>NC_082389.1:21204762-21511602 GCF_031168955.1 Gadus macrocephalus | reverse complement strand
GCAGTCCTATTCGTCCCCACGAGATATCCCGTAGCGAACCGCTCTCACAGTCTCACCTCCTAATGATTCCTATATAACTATGCAGAGTTTGGATTTTATCAACAGGTTCTGCCTACCTTTTGTTGGGCGTGCACGAGGTGAGACTGCAGGAATCGGTCCGGTGCTCCGGGGTCCCGAGGTCGTGCCGCTCTCCGTCTCTCGTTTCCCAGTTGCGTGTTCAATTCAGAAAAAATCACGTCGAGGGTCACCAAATTGTTGGGAAAAACGGTCTGTCTAGCTACTGGACCAGATAAAATGAGACGGAGAGGTAATAAAGTCTATCGGCACGAGGACCTTGGATTTATTAAGTAAAGTGGCAACGGTTATACAGAGTCATAAAGCGTGAGAAATCGAATATGTCTAAGTCCCTAATCAGCGCTGATGGTTCGTCTGGAGCTTCGCCTCCGTGGAAGGTCTGCTTCAGAAGAAGGTGAAGAGTCCCTGTGTGATACAGTCTTATGCTGTATCCTCCTCTCGATGAGGTGTGTGCGTTTGAGGTGTGTGCGGTTCGGTGTGTTTTGGCTCCCAGGCCCTGAGAGAGCTTCGTAACGGGGAGAGTTCCTCGTGTCTCTGGTGTGATAAATTAAAACGGGGGAGTGCCCCCCTGAAATGTCTTGTGTGTGATAATTTAATGTGGCTCTGAGGCCCTGGTATGGGCAGGTGTATCTCTTGGTTCCTCCTAACGGGGCAGAGCTCTCAAAATGTCTCCTGTGTGATAAATTAAATGTGGCTCTCAGGCCCCTAGTATCTGCATGTGTTCCTTCTAGTGAGGGAGAGCTTCGAGGTGTCTCCTGTGTGATAAATTAAATGTGGCTCTCAGGCCCCTAGTATCTGCATGTGTTCCTTCTAGTGAGGGAGAGCTTCGAGGTGTCTCCTGTGGGATAAATTAATGTGGCTCTCCCGTTCTGGAGATGATACTGGTGCATTGTCTGAGTGTCCACCATCTGCCTGCCTGGGAGATGGGGCCTTCAGCTCCGGCCTTGACCTGACTATATATTATCATGTTTGTGTTATGTGTTCGTTGGGTTTAGAGCAAGAGTCGACTATATATTAATGTGCCTGCCATATGATGTGCTCATCAGGTTATTTTTCCCAACATTACCATGACCACCAGTTACCAACCAGCTTAACCTTACCCAACAGTAGGATCGTGACAGTACCACCTCCTAATTTCATTCTTCAATGCGACATAACTAAACACATAAGAATGAATGTGTGTGTGCATATGCATATGCTTCTATTTTGAATCGCCTATTTAAATATATATATATATATATATTTTTTTATTATTTATTTTCACAATTTGTCTGCAATATCATAACAACATTTGATCTCTAAGCATCCATTGAGTCGGTCTTTAGTTAGTAATTCTTTTTTACTTTTTCAAATGCTGCCCTAGTGCCATAATTGTTTCATAAGCCATGTTCTGTGGGTCCTGGTGTATAGTTAGGAGTTACGCAACTATATCCATGTTAGGGTTTAGCCTTATGGTAGGTAAGGTTAGTGCGACCTGGGAGTTCAGATCAGCAAGGGGAACCAAGGTCATTTTGTTTTTGTTTGTGTGTTTTGTGTTTTGGGAAGCAAATCAAACTTATTTGTACACTCCACTCTAATTTTTCTGTTATGGTAGGGTCCTGTATCCCATCTGTTATTACCCAATTGGCTAGGGAACAATATCTGGTAACAATACATCAAGACAATGGCTAATACAACAGCCTTAGGTTCAGTCAGATTCATGAGTTGGAATATTAAAGGGATACAACATCCTATTAAACGTAACAGGGTTTTCACACACCTAAAATCACTGGGTTCAGATATTATGTTTCTTCAAGAGATAATATTAGTGGGAGATTTCAACTGTACGCTACAGCCAACACTAGACAAGTCTAGCCACAGACAAGCAATTCTGTGTCCAAATCGAGTGCACTAATTCTGTCGATTATGGAGTCTTACAAATTATTTGACCCGTGGAGACACTCCAATCCCACTGCTAGACAGTTTTCATTTTTCTCGCCAGTTCATCTTTCATATTCACGAATAGATTTTTATTTGATTGATCACAGGACCATTTCTCTGGTAACTAACTGCCAATATCACGCAATAGTGATCTCCGATTAGACATGTCATTTCCAAACAATCCCAGACCTCAGCGTTCATGGCAACTTGACCCACTTTTATTAACAAATAAGTCATTTCAAAAACTAATTTGAAATTGACCTTTACCTAGAGATCAACAGCACCCCTGGAATGTCATATGCTACTACTGTATATGGGAGTCACTCAAGGCCTACCTCAGAGGACAGATCATCTCATATGCAGCTCATAGAAAAAGAGAACGGACCAAGCGTCTTACAGAACTAACCCAGCAGATATCAGACATTGACGACGAATTATCTCATGATTTCACACCTGATCTTTATAAAGAACGGCTATTGTTGAAAACAGAATATGACAACCTCTCCATAAAACAGACAGAACGGTTGCTACTTAAAACAAAGCAATCATATTATGAACACGGCGAAAAGGCAGGAAAATTACTATGTCATCAACTTAGACAGGCAGCAGCGCGTAGTGCAATTCCTGAAATCCGTGTTTCACCAGGCTCGACCTCCACACATCCCCAGATCATAAATGACCAATTTAAGGCATACTATGAAGAACTCTACACATCGCAATCCTCCATGAACGCAGCCGAAACCCAAGCCTTTCTAGATGGCCTAGAATTACCAAAAATGTGTACAGAAGACCAAGCCTCCCTCGATGCCCCTATAACAAATGTAGAAATATCACAGGCAATAAGTTCTATGCAGAGTGGGAAAGCACCCGGACCTGACGGGTTTCCTATAGAGTTCTACAAGTTATTCTCACACAAGCTGGTACCTATTCTGAACTCTCTGTTCAAGGAAATCATCTCAGTAGGGAAACTACCTCTAACCATGACTCAGGCAACTATATCGGTCCTACTGAAAAAAGACAAAGATCCCTTGGAGTGTGGTTCCTATCGCCCTATTAGCCTGTTATGCTGTGATTACAAAATCCTCACTAAGGTGCTGGCACGTCGCTTAGAGACGGTGATACCTAACATCATTGATCCCGATCAAACAGGCTTTATACCGGGGGAGGCAGTCATTCTATAACATGCGACGGCTGTTCAATATTCTCTACTCTTCTCACTCAACCCGTCAGCCGGAGGTTCTGCTCTCCCTTGACGCGGAGAAGGCCTTTGACCGTGTTGAGTGGAATTACCTGTTCATGGTGTTTGATGGGTTTGGGTTCGGTACGTCTCTCATTTCATGGATTAAAATATTGTATACCTCGCCAACAGCTTCAGTACGCACTAACCAGATCAGGTCCAGCCCGTTCATGCTACGAAGAGGAACCCGACAGGGGTGCTGCCTCTCACCATTTCTATTTGACTTAGCCATTGAACCTCTTTCTGTAGCGCTGAGGATACAACAGGATATTCCAGGTATTGTTAGGAACCAGGTAATACATAAAGTTTCGCTATATGCAGACGACCTTCTGCTCTACATATCCAACCCAGCAGAATCGATCCCTAAGCTCATAGACGCATTACATCAATTTGGAAAACTATCTGGCTACAGACTAAACTTCTCAAAGAGTTCACTTTTTCCTATGAATCAACTGGCAATTTCCATTAATTATAGTAATCTTCCCTTTAAATTGGAGCACCAGTCCTTCACTTATTTGGGCATAAGGGTTACACGACAATACAAAGACCTATACGACTGTAATTTTAAGCTGTTGCTGGAGCGCACCAAACAGGATTTCCAAAGATGGTCTGCACTCCCTGTTACACTGGCAGGCCGAGTAAACACAGTAAAGATGACAATTCTGCCTCGATTCTTATATTTATTTCAGATGATCCCCATCATATTAACCAAGTCCTGGTTCAAAGTGTTGAATAGTAATATTACCTGCTTTATTTGGAACAACTCCACCCCACATATTAAAAGAGCTTACCTGGAGATGCCTAAGGAGGCAGGAGGACTGGGTCTGCCAATTTTTTTATTTTATTACTGGTCAGCTAACATTTCCAAGCTGAATTACTGGATTTCTACCCACGAAAACAAAGAAGGGCCAGCATGGGCTTCTATGGAACTTAATTGCAATTCTCCACTCACCCATATCTATCCTGAGTGGCCCCTTACCTGTCAGCGTGAGTCTTCAAGGTTTGAGCCCAGTTGTCAAAAACACTCTTAAAATATGGTTCCAATTCAGGAAACATTTTCATTTCAGTCAGGCAATTACTTTGCTCCCGCTAGCAAACAACCATTTGTTTCCTCCATCTCAGATTGACGCTGCCTTTCAAGTGTGGCATAGGAATGGTTTAGTGTTTTTTGGTGACCTCTTCGTTGAAGGCACATTTGCTTAATTTAATATGCTACAAAAAGATCACAACCTTCCCAACAATCACTTTTTCAGGTACTTACACACTGTAAAAAGTGTTACGGGCAGTTGTTCATTCAAACTAATAACTGTCATTGAAAACAGGATACAATTATTGATTTGATTGTGTAACTCATTCTTTTTGCATTTTGAGACACCAAGTTTGATTTAAACTGAAATAAATATACGTCCAATGGACACAAAACAAAGTTTTTGATTTCTCTCAAACTATTTTTTTTTATTCATGACCTGAATGTAATATTTTTAGTTTGAGTCTAATATGAATTTGAATTTGCATGCAGTCAGAGCACATTCAGGTCCCAGTCTCAGAACGTGAGAGCTCTCTTTTTGGTTGTTACATCCTTGGAGGATTTCGTCCAAACATAAACGTAAGTAGCAAATCAGTTTCAGATAATCAATGTTTTAGTATTTTGTGTTTTTTTTGTGCAAAATTGCTATAGCAAGGGTGGATTACCGCATGGGCACACCGGGCACATGCCCAGGGGCCCTAAGCCAGAGCTTCTGTGTGAAGTCGCTGTTAGTAACTTTTAATGTTGTACTGTCGAAGCAATCAGTAGAGAAATAGTAGAGAAATACTAAAATTCAGGCCTACTACTACTTAGTAAAATAAAAAGGGGGGCCTGCGGGAGCAGTGTTAATTGTGTTATTAAAAGCACTGCTGCTGCGGCTCCCCGTTTAGCGCCATTCGCCTTATTCACCTGGCGGCCATTTTAGCCCGTGAGGGGTACACAAACCCGGAAGTCGGACTCCGACGCATATGATCCATGGAATATTCAGCAGCACAAGTGATCGAACCTCCAGTGTGGACCACTAATCTCTCCTGTCTGCCTGAATTAAGCATAACAAATGTGGAGCAATGGGCCAGTACTGACTGCAACATCCCTCGGGCTGTGTTACTCAAGGGATACAGTAACTGGATAGAAGGTTTTATCCACGACATTGAAGGTACGAATGGACGCTACCGCCTTTTCTCATAGCTTGTTATGCTAGAAGTAGTTAGCTGTGATATGGAGTTGTTGACTGTCTGTACTATGTTCGATTTTATTTAACACTGAACATGTATTTAATCCACAAGTGAATAGGAGACCACCACAGATATTTGTGAGGGCTAGGTCTTTTCCTTCTGTGCGGAAAAACGAGGCACCTTACATCATACAGGTATCAGGTGCTAAGTGGACAAACTGCTCGGGCCGGTTTCACTAAAGTAGTTTAGACTGGTCTTTGGGGTAAGATGGGTCTTAAGTTCATTTATAGACCAGTCTTATGCAAGTAAGTCAGTTTCACAAAAGTTAAGACCAACTAATTTTAGACTTAAAAAGTTAGCCACCTCACCCCCAGACTAACATAGGTCTAAAGTGCTATGTAACCATGGTAACCAAAAGTCTGTTAAAGTCAACGTTACAGTGCTAAGAGAAAAAAAGAGAGATGGCACATAATTTGTGGTTTGCTGATGAAATTATGGCGAGAGCTGTTAGGCGAGAAAGAATATTCAGGGATCGCACTAACCCGCTGGAAATGTATAACCAAGATGAATTTATCAATCGGTTTCGTTTGCCAAAGAAGCCATCCTTAGGCTGACCGATGACTTGTCAGACTCACTGGGGCCTACAACAGCAAGGAGTCACAGCATTCCAGCTCTGCTACAGGTTTGCACTGCAGTAAGATTTTATGCAACAGGCAGTTTTTTAAATACTGTTGGTGATACTCTGGGTTTAAGCAAAGCCTCTGTGTCCCGAGTGATGCACAGGGTGTCAAGTACCCTCTCAGATAAGCTTCCAAAATTCCCAACACAACCTGCAGAGTTGAACAGCATTAAGAGGGGATTCTTCAATGTTGCAAGGTTCCCCAACGTAATAGGGGCCATTGACGGGACACATGTCCGAATCCAGGCACCATCGGACCATGAACATTTGTTTGTGAACAGGAAGGGATATCACAGCCTCAACATTCAAGCTGTTTGCGATTCAAACCTAAAGTTTCTTAATTGTGTGGCCCGCTGGCCTGGATCGTGTCATGATTCGAGAGTCCTACAAAATTCTCAGCTTTACCAGGCATTCGAGGATGGCATTATTGATGGAATCTTGTTGGGTGATTCTGGATACCCGCTGAAGCCATGGCTCCTTACTCCCTTCTTGAATCCTACCACACCAGCACAGAGGAATTACAATGCAGCTCACTGTTCTACTCGAAACACAGTTGAGAGGGCATTTGGGGTTCTCAAAAGGCGGTTCCACTGTCTCCATGGGGAACTGAGGATGATACCTCAGAGAGTGTGCAACATTGTCTGTTCGGCTGTTGTTCTACACAACATTGCAAGGTAGGCCTACCTAACCAAACATAACATTTTCAGACACTGGCCTTCCATAAACATATTTAACTAACCACACAAAAGCCAATCATTTTTGTTTGATTTGTCATTTATAAGGGATCTCAAGCTACCTGATCCTGAAGAAGAGGAGGGAGTTGATGAACACAATAGAGAAGAAGATAACAGAGAAGATGAAGAGAACCAGCAAGGAGCTGGTCGATTTGTTCGTCAAATGTATGTTGAGAGGATCTTCAATGCACGATACTGATATAACTAAAAACTTAATGAACAACACTTGAACTGTTTATGTCATTATTCAGTTGCTCGATTTCCTTTATTTCTTTCTGTTACAAATGTTATTGAATACAAGCACATAAAGAGTGCAGTTTGTTTTTTTTTGTTCATTTTAGTTTTAAGGCAGTGAAGTGCAAAAAATAAATAAACAGTAACAACAGCATTTCATAAGTATTTGTTCAATAAATATCTGTATAAATATATTCTACATTGTATTCTGTGTATCTGTGTAATTCATAAATAGAAATAGAAAATCACTCCTCCAACTGCCTCAGCCTCTGCAATTGTCCATGGAGGTGTTCTTTTTGAAGCTGTAGGACTTCAACCTCCAGAAGGAGTTTTTTCTCTTCAAGCAGCAGATTCAAATACTGCTTTTCAAGGACCATGGACATGGTAGCCTTAATAGTTGATGATCTCGGATGCTGTTCCTCCTCCTCCTCTACCACCATGATCTCGCCAGGGGTCATGGATGCTAAAAAAAGGTATCAGACCAATGTTTTAATGAACAAGTAGAAATTGCAGGAAGGTTTTCCCATCTCACACAAACTATTTCTCGTCTTGCACTATGATCACTAGCGTCCCTCTGCACATTTATATCACTGTCAGTGACATATATGGCCAGAAAACGTTTGCCTGTAAATAATTTCTTAAACAGTTAATCAGTAATAGCTTACAAATATCACTTCTTGTGGAGACCGTTTGTAATGAACCGAAGTTTGTTTACTTTGATGAATATGCTAATCGGTTTCTATGGAGACTCCCCTATAAGCTAGCGTTCAGCTAACGTAGTTTCTATCACACAGTTAAACATGTAGCCTAATGTTAAGTGATGTTTTTAGATCGTTGTTATGCGATAAGATTACTAAAATGTATTCTTTACGTCTGCTCAGTTTTACAGTGTACTGAGTAAAGGTTTGAAAAGAACTTCAAGCTTCAAACTTTCTCTTGGGGAAACTGTTAACTATCTGCCGAGCCAATGTATCTAACGGTGTGACGGTGCAACAGAGTGACAACGCCACAAACACACACACACACACACACACACACACACACACACACACACACACACACACACACACACACACACACACAGAAGTGGGGGCAGAACTGTCAGATAATACCAGGCTTACCTGTGCTTACATCTTCGTGGTCTACGGTCTCTTCGTGTGGCGTTTGCTGTTCCGATCGACCCGTCAGGGCAGGCAACAGGTTACGGGGGTATGAGGTGATCTCGCCGTCAGTAGAGTTGCAAACGCTAGGTCTGAGGACGCCGCTAACCCCACTTTCCCTGCCGCCTTGGATCCCCCAGAACATGGGCGACTCCTCTCCATAAATCTCAATTACCATTTCGGTAGTGACTTTAAGTTTCGGGAAACTTCCTCCTCCCGTTGGCGGATTTTTACGTTTAAAAATCTCCTTCTTTGCCTCTTGCACCATATTTTTGAAACGCTTCTGCACAGCACCGACATCTCTGGTAACAGCTGATTTACGCTGTTTACAGATGTGGCTATTTTTTTTCCAATCAAATTTTTTTTCTTCCGGTTACTACATTCCTCCGAGAATTTCCCTAGCAGGGTGTCTTTGTACGAGTTGAACTCGTCCAAAATGCATACATTTTCGGAATGGGTGAAAGGTGCAGAACGGTTCGACTCGACTCGGTCCGCCATCTTTTTTGTTTTGAAAAGAGTCTTAAATTACGGCTGTGTCCCAATTCATAGGACGCATCCTTCGTAGACCGCGTCCTTCGAAGGATGCGGCCTTCGTAGACCGCGAAGGACACTCCGAAGGCCGAAGAAATGGGACGGTCTAGCCTACGGAGCATTTCTGGTTTACGTAACAAACCGTTACCGCCCTTTCACTTGCGTGACCACGCGCTGCTCCTGTCACCTAGCAACCCTGACAGCTGAACTGACCTGTTAGTAAACAGAAGTTAAACCGGACAGCGCGAAAAAAAGAAACCAACAAAAATTATTGATCATTATGTTTTTGTATATAGTAGTTTTATAATAATTGTTGTAAATAGTCACATGAATGTTTGTTGTAAATAGTTTTATTGTTGTATATGTTTTATAAGTTATATACGAATACATTAGTCAATACAAAAAAGTTAGTAAGGGTTTTTAATAAATAGTTAATCAAAAAAGTTAGTTAAATAGTTAGTTAAATAAGTAAGTTTCAATAAATATGTAAATAATAATAAACAATGTGTTAAATATAACAGAACATAAGTTATTTGTCCACCAAACGCTCCAAAATTTAGAAAAACCTATCCATTCTTTCCCTGCTTTCCTGGGCTCTTCTCTCCTCTGCCTCCCTTTGTAGCCTCATGTCCTCTTTTATTAACTGGAACATTGACATTTTACATTTACATTTAGGGCATTTAGCAGACGCTTTTATCCAAAGCGACTTACAATAAGTACATTTGTCATAAGAAGTGCATCAATATATCGCTGTCGGTACAGAAAGGATGTTCATAGAACCAAGTGCAAGTACCACAATCGCTAGGCTAACCCATTCCCAGTGTTACAGCCATGATAGCAGCTACTGCAGTTGCTACACAGTTAAGTACTATAATACAATACAACACAGGGTACAATGGTTGCCAGAAGGGGGAGGGTGGCTATGCAGTCGAGGTGGACTCTGAACAGGTGAATCTTGAGTCCTTTTTGGAAGATAGTGAGCGACTCTGGAACATGTCTTCCTCTCTGTCCCTCTTTCTGGACCTTGGCCCTCGCTGTCTTTCCTCCTCCTGATCTTGTCCTCAACCTCCTGATCCACCACTGCTGTACTTGCTGTACTTGGCCCTGGTGTGTTCTCAGGGATGGAGGCAATTAGGACAGGGGGGTTGGTGGAATGCATATGTCACAATACCTTATCCAAGGGGACAAACCAGGGCCAAGTGGCAGCAGTGGGTTTCCCACCTACCCCCTCTCCTGACCCTGGATACTTGCAATCCTAAGGCAGAGGAAATCAATCATGGCAGTTAACAACAAGAGCAGTATCAAAACTAATTTCAGCAAAAGTTTTTCTTTGCCTGCGGGGGAGACACCTTCCCCTGCAGGCCTATTTTCTCCAGAATTGTCCTAAACAGTAAACACAGAGACATTATTAATCAGAGAAAACAAGAGACACATTTATCAATCATGTTAATAGCCCATGTTAACAATAGGCCATTTATAATACATATATTTGACCATCTTGTAAAGGTTACATTTAAATTAGCCCTCATCCTATATGAAGCCCATAATAATAAGACAACCAGTAGAAGTCAAAACACCCTTTTTCTTTGTGTGTTTTTCTAGTGCTGTCTAGTACTGATGCGAGCTGTGACTTTTTTTTGTCTTTCTTTCTTTAATAACCCAAAATAGGACATCGTAGTAAACGATTTCTGGGGATGTTGTATCGGTCCTGCTGTTTAATGAGGGCTAATTTAACTAACCTTTACAAGATGGTCAAATGAAGATATATAAATGGCCTATAATAATTGTTATAAACTAACTTACGATATAAATAAACGATTGTTTCTTTACCCCCAAGCCACACTTGCTGAGTATTTCACCCCGGTGAACAGCTCATCATTCTCCCCCCTCAATAGAATAAATCGAGCAGTATGCTGCTGGCCCCCTAAACCAAAACCAAATGTTAGAATTAGTTTTGCTTTACACTACCAAACCAAAGCAGCTTAAATAGCAAAATAACCAAGTTAACTGTGTAATCAATCCCAACGTCTGTAACGTTACGGTCTGAAAACCAGGGTCCACAACCTGTGTTCACGTTGGTCCATTTATCTAACCTTACAGAATAGCAAATTATCTATATAATCGCCACAATTTCGGTAAATATAACCATTTTAACCTCTTAAATTTGAAACTATAGGGCTTAACGGGTGTTCTTAGTTAACGTTACAGCGTCACTAACTGTAACGTTACCTTACTTATATTGCCTATTACTTTAATGAAAAAAGTTTTAAGGGCCCTTGTATTTTTAACATTTGTATCGTTAAATACTCGAGTGACTAGAAACCAAATACTTACATTTAAATGCAGAACTTAAATCGCCATTCTCCGCCATCTCCATTGATTGAATGCGCAATGAATCTTGGGAGGGATACGTTGGGCCGTGAAGCATCTTGGGATACGTTGGGCCGTGAAGGATACAGCCGATGCATCCTTCAAATCCAGGAAAAGAAGGCTGCATTCGTAGGCCGCATTTGAAGGACCCTTGGAATTGGGACAGCACTTGGCGCGACGCTGTGACGCAATCGGCGTCGACGCATCCTTCGAATGCAGCCTTCGAAGGATGCGTCCTAGGAATTGGGACACAGCCTACGAGTAGGGTCCGACTGCGTCCTGCGTCCTCCTGCCAAGACACGCCCAGTGGCGGCGCCAGGGGGGGGGCTAGGGGGTGCTAGAGCACCCCCTAGATTGGCCATAGCACCCCCAAGAAAATAATGGTTTATTTATTACTGTTATTTAATTTCATTCTGAGTTCTTAAAAAAATGTATTGTGTGATAATAATATTTTAATCACAAAAGAAAATAACAGATTGAAATAAACAGATTGTTCACGTAGCACGACATAGACACGTTGCGTGCGTGAACGTGATTGTTCAATGAGTAGTAGGCTAAAGGTGCGGCCACACCAGGCGCGTATCTCGCGTACTTTTTACGCGAGATACGCACGTATAATGTTGCTTGACCATTTTGTGTCAAAAATGGTCGCATACGCGCAATACGCGCAATACGCGCTATACCTGTCCCTGAGTGAATTCCACCTCCTGCGACATACGTCCACTGACAAGAACATATATACATATTAAGTTGTGTAACCTGACAAGCGGGACAGTCTGTTGTAGTAGTATCACTTAATATTACTGCTAACTGGTGCTACCGCTAACCGGCGCTAACTTTTTTCATAGTAGAACACAACCGATAGCTGAAGCCAAGCAAAATACACACACACACACACACACATCAGGAACGCCAATATCCTCTGCCACGTCGACCCACGCCCTCTCTGTTTTGTTCCTGTCCCTGTACGACACCATCGTGGTGTCGTACAGGACAGGACGGCCGCACACGGCGACAATGATATTTTGATCCACCTCCATTTCTGTTCGTGTAGTGTCTGTAGTGTTGATCAGCAGAGAAATAGTCCGCCAAGACGTTGAGGTTGCTTAGTAACCAGAGACTCTGTCCATGCAAGTGAACGGAGCGTTCCCTCTTCGTCATAACTATCAAACCAAACATCCTTCACATTCACCGAGCGAACATTATGAAAGTAAAATGCACATTTCTCGCTAGAAATGTTTCCATAAAAGCATTTAATGGCGCAACTATGTTACTATTTCCACACAGAATAAAGAAAGATGTCGGCCGTATGCTTCTGTCCAAGCTCACTACTCTCTGCCAGTGACGTCGGGTCAAGCTCAACGCTGATTGGGCAACATGGCTAATCGTCATGCGTATGAGCGTAAAAAGTTAAATTTTTTGAACTCTTGAAATGTACGCGATATACGCGCGTAAATATACGCGCCTCATACGCGCGTACAATGTTGCTTATACGCGTATTACGCGTAATACGCGCGTAAACCAATGGTTCCCTATGGAAAAAATGGCGATTTCATACGCGAAGTACGCGAAATACGCGTCTGGTGTGGCCGCACGTTAAGTAACAGTAATCCTGGCGATCGGTCAATTTTAAGTCAAGCGTTCACAAAATCACGAAAATAGATCGGTATTTGATCCGAAAAATTCCTCGAGTTGAAGAAGACGTTCAAGAGGAAGAAAAAATGCAAGAGGTAGTGGATTCTGAGACTGATTCTGATGTAGAAGAAGAGGAACGTCCTGGTCCAAGTCAACCCTTCACCTCTACTGAGGGCGCTGCTAGCCATGATGCTAGCACCCTGGGTGACTTAAGCATGAACGCCTATCCCTTCCTATACCTTATGCGGCCTTACAAAGACGCCTTCGTGGACCTCTACAAATTGATCTCCATATCTCTGACCCTGCCTGTAACATCTGCGAGCTGCGAGCGCAGTTTTTCTTGTCTGCGTCGCTTGAAGAGCTACCTGAGGAATAGCAGTGGGGATGGCCGAACCAGTGACCTTGCACTTCTGGCGATTAACCCTCTGCGAGCACGGGCCTTGGACATCGACAGGATCATAGATGCCTTCGCTCTCAACCACAACAACAGGCGCATTGTCCTGTTATGAAGACGTAGGTAAGTGAAAGATTTTCCCGTGTTGTCTGTTGCATTCTGCTGGGTTTTTGCAATTGGGTTTACAATGTGTTTTTCTGTCACATTGTTCTTGTTTAGGTGGAAACTGACACCTGATCTGCTGGCTTGCCTGTATTTTGGTTTTTCTTAAGGATTTTTAAGCATAGTTTTGTGTGCACTTTTTGATACACTTTTTGATCTCTTATTATTGTGGTTTTGAGTGCCTACTGTTTGGTTTCATTCATGTTTTGATTGTGACCTAAAATAATATACTTTTTTTGAAAGCATTTCTGACTCTTTGCCTGTTTAAGTTAATTCTATCTGACATTCTAATCTGCCGTCTTTAGTTAGAAGTGTATTGAACTTGGTATGTTTAGTTTAATTTGTCGCTCATGGTAGTGGTGACCTGGTAGTCATCTGGCGCAAACTTTAATCCACACACTGAAGTAAGTGAAGTATTTGGGATTACGTTATCTATAACATGCTGCATCCATTTTGACCGTCGGAGCTGAACGCGGCTTTGTGCGCGTCCGTCAGAAGTAGCCTAATGACAATAATAATACGATCGATTTGAATGGCGCTTTTTATGTACCCCAAAGACCCGTTAGAGAGCAAACGTGTAAACATATGTGACGATATGGTGGGGAGGTGTTGTAGTAGAGAAAAATGAGACTCATATGCTATCACCCTAATTTCATAGCACCCTCAGTAAAACGCCGAGCACCCCCATAGCACCACCAGAAAAAAATCTCTGGCGCCGCCACTGGACACGCCCCGTGTAGAAATACACGCCCCTCGTGTGAAATACACGCCTATACAGAGTAGGGTCGGGGGCGTAGTCGGCCCTGATTGGTCTGATTCACGACGGCGTCTCTTCTCTTGTCGAACCTACTCCGGAGATGTAACGAACTGGTCAACAGCAGTTAGATAGCAGAAAGATGATTGCCTCGATTGATTTGGTAAGTGGACTGCATTATCAGTCAGAGATCGTATACTGTCATTGTTCTTGGTGTAGTTCTACTTTAAATTTTCATGTACACTCACAGCGTAATAATGTGTCGTCAATCCAACCACAAATTGGCTGCGTTTTTGGGATGTCTCTGCTAACTTTTCCTTTATGTTGATATTGCTTAAGCTTAACAGTTGTTGCTTTTCATGTTACCTATTTAATTGTTAAGTACCGCGTTTGATGCCGTGTTGGTTTTGTCGCAATATACTCTCACTGGTTTGTATTGATTTGATACAAACCAGTGAGATGATTGATTTTATCATAATTTCGCCGTGTTACCGATTTGAAGTTGTCATCCCATGGCTATGTGGTTAGCCGTTAACTAGTAGGAGCGGGAAAGGATCTGCACACTGCTTGCAAAGGACTTAATTAGATCAAAGATACCTGAGGAAGATCTGTCTGTTTGTGTGAGCCATGTTACAGCATCTATGTCACACCTGTGCTTACATTGTATACACTTGCATTTATCTACAGGGTTGGTTTAGTTAATTACACATTGGATGCCTAAGAGCTGACTTAAACTGTAAATCTGGTTGAATTGTTTGTGCAGCAGAAATTACTTTTTGTCTTTTCAGATCCATCCAACTGTCTGCAAACATGGATCTCTGATGCAGCCAGTGCGGTTGGGAGATTCTTACGGGTGCCAAGTTTGCAGAAAACTTTGCGATTACCCAGCCATGGTTGCACATGTTCAAACTCATGACAAAGCAGCCATATCTCACAATGGTAATTGAAAGTTTAATGCATGTCACTAATGTTTTATATTCTCTATGTTCTTTATGCTTTTATCAAACTCATAACATATCAATTAGCTTGTGATGTAGTGAACAAGCAATACTAACAGTTAATATTTTCTAATTTACTTTTCTGTTCCTTTTTGGAAGGCTACAAAATCTATAGGTGCCAACACAACTGTGCCAACACAAGATCTCCACACTACCACTGTGTGTGCTCAACCATTACTGGCAAAACAACTTCATGCATAAAGCACCTGCAGACCTGCCCTGGCATGAGGACACCACCTCCATCTCAAGGCCTCAGCACGCCGAACCCAATGCCAGCCACGCACCCGCCACCTCCATCTCAAGGCCTCAGCACGCCAAGCCCAATGCCAGCCACGCACCCGCCACCTCCATCTCAAGGCCTCAGCACGCCGAGCCCAATGCCAGCCACGCACCCGCCACCTCCATCTCAAGGCCTCAGCACGCCGAGCCCAATGCCAGCCACGCACCCGCCACCTCCATCTCAAGGCCTCAGCACGCCGAGCCCAATGCCAGCCACGCACCCGCCACCTCCATCTCAAGGCCTCAGCACGCCGAGCCCAATGCCAGCCACGCACCCGCCACCTCCATCTCAAGGCCTCAGCACGCCGAGCCCAATGCCAGCCACGCACCCGCCACCTCCATCTCAAGGCCTCAGCACGCCGAGCCCAATGCCAGCCACGCACCCGCCACCTCCATCTCAAGGCCTCAGCACGCCGAGCCCAATGCCAGCCACGCACCCGCCACCTCCATCCAAAATAAAACGTGTGCCGAGGACCACTTGTTGCTTTTGCAACTTAGTTCTGAACAAGAAGAACATCAAACTGCACATAAGAAGAGTAGGGTCCGACTGCGTCCTGCAAGACGGGGGCGTGTATTTTGAGGAGTCGTGTATTGTAAGGAGGGCGTGTATTTAGTCGGCCCTGATTGGTCTGATTCACGACGGCGTCTGGCGTCACACATAGCCTCGTGCAGAGCCATAATCTATTCTATTTGACATTTGCGGATCTCTTCTCTTGTCGAAGACCACGCCCGACCTGTTTGTATTGATTTGATTAACCCGCGGACAGTCACGGGCCTCTCTGCCCGTGGCTGAAAGTAGCTAGAGTTATTATCTCTCACACGTGTTCGACACGATTCTTAGACTTTCGTTCCATAGCCAGTTACCATACCGAAACATGCCTACTTTAACAATAAAGTCAGTTAAAAGCTATCCCGGACTTGAACCTTTCCTTGAAGAAACTCAGCAGTATTTACTTTTTTATTTACTTTAAATGCTTTGTGTAATGACCTTCCCTTTCTCTATAATAAAAAAATGTAGCCTACCCTTATGGCCTGAGTCATGTTTCCCTTACTAAGAATTCCCTATCGTATGCATAAGTATTGTCTGTAAACAATACAAGTGGAATAGGGGCGAAAATTTACAATTCTAAGGCTTGTATCCTTTATTGAAACCCCATTTTGTGTACCTATGGTGTGGCAGGCTGTGTAGCTGCATGGCAAAGATAACTACGTTTTGTAGGTTTTGACAAAAACGGAACAGCTTCGTAACAGAAGAGTTAACGATGTTGTTGCTCAACAAGACAACTGCTGGAGCTCCAATAAAGTTGCTTACAAATAAACTCCAACATCAGAGTAAGGAAGGACGGGGGAAACTTCAGTGGAAATCCCATTGTCATTGTGACACCGTACATACGTATTACGTCATCACGCTGAGATTGGTCAGTCATTGTATAGGCGTGTATTTCACACGAGGGGCGTGTATTTCACACGAGGGGCATGTATTTCACACGAGGGGCGTGTCTTGCAGGAGGACGCAGGACGCAGTCGGACCCTATTGTAAATTACCCACAATTACCCACAATTCTTTGCACTTAGTACAACTTAGCATAGTCGGTGTCTTAACTGTATAGTGCAACAGTATTATTTAGACGTCTATGTCAAGTCCGACTATATCCTACAGATAGACTATAGTCACAGTCTATCTTTGTGAAACCGGCCCCTGTTCACAGAGCAGTGCCACAGTTGAACCAGCTTGCTAAAAGTTCATTATGAGTTCATATCAACAATGTACCTTTCCCTGTCTGACCGAAAATAACATGTTGATTTTATCTCATTAACATGTTATCTGTAGCTGATGTAATATCACATAAGCCTCATTGATATATACTCTGATATGATACTTGTTTCAAATAAGCAAAGCAAGACAGGGCTAGGTGCATGTTGCTACTGTTGTTGACAATGATAGTATAATGACAGTATAACTATCAGGTAAGTGAGGGTAAGGTAAGCATTAACATTCATGTTAAAGGCACCCAGTGCAACTTTATGCAAACATTCAATTTCTAGTCTTTTTTACACGTAGTAAGTTTCAATAACTCCATACCATTACATATCGACATTCAAGGAGCAAAGATGAGACGTCGTTGTGTGGTGAGAACTGATAGAAAATCGTAAACAACAACAATCGCCGGTGGGGAGAAGCCATTTTTCCATTGACTGGAAGCCAGCTTTATTTATTGTAGGTTACAAAAAATAAATTGTTTGCGATTGTTGTTGTTTACGATTTTGTATCAGTTCTCACCACACAACAACGTCTCATCTTTGGTGCTTAAATGTCGGTATGTAATGGTATGGAGTTATTGAAACTTACTACGTGTAAAAAAGACTAGAAATTGAATGTTTATTTTTAAGCCTCGAAAGTTGCACTGGGTGCCTTTAAGATAAGAGTTGCTCAGTTCTTGGAGCAGTGTATCCAGGGTTGAGGAAGGTTCTTCAAAATGTAATTAGCTTACAAATCACTTATCTTTTTTAAATTGACATTTGATGGAATGTCATAACTTAAAATAACACATATCTACCTCTAAAATCCATACTGTTCAATCTTAATATGAGCTTTTCCACAACCCTGACTTTTTTGTACAATGAGTGTCCAAGGTATTAGGTATCTTTCTAGTTGTGTTCGCACGTATCACAGCTGTAAACAACCTACCACTACCAGCATGTCGCTGTAATATTTTCATGGCAGAACATTGAAATGCCAGATGTACCTAATTCACTGCACACTCAGTGTATGTTTGTGTGTGTATATATAAATAAATAAATAAATAAAATGTTATTTGTTAATAGCAACTCTGAAGTGTCAAGTGTCTAAAGTTTGATTATCTTTTCAGGTGGAGCTGTCACTTGAGGAGCCATTCATAAGGGATTGGTTCCTTTTCCATGCTTACAGTATACAAGCAGGCCATTTTACTCTATTCCGCCGTACGAACTTCCATGTACAAAGTTACCTTTACAAACCTAGACCAGTGTGCCTATCAATGTTTTTGGAATGTTTTCTGATGTTCCGACCTGTTCTGGTTCCTGTATAATAAGTTATAAAGTTATGAAGGACATCATCCATGTGTAATACAATTGTACTTTATTCTTTAGATAGACATCCAGTAGCTTATACATACACGTAAAAAAACAACTCACAGGTATATAAAAGTAAAGAGCATGTGAAATGATTACAAAGTCTGTCAGGGATCCTGTGATACATTGACCATGATTAGGTGCTCTGGTAACAATACAAGTTCACATTGTATTGATTCGTAAAGATGAACAATAATGATGGTTAAGGATTTGTATAGATTCATAAAGATGAACAATAATGATGGTTAAGGATTTGTATAGATTCATAAAGATGAACAATAATGATGGTTAAGGATTTGTATAGATTCATAAAGATGAACAATAATGATGGTTAAGGATTTGAATAGATTCATAAAGAACAATGATGGCTAAGGTTTTGAACAGATTCTTAAAGATGAACAATAATGATGGTTAAGGATTTGAATAGATTCATAAAGAACAATGATGGCTAAGGTTTTGAACAGATTCTTAAAGATGAACAATAATGATGGTCAAGGATTTGAATGAATTCGTAAAGAAGAACAATAATGATGCCTAAGGTTTTGTACAGATTCCTAAAAAACAATAATCATGGCTAATGTTTTGTACAGATTCATAAAGACGAACACTTTCTAATCAAGGTTTGAATACATTTGTGGATATTAAGTTGTAGAGATTTACATAACAATTTTAAAAGAGAGGACCTTGGAAATTTGTTAAAAGGGCACAGACAGCCCACAGTTGGTTAACGGAGCCCACCAGTGTCATGGGTAAGACTTTATCAAAAATATGGTACTCTTTAATCCGCCTAATAGCACGTTCTACATGAATTCGCAGTCTTGCTATCGTTTGAGTCTTTCGAACTTCCTCTGCAGTGAAGTGTCCACTTGGGCCTAAAAAAGGAGGGATTACAAGGGACACCTGTCTTTCAGAGAGAAGGTCCTTGATGAGAAAGCCTTTATCGGCCATTACCATATCTCCTTCAAGCAAAGAAAGGATACCTGATTTTTTGGTAATTTCTTTGTCAGATATTGAACCTGTATACAAGTCACTGACAAAAGTCACTTCACCTGAGGGGGCAATGCCTATTAGGCCTTTAAATGTGGTGTTAGATTTGTAGTGCGAGTAAATTGCCGAGTTAAGGACCTTGGAGCTAGGTTTCTGTACATGAATTTCTGTGCAATCCAATATAACTCTAGTAGCCGGGAATGTGCATTTAAAACAAGCTGGCATAAGTTCATCCACAGTTTTCCTTGAAGGCCACATTTGAAGTGATCCCAACATAAAATACAGAAAGTTGACCCAGGTCCCACAGATCCTGCTTACTGTTGACTGTGATATACGGAATCGGGTTTGCAAGGTCCTGCTCAGGAAATCCCTGCCTCAACCTACAAATGAAAAGAAAAAACTGGTCCATAGTGGACAATTTAGAGGCACTAAAGCCTTGACGAATTACCTCCCCACTGGTATGTTTGAATCGCTGAGCCTGACTCCATCCCACCATATTTTCTGCAGTAGGTTGCAGGGCCATAAACACAGCTTTAAATGTAGCATAATCCGGGAACCCTGTATAGAATGAGATCTGTTTATCATCACTTTGAAAATTTGAAACCCCAAACAGTTGTTGTTGAAGCTCTGCAATTAAAGTTTCTTGATCAGCGATGGTCTTTCGGGCTTCCTCAAGTTGATCTTGAAGGGAGGGAGGCAGTGCAGCATATTCGTGGTCTGGGTGCGGAGGGGGCGTCTCTTCACTGGAAGTATAAGAGGAACATATTGATGGACACATTAGGTCTTTTACAAGGATACTCATGCTCAATGCATGTAACCAATTGCACATTTTACGTACCTCAACACACTCACACCATGATCCGTGGAAACATTGCTGGAAATCATCAACAGAGAAATACTGTCACTACACAGTTAATAAATGCATTACGAACTAGTAACTTAACTCATCTTAATACTACCTTGCAGTTCTAACAACACTCCTCCTCTCTGGTCTGAAAGAACTCCATGCAAACACAGTCGGCAGAGCTCCCTGTTTCAGCTTGGTGATCCCTGTCTTGGTTTTTACCAGGCAGTCTGGGAGGAAATGCTCCGAGCACACTTTTGTGTATGTGTTTATCTGCATCAGCAAATAAAACGTAATCATATAAACATTAAATGTTTAATTTTATAAATGTACATTTCAGCAACTGTGCTGTCTGCCTTAATCTATCTACTAAAACGGGCAAGTTCTTGCTAGCCTGGCTAACTGCTAGCGATACGGAGACCGGGTTACAGCACCAGACATATCATAAAACGTACCTTAAAATGACGGCCGGGATCTCTTTTGATTTTAATAATCCATTCTCGACGTAGTCCCAGATCATTGGGGAAACGGTGAAAAGTTTGTCCTCTGTTCGATTTCTTCCTGTGTGATGAAGTGCATTGGGGAACACAGCAGTGAGGAGCCATTGCATTGCGTTGTGAAAACTCCCGGAAGTGGAAAGTGTACCCCTCAGGCTCCTACTTCCGTTCGAGGTGAATAAGGCGAATTGCTTCCATTGTTCTTTTGAATAGACGCAGTGCATTCTGGGGCGGTTGAGTACGTCTAGTAAGCTAGCGATGCTTATAGTCAGGCAGATAGGTGTAACAATTGTGGGTTTATACGTACAAGCATGAAATTTGGCACAGTCATATATAATAGTCTAATGAATAATTCCAGATATGGAGCCACCGCGAAAAAGTCCTATGGTAGCCATGGCGGCCATTTTACAAAATGGCCGTTTTGACCGCAAATATGTTTGACCAGACGACACAAATGCTTCATTATGTTCCAATGAAATTACTCTAGATACACATATATGCCATAATTGTATTCTCCAAATGACCACAATTTGCATTTGTGTTGCAAGCAATGTCAATTAACCCACCAAGGAGCGTAATAAGTGCTGACTCAAATTTTTTTGAGCCTCTGTTCAGGACTAAAATTCAGGACTAAATGTTTCCAGTGAAATTACAGAACAAAATTAACTAGTTGACAGCTAAGTATATATTTATTTTAGGTAAACCACTATGAAATGACAACAATTGGTTCTGAACATTTAATATTAGTGATAGTGAAATTATTAAACAATAAAGCACTGTTAAGGTAAGTTACAAGTTAGTTCCAGTTTGATCTTGTTTATACGTCACAATTTTCTCCACCACACTGGCACAAAGCAGTACATTTCAAACCAGCTTGTTGGCACTTGCATCGTCCCTTGCAACCCTTTTTGCAGTTACAACAAATCAGTTGCCTTGATGAAGTGCTGGCTTCAGGAAGCGTGGACCACAGGGGTTTCCAGTTTTGGGGATCGATCCATCCCCAATCCCCAGGTGAGGGCAGATCCATAACAACCTTGAGCATGTTTCCCCAGCAGTGCCCACCCGTGTACACAGCCCTCTTGATTTGTTGGACCAGGACTCCTCTGGTAGGGGGAATAGCTTCCATGGCTCGTCCTTTCTTCGTGAAGAGTGCCTGTCGAGCTTCGTCTATGTTGAGGAGATTGCTGGTGCGATCGTAGAGAAGAATGGTGAACCGCTCAAGTACTGCCACAATGTCATCAGAGATGTCTGTTGTCCCCGTGGACAGATCAACTAAGGCTGGCGTCAATTCGTCAAATACTTTCCAGGTATCCCAGGCTATCTTCTTTCCCCGTGTATTAAATGACGACACTGTGTCACACCCTGTGTATGCATGGAACATCGGGAGGGCCTGTGACTTATCTGGTCCAAGGAATGCTGCAATTTCATGCGCTGGTATATACCTGAAGTGCTTCCCTGTCCCAAAGGCCACCCAAAGCTCCTTGATTTTGAGTTTGGTTGTTGCTGCCATAGCCAATACCACAACATCTGTGTCCACCGTACGCAGAAGAATTGTCTGAAATCCATCACGGACTGCATCCGCGAGATGTAGCATCATTCGTGTATCAGCCTCCTCATGGTCACATGGGGCAAGATGACTGGTGTCCCATCCGCATGGGACACCATGGGAATGCACGTCACATCTGAACCATTCGTGGTGACTATCTGCTTATCTGATACAAGATGTGTGATGTGTTTTGTCAAGAAGGCAAACAGTTCTGTTTTGTTAGCATCAATTCTCAGGAACTGCTGCCAATTACCTGGTAGAACAGTGGATCCGTCAACTCTCCTTCGAATGCCTTTCCCACGTTTGTCCCTGGCTTGAGATTTCAGGCTGTTATTACAGTACTGGTCCCAGACTATATCCACACGACAGGCTCTTTGCAAGTGTCCTTGTATGCATGGCAAGAATACTTTCAGTGCATAATCATCAAAGGTTTTGGCAGCAACTGGTTTCAGAAAGTTGACCAACACTGCCCCGTCAAGGATAGTGACGTCAGTATCTGGTTTTGGACCATCACCTCTGACCTCTGCGCAACTCTCTAGATAGACACACCAATAGATCTGATTTGGTTCCCAGTCGTAACTTCCCAAGCTGAGATATTGACGGGGGACATGCTTGGTATTCATGGCGGAAAAATTCTTCCAGATCACCATCTCGTGTTTGAGACGCAATGTAGAGTCTTGAGAATAAAGAGCAGTCACTCTTTAGCGAAGTAACTTGCAAACTTGTCTTGGATTTCTCTCTTGGAGACGATCGACTAAACAGTTTATTCTTCTTTATTGGCTCAGTAAGAGGTAACGTTCGCTCCAGTAAACGGTCGGCTACGAAGGTCTTGTACTGTTTCTTACCTATCTCCTCAGCCTGTTGAACAGTAGAAACAACATTTGGGTCAGCAATGTCTCTTGCGTCCAGTCGCACTAAGTCTGTACTCTCTTCTAGGAAGGGGTTTCCCATTTCTTCTATTACTTCAACCAGTCGTTTGACTTGTTGAGTAAAGATAACCTGTGAACTCTTTGTTTGTTCACGGTGGCGTGTGTCTTGATCCATCCGTATTTTCCTTCCCTCCATTGATGCTTCAAACTCGGTAGTCATTCTGACCAGTTCCGGCCCATCCACCATCCATCTTCTAAGAGCATTTGGAGTTTGAGTGAGTCCAACTGCACCACCGTCACTCTTCACAGCAGCATTATTTTGCTCATGAGCCTGGTCAATGGCCATGGATGAGAACACTTGTTTTGTCTTGTGAACTGTGAATTTGCCATTGGTGAATTCAGTAGCAATTTCTGGGTGTGACTTGCTAAGACTCATCATGTCTCGTACGTGGACCGGCACCCATCGTGCATAGTTGGTGTGGTCCATGCTGAAAAACCATGGTGCAAGCTGTGTGAGCCCTTGCAAGACATATGGCTTCGTCATCGTAGTCTTCTTTGCAGACTTTACGGAGGGCAGGTCCTACATCTTTATCAAATGCAAGTAGTGTATCACGCCCTTCCTTATGAGCCGTAAGGTCTGGGAATTGGGCCAGGATGCGATTTTTTAACTCTGTGCTATGTGGTCTGACATGCTGCTCCACTCCAAGTTGGTCTAGACGATTAGAATAAAGTTTGACGAGATCTGCAAGTTTAAAGACAGGGGCATGCTCTTCATCCATTCTTGTTTCATCTATAAATGACAGCAACTCGGCTAGTGCAATCCCATGGTTGACTTTATCAGTTGTGTCTATCTTCTGTTTATCTTGTAATGATGTAGCTTTGTTGTAAAGTGAAACAAGACACCTTGGATGATATTTAGCATCTTTTGCGGCCATGTCCCCAGCACTCAATTTTGCAAGTAGCCTCTCATCCTGCAGCTCTAATGCACATCTTCGTACGCGGGAGTCTAGACGAAAAGTTGATGCCTCACGGATTGGTTCGGAAGTCGACGCATCTTCGCATAAAAAACAGACATCCGATGCCGGCACTTCATGATGAGCGACTTAATGAGTGTATTTCTTGGATGTAGTAGCATCAGGGTTGCAATCCTGTGTGCATTTCCTTTTTTCTGCTCGTTGTAATTTTGTATTATTGAATTTTGTATGCCAGGATTTGTGCCACCTGGCATTGTTCTCATGAAACGTTGCTTCAATGCCATTTCCGTCATCAAGGCGTCCTAATTCTAGTGGCATCGGTAATTCGTGAAGATCATTGAAACGTCTGATTCTGGAGGCAATGGTAGAATAACCAACTCCAACATCGTGCCGTTTTGATTCTGTTGGTCACTGCAAACGTTCTGGTGTGATTGTTTGGCACAAAACACACTTGTTCCAATCCGTCTGTACCGGCGCCTTTGATGGTCCAGGTTGCCATGGCAAAGCGTCCCCCACGCCCATCCCACACACAGCTGCGCAAGCTTGACAGTGCGCGTACATCAAAACACCAAGGAAAGCTGAGGAACATACACTTCTACCTGAAGCCTTATTTGGAAAATATTTGTTGTTAAGTAACTGATCAGGGCTTACATTTCAGCGCGGGATGGCGGATATTATATATACCGGTATATATAATATATTATTTTCATATCCCGCAACTCAGGCCAGCATATCAATCCCGCACAAATTTCACCTTGTTGTCTGATAAATGTATAAGAACGTGATGGCGTGTATGAATTCGGGTCTATTGACTTCACTTGACAAACCATCTTCCGATTTCGGTGGTGCATCTGTCCTTTGTACAATCTTTGATCTAGTGGCGACAAACACAAAGGCGCACGCGTGCGCGCGCCTTTGCGCATGCGTAGGCACACAGAACCAGTGGCGATTCTAGAAAATTTTACATGGGGTGGCAGAAGGGTGGCAAGTTAAATTCAAGGGTGGCAAATCACACACACAAAGTCAAGTCAAGTCAAGTCTTTTTATTGTTGGAAACACACATGCCTGGTGTCTATATGTATTTATTTATACCAATCGCTAATGAAAACAGTTAACATATTTACTAGGGCTGTAATGTTGGGAAAAATAACCTGATGAGCACATCACATGGCAGGCACATTAATATATAGTCAACTCTTGCTCTAACCCAACAACACAAACATGATAATATATAGTCAGGTCAAGGCCGGAGCTGAAGGCCCCATCTCCCAGGCAGGCAGATGGTGGACACTCAGACAATGCACCAGTATCATCTCCAGAACGGGAGAGCCACATTAATTTATCACACAGGAGACATTTTGAGAGCTCTTCCCCGTTAGGAGGAACCAAGAGATACCTCTGCCCACACCAGGGGCCTGAGAGCCACATTAAATTATCACACACGAGACACTTCGGGGGACACTCCCCCGCTTTAATTTATCACACCGGAGACACGAGGAACTCTCCCCGTTACGAAGCTCTCTCAGGGCCTGGGAGCCAAAACACACAGAACCGCACACATCTCAAACGCACACACCTCATCGAGAGGAGGATACAGCATAAGACTGCATCACACAGGGACTCTTTCCCCTTCTTCTGAAGCAGACCTTCCACGGAGGCGAAGCTCCAGACGAACCATCAGCGCTGATTAGGGACTTAGACATATTCGATCTCTCACGCTTTATGACTCTGTATAACCGTTGCCACTTTACTCAATAAATCCAAGGTCCTCGTGCCGATAGACTTTATTACCTCTCCGTCTCATTTCATCTGGTCCAGTAACTAGACAGACCGTTTTTCCCAACAGTAACGATACACAAATTCACGATTCGGTTTGTATCACGATTTTTGACCCACGGTTCGATACATCCCACGATTCTTTTAAATTTAAAAAGCATTTTATTTAAACAACACTTAAATACCAATTATCTTAGTGTAACATTTAATAACAAATAATTTGGAACACTGAACAGATTTGAACCGAAAGAATACTATTAAAGTATAGCTAAATTATTAAAGAAATAACCAAAGATTGCAGTTGGAGGATGCTTTTTGCTGGTAGGCATAATAGGGCCCCTTTAACTGTTTGGTTGGTTTATTCAAATATCCTTAGCGCTTCTTATTAGGCTATGTAGCTTAAATAATGACATAATCAGGCCGTATAGAATGCAACATGTTTAATAGCCTAACTCTCAATAGATGAGGAAAAACGTGAACGTCGCAATAACGAGGCATAGGGCCCTATTTTAACGGTCTGAAACGCAAGTGGAAAGCGCAAAGCGCAAGTAGCTTTGTGGGCGGTTCTACGGCGCTATCGCTATTTTACAGGCGGATAAATGACACTTGCGTCGCGGCGCAAGTGTCAAAAGGGTTGGTCTGAAGCAGCCTAATTACCCGTAGGTGTGGTTTGGGCGTAACGTCCAACAAACCAATGAGAGTGCCAGCTCCCATCCCCTTTAAGAGCCATGAGCGCATTTGAATCGGACGAGTTGATATTTTGACAGCGCGTCTGCAGTCTCCGATGAGACAGATGCACATGAATTTCAAACTGCAAATGGCTCAGTTTATTGCCAAATAATATGGCCTAATTCACACATGGAATAAGGGGTTTTCTTCCTCAAATAAATTTCGCCAAAGAAAACGTAAATAATATAACATATGATATGCGGTAACTGATCTATTTAATGAAATACGCAATACATTATAAACATTGTTTCTTATCAGTATTGTATGCTATCCTAATATGCATGTGTCTCCGCGGTAATAGACATTGCCATTGATTGTATTATGCGTTACGTGTTTAGTTTGCGTGTGTTTAAACAGAGCACACACGCGCGCCCGCATTCATTCATTCTTTTTAACACTCACTCGCGGTAAAACAATGTTTTTCACGATCAAATACTCATCAATCCTAAAAGTTATGGGCATGTAGGCCTATACGATGTCTGTGTCAAGAAAATATGTGTTTGCTGTACGGTGTTTGCAGATGAATTGATTTAAAAGTACAACTTATTACCGCTGCATCAGCTGTTCTTTCCCAAATAATTTACCAAGAATGTGCGGCTAGGTAGATGAGAGAAGCAAAGTGTATGCGCGAGGTGCACAAGCAATCCGTATGCATCGCATGCGCATGTAGGCTATGCATCCGCCCTTAAAATAGCATCTGAACAACGCGCCACTGACTTTAAACCAGGTATTTCCTGGTCAGTAGCGCAATGGTATTCAGCAACGGCAAAATAGCGTTTGCGCCAGAACACGCCTCCTCCTTCCGCCGAACCGCCCCTTGGGGCGCATGATCAATCCCTAATTTACCGGCGAGTGGCGCTGGTGGGAAAAGAACGCTCTGCGCCAGTTGTAAACTAGCAACGACACATGCGCCAGTGACTAAGTCACTTGCGCCGGATGCAAGATAGGGCCCATAGTGTTACGAGTAGCATATGTGTGTGCGGGAGAATGGCAGAGTGCGTATGCGTGTGTGAGTGACGTCAGCGAGTGAGTGGACGAGCGAGGAGAGCGAGCGGTAGCGCGTGTGTCTAGTGAAGAAGCGAACGAGTCCGGTAGAATAAAGTACCCATCCTGTCAATAATCGGTGGCCGCTTCATTCCGACCTATAAGCAGACAAACTGCCAGTCAAATCACACAAAAACAATAGAGACAGGATCACACAGGCATTTTTTTCGTTCATATCGCATATGAGGACTTCGACGGCTGTGGAGAAATGCAATCCTCCGTAGCCACGGAGAGCTGTGATCACAGAGAGGGTATCTCGTCACATAGGCTATTTACGGCATCGATAGGAGGGGGCGCTGTCAGCAGACTATTATTAAGACAAATATTAGCACATTTCAATCGGACAATTTGGCCGGAGTTCTGGGGAATCCCTGCCTGATTGGTTGACTTGGGCTGTCACCTCGATGCTTAGATATATCTTTTTTCATTACTGCAAGCGTACAGTTGGCTTGTCTCCAGTTCTTTGGCTTTCAAACCGTTTCTGCCTTCATTTGAATGAAGCGGCAGATGCGCACGGTGAGAAGAGAGCAAATAGGATTCATGGACTCAACCATTTTACAGGGGAGGGGGGACATAAAGATTTTAGTTCTTAAACTTAAACAAGTTACCAATGAGATCAACAGCTTCAGTAGCAAAAAATATAATACCATTCAATAAATGTATATTGGAGACACTTCTAACAACCTGGGTGGCAAGTGGGGTGGCAAGCATTTTTTGGGGGCTGCCACCCCTTGCCACCCCGGTAGTTTCGCCACTGAGTAGTAAGCAAGTACGCGGTTTCGAACACACCCCAAGGTCTCTGAAACCCGTAACGTCGTAACCAACGGCAGAAAACCGACCCAAAACAAACCCCGGTTACCCCGGCAACCCCCAACACGGTCTCACTCGCGTGCAGGCCCCCACCCTCCTGTTCTTCCAAGGCCCTCCCCCAGCTGACCTAATGATTCGCCCCCACGCTGATTGACAAGAAGAACATTACAATACATGCGCATAGAACAACTGGCATAACGGACAACGAAATATAATGCAACACATAACACACAAACTATTTAACTGTCCCAGGGTTGCTACATTATAGTACTATAGTGTGACGTCACGTTTCCATAGCAACCGATTTTCGGTTCTAAACCAACCAAATGAACAAGGGGAAATCCTATGCCACTCAAACCTTTTATAGAAAAGGAATGATTTTTTTTGGAAATTGATTTGCGAGTTTGCTTTACCAATGATATAAGTAATATTGAGAATAGATTGTCTTCATATATAAAAAAAAAACAACTAAACTAAAGTAGGCTAACATTTACAAACTTTTCCTTTTAATACCCCAGGGGAATACATGAATGGCCTCGACATTTTTCGATTGGTATTGATTTTCACCTCTTGAAATTGATTAATTTTCATTTTGAAAGAAACAACACATGGAAGCAATGGAAAACGCCATCTCTCGTTCGGTCGTTTAGAACAGAAAATCCGGTTGCCAGGACAACGTGACGTTTTCACTTTAGTACTCTATTTGACTGGAACTACTTAGCAGTTCCAGTTAGTGTGGCTGTAGCCCACATACTCTGCTGCACGTAGTAGCTTCACCTGAGGTCTGTCATTGGGTGGAGAGAAAACACAGACTCTCTCGCTCACCCAGGAACGTTTATTTATTGGTGTTGTATTGGTCTTCAGAGAGTAGTAATTGTTTGTTTTATTTTGTATGCTTTCAGAAATAGTGGTCGCTCTCTTCAGTTCCCTGGCTGTAGCCTATATCTTCATCCAACCTGAAAAGTTCATATCTTGCATCTACCCTGCACATTGCTTTTTTTTAACCATTTCACAAATCCCCCTTAAATATTAGACCCTCCCTCATTTACACATTTTCATAGCAGCAGATGGACTACTTATTTGTTTTAGTTCTGTTGATTGAACCAACACAGATCGGTGTATGTAGGGAATTTACTATTACTTCCTTTGTTTTCTCAGGTATCTGATGTGGAAATGCAAAGACTGCAGCCTGTCATTTTCAGAACGATCTGAGCTACTGAAACATTACCGCATTGACCATAGGTTTCACGGTAGGCGCCGTCCTTACCCATGCATCCATGCAAATTGCCCCTGTTCGTCCAAGACATGGAATGGTCTACAAAAACATATTGCTAGGAATCATCCTTCTCAGGAGTCCACACAAAAGATCTCTTCATTCAAGTGCTACATTTGTGACAACAATCAGCTTTCCACAGAGTATGATTTTTTTCTTCATATCAATCAACATTAGAAAAAAAAATGAACAAGTCTCTTGTATGTTTGATGGTTGTTCATACAAAACAAACATATACAGCAGTTTCCGGACCCATAAATGGAAAAAACATCAGTCATGCACCGTTAATGACTTTAAAAGTGGAATAATTGTCACATCATCACTCAGTTCCAATCCTTCTGATTCATTGAACTCTGACCTGAATGAAGAAGTACAGCTGGATGAGCCAATTACTGAAGAGTCTAGAGATCTAGAAAAGGAATTTGAACTGAAATTAGCTTCACTTTTACTTAAATTGGAACATACATACTTAGTCTCCAGTACAGCTGTCAACGAATTGCTTGAGGAACTACAACATCTTATTGTTACTGACTCTGTGCCACTTAGTCTAAAAACAATTAATCAGGTTTTGGGAGATAATGATTGTCATGTGGAAGCATCTGTTGTTGAAGAGCTAGCCACTGTTCTATGTTCTTCACATCCAATTCAAAAAGCAATAGTGAAACAAGGCCCATTGTCTACTTCTTGGAAGCGCAAATCGTATTATAGGAGAGAATTTGGTGTAGTGTCACCAGTGGAATATATTCTTGACAAAAGGAGCAAAAAATCCTTACAGTATGTATCCGTGCTGAAAATATTGCAGCAGGTTCTAAATTCAGATTCTATATTGATAAAGACTGCCAATTTGAAAGGGAAATATCAGTCACCCGAGAGTGATAAAGCAGTTTACAGTTGTCCCTTTGATGGTGAAATTTTCAGAAACAACACATTTCTGTCTAAAGACTGTGCAATTTCACTTAACCTTTATATTGATGATTTCGAAATATGTAATCCCATTGGGACATCACGACGAAAACATAAAATCTGTGCCATCTATTGGACTTTAGGTAATCTGTCCCCCGGTTGTCAATCCTCACTGTCATCGATACAGTTGGCTCTTCTAGTCAGAAGTAATGATTTGAAGGTGTATGGCTATGAAGCAGTACTCGAGCCTCTCATTTGTGATTTAATTTCCTTGGAACAGCATGGTGTGTTTTTGCCAAAGTTAGGGAAATCTGTTAAGGGAACAGTACAGTGTGTTATAGCCGACAATCTTGGAGCCCACAGCATCGCTGGATTTCTTGAAAGTTTTTCAGGTGGTCATGTATGCCGATTTTGTACAGCTTCCAAATCAGAAATTCAAACTAAGCAAGTAGACAGTGGAGCTTTTACATCAAGAACAGAATCCCTTCACGCAGACCATCTCAAAACCATAGAGGAACCATCTCTGAAAAATGTCTGTGGTGTCAAGAGGAGATATGTCCTTTCTGAGAAACTCAGTCATTTCAAAGTTACTACCGGTTTCCCTCCAGATCTGGTACATGATTTATTTGAAGGGATTGTTCCTGCAGAGATAGCTTTATGTCTGTCCATCTTCACATCTAAGAAATACTTTACACTTGCATATTTAAACGAGTCTATACTACATTTCCCCTTTAAGTGGATTGACAAAGTTAATTGTCCCCATCCAGTGCCATTGACCTTTGCATCTCGAAAGACAATAGGTGGCAATTCCCACGAGAACTGGTGTTTGTTAAGGTTTTTCCCCTTCCTTGTTGGCCAGAAGGTGCCTGTTGAAGAACCTGCATGGAAAATACTGACTGATCTAAAGGATATTGTGGACCTTGTTGTCTCACCTGTTCATACAGAGGAATCGATTGCATATTTGAATTTCAAGATCTCAGAGCACAGAGTACGACTTCAAGAGGTTTTCCCAGACTACAACCTGCTGCCTAAGCATCATTATTTGGAACACTATCCTCAACTTATTCGTAAATTTGGACCATTAGTCTGTCTTTGGACATTGAGATTTGAAGCAAAGCACAGTTTTTTTAAGAGAGTTGTTCGATATACAAGATCTTTCAAGAATGTGTTGTTGTCTTTGGCAGAGCGACACCAATTTCACATGGCACAGCAGGTATTAATGTACTCTCAAAAACGTCTTCTGGAAGTGTCAAATGTTTCAACTCTTTCTGTTGATGTGTTGAAAGAGGAGATCGCACAAGCTATATGGCTGAAACACCCGACCGTGGACAATGTGTGTCTGGCAAAGAATGTCACTTACGATGGATTCAACTACAGAACTGGAATGATCCTTGCACATGGATCTTTGGCAGAGATCCCTGAATTCACAGAAATCATCCACATGTTGGTTCTGAAGGACAATCTTTTTTTCATTGTTCGGAAGCTGAGTGAGTGGCACTTGGAACACTTCAGGGCCTTTAAACTTGAAGTGAGCTCCACCAAAGACGTAATACTTGTGGCGCCAGATGAACTGACGGATCCATATCCGCTGGTGGATTACACTGTGGGAGGAGTGCGTTTGATTACCCTGAAGAGATATATTCAAGTTTAAGGTCTGCATTTTCTCTAAAACATCCTATTTGCATATAATTAATTCTACTAAAAAGGTTAAATGGGCACTTAATTGACACTGTAATCTGCACTTATTACAATTATAACCTGTCTTTATGCCCACACAATGTGTTTGTGAATGTGAAGTAATGCTTTGGTCCTGTTGTGTGTTAAGACATCCAGGACGTTTTTGACGCCAGCCTGCACTTCATCGGTGGCCTGGGCATCACCATCTACATTCACCTTCCTTCAATACATCCAGGTAATAACAGTCCTTAACCTTGCTTATTGTTAGCCATGCTCAGATAGGCTATCATTCGGAAAAAATGCTTTTATTCATCTGTAGAAACCTGAGCGAGCTGATGCCATGTCTCTTGTATTTCCCGGTCCTTTGTTATTTTAGGTGGTATTGAAGCAGCTTTCTGGAGCCTCACGCCGAGACGCAACTTGATCGGTCAATATGGCAAATCCCATACGACTGCTCATCTTGTTGAGTGACGACAGCTCAGTGAGGATGGATCTACCACTGGTGCCAGAGACCGTTGAAGAGCTCATTGAACAGGTCCAAGAAGCATGCCAACTTATTGGATGCATCAGGCTGCAATACAAGGATGTGGACTTTGGTGGAACATTTGTTAACCTGAGCACAACCTCCTCGATCAAGGATCTTGCCACCATCAAGGTCATACCGCTTGTTCCTGATAGTGATATCATTCTGGAATTTATAGACAGTGTCTCATCTAATTTGAGTGAGCTAGACTCAAGCTCCTTCTCAGCACACACTGATTCAGGTGACACAGTCATACTCAGCAGCAGCCCCTCCGGGAGACTCCAAACAGAGCCCTGGCCAAAGCAGTTCAACATCCCGACCTTCTCCTTTGAAACAGAAGGTCAACTCGAGAAAGGGAATGCTGAATACACCAGGAACCAAACTAGACTGACGCCTTCGTCAAAAATGCTGTCCGACATACTGGAAAGATTGGCAGAGAAGATTTTCTCCTACAAGGCATACCCCACTGATGCAGACTTGGGTGATGTTGCAGTGGCTCTGACAATCAAGCATCCCTGCCTGAGGCAATCAGACTCCTTCAATGAGAGCTACGGATGGAAAATTAGACTGAAGAGTAAGATGTGCAACTATCGCACTCAGCTGAAGTCGCATGGACTTGCATCTGAGCTCATGGTGAATACTCTCAAACATAAGTCACGAGAAGATCTCTATCCCCTCCCAGCAAAGAACAACAAAAAGGCAAGAAGAGGTGAGGCCAATTTCTATCCTCAGACCAGCATTGCGACTCCAGAAAGCCTGGAGCAAGAGAGAACATTGCTTCTGACTGAAGTAAAGAAGAGAAACAATGAGAAAACCATACGGGAGAAGATGGCCTGGACCTTCGACTTTAGGAGGCAAGAGGTTGTGGATCAGAAGCCTTCCATCGAGAACCTCATGGAAAGATGGCCAGCTCTATTTCAGATGCAAGAGGTATACCATTCTTAACCTCTTCTATACTAATGCCTTAAAGGTAAAATAATGTTGTGTGGATTATAATGAATTCTTGTGCCAAGTTGGTCTTCTATAATAAAAAAAACAATTGTCCACTGCTTCCTCATGTACAGATCAATGCCGAGTTTCTGCGGGTTGCTGCAGTTCCCTTGCTGACGAGATGTATGGCCCAGCTGGACAAGTACTCCACGCAGCTACTGAAGATCATCAGAAAGAAAGGAGGAGCAACCAAAGCAAAAACTGCCACGATCCTGGAGTTTCTTGATCAGGTATGATGTTGTGTATAATTAACCACCAACAACAGTTAGCATTTTAACCCTTGTCTGATGGGGATAGGTATCCTTCTCCATTTTTATTTTGATGTCAGTGATTATGGTTATAGTCATAATTTGGCAAATGCTGCGTCTTTTTAAACTGTTGGTAGGGTGTGTGTGTGTGTGTGTGTGTGTGTGTGTGTGTGTGTGTGTGTGTGTGTGTGTGTGTGTGTGTGTGTGTGTGTGTGTGTGTGTGTGTGTCGGTCGAGCAGAAGGATGTGTGGGCTTTGCAATAAGCAGTAGGTGCCCTTCCTCTGGTGCAAACACAGTTGCATTTCAGGGGGTTTGGAGGAACAATACCTTGATTCCAGGTCAAATCCACATTCATCCACAGCACAAATTAGTTGAAAGCAGAGACATCCAGGATGAGAACACGTCAATGACCACTGGCAGGTCTTGAGAGAGGGCTGTAAAAGGCAGGATTGGCCTGACCAGGCAAAGAGCCATCCAGTCTTCCCTCTTCTAAGAGAGACTGTCAGTGGTCTCTGACATAGATAGCTCATACGTAGATGGCCCCTGTATGGCTCTGCTTCAAATTAATTTGTGATATGGATCCAATCGTACAAGCACCGACTGCTTGTGGTAGAGATGGGAATTCAAAAGCTTGCCTATCCTCCACATTGCATAGTAACTATTTTTCACTGTCTCTGCAGGAGGCAGATGCTGATGTCAGAAGGGAGTGTGTCCTCGAATCTCTTATCATCTACCTGGGAGAATGTGTTGAGGACCTGATAAAAGAATACACGGTATGTCCAGATCTGTTCTGTCTCTCCATGATGAGATGTAACTTTACTAATCCTGGGGGAAGCTTGACCGCTCTGCCATTGGATGTGGTAATTAATCAGGTGTGCCTCACTCACTGCAGTTGTTCACTTATACATGTTGTCCTATATTTTACCTCAGACGTCCCAGATAGATCAAGCCAAGCAAGAGCTAGACAGTACCACCATGGCGGTCTTCGTCTTCAGAGAGAACTCAAGCCTTCTACAACAGCCCAAAGAGATCGGGATCATCATTGATGGTGTAGAAGTCCTCACTGAGTTGCCTTCCGTGGCAGCTGGAGTGGTAATGCTCTTTGGACTCTGTTATGCTCTTAACTTGGAATATCTCAAGGGGTTCAGGTTCACCTTTGAAGCTCTTCAGAAGATCCTGATGGAGCTTGGTTCCAACAAGATGAGCCCCAAGATTCGCAAATTGAATGGTGAACTCCACACTTCACAGTAGTATGTGTGCCATGTGTACAGATGCTTGTGTGTGTTTGCGGCATGCACAGTATATGCACCTGTGCTTGTGTGTCTGTGTATTAAGCTGCTACCCAGCACTTTAAAAGGGGGAGAACCTCAGCGACAACCGATAGTAGTACTATTATAGCATGTTTATTAATTATTATTATTATTGTAGTATTAGTATGGTAGTTGCACCTAGCCACGGGTGCTGTAGCCATTTAAGATGTTATATTGTTGGGCTTTGAGCTTTGAGTGAATGTTTTGAATTTAGTCGTTTGAGGGTCAACACTGCTTCCAGAAAGCAATATTTTATTTAATTTAATTACAGTTCAGATTTGATAGAGCCTGTGAATAGGCCTACTACCATGTGTGTGTTTGTTCTGGTTAATTTGCTTGGTAGGCTTCTATTTTTTACTTATTTCTTAAAGATCATTACAGTTTATATCCGTGCGGAAAACATTGCAGCAGATTCAGATGCCATCTTGATAAAGACTGCCCTTTTAAGGGTAGTCTTTATCAAGATGGCATCTGGACAGGGAGATTCCAGTTGCCAGAAGGTGATAAAGCAGTATATACCAGTATGTTGTTTTTTAGAAAACATAGCATCCTGCCCTCATGGCCCTGTCCTGCTCTCTCTATCCTCTTCTCTCCCGCCTCTCATCCTCTCCATCCTTTCCTCTGTTCCCCTCTCCCCTCTCCACCCTTCTCCTCCCCTCTCCAGCCTTTCTCCTCTTCTCTCCACCATCTCCTTCCCTCTCATCTGCTCCTTTCTCCTCCTTTCCATTCTCCTCCTCACCTCCTCTCTCCTCCCCTCATGTTAAATATGTTACGGTTCATATGTTAAAGTTGAATAAATACATTTAAAGTTATCTGTTGGCCAAGGGTCTTTTTTTTTTTTGGAAATTATAGTTTGGTTATATGTAAATAAATTAACTGGTGTCAATGCAAACCTTAATTCATGTTAATTTAGTTGAAAGTAAATATATTAGTTTGGTTCAACAAATGCAATGTTGAGAAAATCATTTGGATCAAGTTGGGTGAAGTGCAGCATTATTGTTTACATCAACATAAAATAATCAGGTCATAACAAGTGACTCAATTTAGATTCTGTGAAGTCAAATATATTAGTTTGGTTCAACAACTGAAATGTTAAAAAATCATTTGGATCAAGGCAAAGATTTAAGGTTGGGTCAAGAGCAGTATTATTGTTTACATCAACATAAAATAATCAGGTCATAACAAGTGACTCAATTTAGATTCTGTGAAGTCAAATATATTAGATGTGATATCTGGACATCATTTTTTTTAATTTGAGCACGGTTATACTTTTTTCAGTGCAGGTACGTAGTTTTGCCAGGAAACACTTCCCATTTCCCTCCTTACCACCTAAAAATGCAACCGATATCATACTGGACCTGGACCCTATGTTGAAAAAAAGGGTGTCTAAAATCTACAAAACAGTACTAGGCATTAGCCCCCCTCAGTGGGACAATGCCAGACTGGCATGGGAAGAGGACCTAGGTGTTGCACTGTCTGACGAGACATGGCAATGTAGCTTAAAACGCATACATACCACTTCTTTATGCTTAAAACACGGTCTTATTCAATTTAAAATTGTGCATCGGTTGCATTATTCACCAGAGAAACTGGCCAAAATATATCCTGGCACCAATCCTGTGTGTCCGAGGTGTGGCCACAGTCCAGCTAAATTAGGTCATATGTTTTGGTCTTGCAATTCGCTTAATAACTTCTGGGTCAGGGTCTTTGAAGCAATCTCCTCCATTTGTGACAGAACAGTGAATCCCGATCCAACAGTTGCTATTTTCGGGGTATTCCCATAAGAAGAACAATTTGCTGTCCCCCAGGTAAATGCTGTAGCATTTATAACACTACTAGCCCGGAGACAAATTATTTTGCTCTGGAAGTCTGTAACACCCCCCTCGTTTTGACACTGGGTCAAAGAGGTACTCTCTGTGATCCCATTAGAGAAGTTAAGATATAATCTGAGTAATTTACGGGACAGGTACATTAAAACCTGGGCCCCCTTTATAAAATTTGTTGAAAATGTATCCTTCACATGATGTAATTCTTTACATATCAATGTACTGCCAACTGGATCTACTGATGTATGTCATGATGATATATGTGGGATAACGTTACAGGATATTCCCATTTTGAGCATTGTAAAGTGATATACAGGAAACGTTTGTAACTATGTTTTGTGTACCTACCTCTACTGTTTGTTTTTGTTTGTTTTGTGTTTTGTTTTTTGGTTGTTTTTCTTTTCTTGAGCCTTGGGGGGTGGGATGGGGTGGGTTTGTGATACATTGTATCTTTGTCATTCATTGTTTTGCAAATTGAAAATCTATAAATAAAGTACTTAAAAAAAAAAAAAAGATAATGAACAACCTTCCAAAATCCTCAAAAAAAAAGAAAGCCAATCAAAAGTACAGCGTCTCACATAATAACTATAATCATTTAAAGTCTTAAAAGTATATACTAGAATTGGTTGCATAGGTATAATGGCAGCAGCTTTGTAACCAGGTGCAAGAAATAATCTATCTTTAAAATAACTCTTAAAATGGCCTCAGTGTGCCATGAACAGGGACACTTGGAACAATTCAGAAAATGGTCTTTAAAAATCCCAACTAGGCAGGTGTCCGGAATGGTGCTCTGTCTTTGAGGCTCTCCTCTGCTCGGTGACTCAATCCTTACACTTCATGATAGAGCTGCGACACTCCAGGGTTTACTGTCTCTCACAGTGTGTTATCCATCCATCTCTTTCTCTATTTATTAATCTCTATTTATTTACACTCACAGGCAGGCATAGGCAGACAAGTCCTTCAGTCACTCTCTCAACTGCCTCTCTCTCTCTCTCTCTCTCTCTCTCTCTCTCTCTCTCTCTCTCTCTCTCTCATTTCTAAGCCCATTAGGGCTCTGAGCCTCCAGACAGGGCCTGGGGCTGAAGAGCGGTGAGTGGAGGTGACAGGAGAGGAAGAAGAGGAGAGGAGGAGACAGGACAGGAGGAAGAGGAGTGGAGGTGACAGGAGAGGAGGAAGAGGAGTGGAGGTTACAGGAGAGGAGGTTCGTTCAGAGGTTACGCAGCGTCCGGCGTCCCCGGTGGAGACGTCAGCCGAGGACCAGGTCTCCGACGGGAACGGACCCACCCCCCCAGGCTCCCCGGTCCACGCCGCAGGGTCGTCCGCCCAACGCAGATCGCAGGGGTCTCCACCAGGCACCACGGACACCCTGACGGCGTCCAAGCGGGAACCGCCCGAGTGTTCCCCGCTCTCATTTCCGGCCGACAGGGGGAGAGGGAACTACCTGGCCGGGCCAATTCGCCAGTGCCCAGCTGTGGGACGACGCTTTGAAGCACGCCTGGAGCCACGTCCTTGCGCATGACGGACAGACCCGGGACTCGGTGAGTCGCGCACCGCACCCACATTTCAGCACCAGGGGGGGCCTGCTCTATAGGGTAGTGGAGAAGGGGGGGGAAGTGACGGAACAGCTAGTGGTACCACGACCGTACGTCAGCAAGGTGCTTTACATGGCACACACACACCTTCTAGGGGCGCATCTAGGGATGGACAAAACCCGTGACAGGGTCTTAGCCAGATTCTACTGGCCGGGGGTGAAAAGGGACGTGGAGCGACACTGCCAGGGGTGTCCCGAGTGTCAGCGGGTGGCCCCTAGGCCCACAGTCAGGAACCCCCTTATCCCTATGCCCATCATAGAGACTCCGTTTGATCGCATAGCCCTAGACATTGTGGGTCCCCTTTCCAAAACCAGCCGGGGACACAGGTACATCCTGGTGCTCGTGGACTACGCCACCAGGTACCCAGAGGCCCTACCCCTAAGAGCAGCCACCACCAAGGCGGTAGCTAGGGAGCTTATGCTCCTGTTCAGCCGGGTGGGGATCGCCAGGGAGGTGCTGACCGATCAGGGGTCATGTTTCATGCCCCGGGTGCTGAAGGAGCTGCTCAGTCTCCTCCAGGTCACGCAGCTCCGGACGTCTGTGTACCACCCTCAGACGGACGGCCTCGTGGAGCGATTCAACAAAATGCTGAAGCAGATGTTGAAGAAGGCCATGAGCACGGACGGGAAGAACTGGGACCAGCTGCTGCCCCACGTGCTGTTCGCGATACGGGAGGTACCCCAGGCTTCCACCGGGTTTTCCCCGTTCCAGCTCCTGTACGGGAGAAGACCACGGGGGATCCTGGACATCGCCAAGGAGGCGTGGGAGAGCCAGCCGTCGCCCCACCGCACCACGCTGGATCACGTGGAGCAGGTGAGGCGGCGGCGGCTCCCTCTGAGTTCTGCATGTCCGTGGCTACTTCCCCGTGGGTCGCGGTGGGTACCGAGTGCCTGCCTTCTCCACCATATGTGGCACCCCGGCTGGCTGAGAGGCTGGTTCACACGGGAAGTAGGCACGGTTGAGGCGGGTATAAAGCCGTTCTTCAGCGAGCCCAGCAGGCCCAGGCGAGGGTGTACAACAGGGGAGCCCAGCTGCGCGTCTTCCGACCAGGGGACCTGGTACTGGTTTTGGTACCGACTGCCGAGTGCAAATTCCTAGCCAAGTGGCAGGGCCCGTACGAGGTGGTCGTACGGGTTGGCGAGGTAAACTACCGGGTACGTCAACCGGGGAGAAGTAAGCCCACCCAGCTGTACCACGTAAACATTCTGAAGCAGTGGAGGGGGGGAGCGGACCCCCCGGAACCGGCACCCATGGCGTTGGCGGCACGAGGCGGAATCCCGGCGGTACCGATGGGGGAGGACCTCAGCCCGGCCCAAAAGCACGACCTGGAGGACATTGTGATGCAGCACCGGGACGTGTTCTCGGAGCTCCCCGGGCGAACGACGGCCGCCCACCACGACATCCGGACGGCGCCGGGGGTTAAGGTGAGAGTTCCTCCCTACAGGGTGCCGGAGGCTCGGCGGAACGCCATCCAGGAGGAGGTGAGCCGAATGCTCCAACTTCGTGTCATCGAGGAGTCACGCAGCGCCTGGTCCAGCCCGGTCATCCTCGTTCCCAAACCTGACGGGACGTTCAGGTTTTGCAATGACTTCAGGAGGCTGAACGAGGTGTCCGACTTCGACGCCTACCCCATGCCCAGGGTGGATGAGCTGATCGAGCGACTCGGGCCGGCCCGGTACCTCACCACCCTGGACCTGACCAAGGGGTACTGGCAGGTGCCATTGACCCGGACCGCCCGGGAGAAAACGGCGTCTGGACACCGGGGGGCCTCTATCAGTACACCGTCCTCCCCTTCGGCGTTCACGGTGCGCCGGCCACCTTCCAGAGGATGATGGACCAGCTCCTGCGACCCCACCAGGCCTACGCTGCGGCCTACATAGACGATATCATTATCCACAGCGACAGCTGGGACGTCCACGTCAGGCAGCTGCGGGCCGTGCTGGGGGAACTGCGGAAGGCGGGCCTCACAGCCAACCCGGCCAAGTGCCGATTGGGCTGGAGGAGACGGCCTACCTGGTGTACCGGGTAGGACGGGGGAGCAAGGTGGCGGCCATCCGGGACTGGCCCCGCCCCTCGACCAAGAAATAGGTGAAGGCGTTCCTGGGGCTGGTGGGGTACTATCAGCGGTTCATACCCGGCTTCGCGACTCTGGCCAGCCCACTCAACGACCTGACCTGGAAGGCCCTGCCCGACCGGATCAGGTGGTCAGAGGCAGCCGAGGAAGCTTTCGGGACGCTGAGGGGGGCCCTGTTTGCGGAACCGGTGCTTGTAACCCCTGATTTCGCTTCACCCCTCATTGTGCACACGGACGCCTCGGAAGTGGGGCTAGGTGGGGTCCTGTCCCAGATCCGGGCAGGAGAGGAGCACCCGGTGATGTACATCAGCCGGAAGCTCCTACCGAACGAGAGGAACTATTCCACGGTAGAGAAAGAAGCCCTGGCAATCAAGTGGTCTCTTGATAAACAGCGCTATTACCTCCTAGGTCGAGAGTTCACCCTGGTCACCGACCATGCGCCACTGAAGTGGATGGCGGGCGCCAAAGACACCAACGCCCGGGTGACGAGGTGGTTCCTGGCACTCCAGGACTTTCGGTTCCAGGTGGCCCACAGACCGGGGAAGGAGCATGCCAACGCAGATGCCCAGTCACGCCGGGACGCCTGCCTGGGATGGAACCCGAGCGGCCGGTGGCTTGGTCTGACGGTGGAGGAGTGTGTTGGAGGGCGTGTACCGGCGCCACCCACGTGCCCGGCACGGAGATCGTTCTCCAGCTGATCGTGATCAGCTGGATGGGAAACAGCCGGCACGAGGAAAGTGCAGAGGGAATAAAGCAGAGCGGAGGACTGACTGCAGGGAAGCGACTCCCAGACGAAGGAGTAGGAGACGCTTAACCCCGCAACGGCTACGAGGCTCACGGAGACCCTAGCCCAGAGACTCGATCGCTTGTGTTAAACTGATTGTTAAATAAACGCCGTGAACGGCTTTATACCCGCCTCAACCGTGCCTACTTCCCGTGTGAACCAGCCTCTCAGCCAGCCGGGTAGCCACAACACACACACACACACACACACACACACACACACACACACACACACACACAAACACACACACACACAGACCTTTCTTTCATCTTTGCTCTTCCCTCCTCCTTTTTTCTACTCTCCGCTCATTACCTGAACTCCCCCTTCTCCTCCTTCTTCTCATCTCTTTACCCTCTTTTTCTATCCTCTCATTTCCTCTCCTCATTTTTTCTGCTTTCTCTGTTGATCTCCACTTCCTTTCCTTGTCTCCTCATCTCATCTCCTTTTCTCCTTTCCATCCCTCTCTCCTCCTCTTCTTCTCTCCAATGTTCCTCTATACTCTCTGCTCTGCCACTTTGTTTACGAGTTTATCATTATTTATTTCTATGCATGTAGCCCTATAGAGAGGGACTAAAGAAGATATAGCGGCTTTAGCGAGCAGAATGATGCAAGCAAGACCTGAGCAAGAAAAGTAGGAGAACAATTTAGAAAAAATGAAAACATAGAAACCAAAAATGTGTGCCCAAAAAAAAAAAGACTTCATAAAAGTAAGGTTTACTCTTCTTCTATTCCCCTGTACCCAATCCCCGGGACGCATCGCGGAGAAGCTCTCTTTAGCAGTTTTCAGACATTTCCCAAGCAAAAGGTAAAAGCGCCGGGCGGTTTAGGTGCAAAATAAGGGCGGCCGCTGTCACTGTAGTTTGTTTTGGTTTGAGCACAGACAGCATGGAGGCAGAATGGGCAGAACTCATCACGATCATCTTGAATGTTGCATTATTTGCATAATCACGATGCATTATTTATTCCGTTGCATCCACAGCATCCGAAGCATCAATCGATGAATGATTGCAGCATTAGTTAGAGAAAAATAGAAAAAACAACAAAGAAGAAAGGCATCGCGAACGACTGCGTTACCGGAGATAGAAATGTTTTCGCTGTTTAACCTGCATCGATAGCAGGGAAGGATGTGGAAAATCAAGATAGAGCGGCGAAAGGTTCTTGACCAATGTTCTCGAGAATTTTTATAAAAAACAGTGGGACAAATTCTAGGCCTAAATTTTATAAATAATAATAATAGAAAAACATTTCTATATAACTTGCAGCTGTGAACTCATTTATTGTTATTTATTGTATGATGTGTACTTTTAGGGTGATAAGTCCTATCGTTAAGAGTTCATCTAACTGCAAAATGGCCATAAACCCGCTTGGGACATGTATGGCTGTGGCATCATGCACATATCTACCTATTGCAACAAATATAGGTCATGAACCTGCAATAAGCTTGATGGTTTGTAGTTAGCAGGTGTATAGACCAACAAAAAGACACAAATGACTATGAAAAGCAGTGGCAACATGCAAAGATATTTTTTCTCATATAGACAGTCGTATGTCTTCTTGAAGTGTTCCCGCCACAGGGACCAATGAACAAAGCGTAATCAACACGCCTACTCAAGTGGTGGGAGAAATACAAATTTTCTATGCTTCATTCACATATACAGTAATTTACATTTCCTCCGGAGAAAATACTACCTCAGGGATAGTCATTTTTCAGGAGAATTTCAGGCTTACACGTATATCTGAAAGCATCTTAACACTTAATATACACTATTATTAGTCCTCTGGCTACATCTCTGCAGCATCTGGTCGGAGATGAGTACAGACCTGTTGAGGCTCTTCTCCGGCTTGTTAAAGTCTGATGAGTTAACAAGCTGCCGTCTTTTGTTTTTTGTTAGATCCTCCCCACTAAATCTGCCGTTGTGCAGTTACGACATGGGGAGTCTGGGAACTGCAGACCGCATGCAGGGGGAATTGGCTCCCTCCCAAAACCATCTCTGTGCTTCTGAGGTTCCTGGACGTCGTTTCAGGGCCCACCCAGTGTGTTGGACAGGAGGATGTGAGCTAGGTAAAACTTCGCTGGTAGTCTGACGGGCTAAGGTCCGGTAGTCTTGCAGGCCCCGGACAAGCTTACACTGCATAAATAGAGCTACTTCATGGCCATTCCGCCAGCCATTGCTATTTGACCCATGGTTGTTATTCTGATATTGAGGCAAATCATGTCCTATAGTGTCCATTTTTTGTGTCTCAAGGCCTATTTCAAATGCAGCTGGAAATCTGGGACAGTTTCTTCATTTTCTTTATTTGCTAAATTAATGACTAAATAATATGTAACTTACTTGCTCATTTTAATTATAATATGGCTTGTTATTCCTCCACTGAAAAGGGTGGAAAGTCCTTTTATAACGCTCTGCTAGTTAGCTGTCCATCTCTTATCTGCATATAGTTGGGTTGTGCGAATACTGCTGAGGGAGGTGGCCTATTTGATTGATTTGTGTGTCCCATTGGTCTGGGGCGCACGAATGTGCAACCTGAAGCCCAGTTTTCATGCCCCAATAATCAAGCTCCAGCCCCACTCTCGTATGGTCCAGAGTCTAGAAGAGCAATGAGTGGTAGTGACTGATTACGCCACGAGAAGGCGGCGGCGCCGAGCCACTGACGAGAGAAGGTCTTGTAAGGACCAACCTGGGTACTGGCGAGCCTACCTGTCTCACGGATGAGATGGACAGGAAGGGCCACCAGCTTATCCCTGTTGTTGATGCAATTGAGGGTAATTGATCCCCACCAACTGTGCTTAATGGTTTCACTCTCTGACACATGGGCCCGTCGGTCGTCGTATGACCAGGAGGACTCTGAGTGAAATCGCCATGTCTCGAGTCAAACGGCGAGCAGTAGCACATTCACACTGCCCCGGGGCGCCCCTACAGGTGGGGTAAAAACGCAGAGCCTCCGTGTCAGCTCGGTCCACGACTGTTGGAATTGAGCTGCCAAAATGCCAGACACAGAGAACACGGACACAAAGCCTAAATAATGAATGGATTTTACTGGAGGCAACAAAAGTCTGGAGAACCAGGTGGATGTAATGCAGACCCAGGACGTTCTTGACTGGCCGCTACTTGGAGTGGTGGGCAGACAGCTTTGATGAATGATTAAAATGATTGAATTAGTGTGTTTATTTGTGTGCCACTGGTTACACTGCATTTTAAAGCACACATATCCCCTTGCATTGCTTTGAAATACTTTTTCTGCCCAGGAAATAACAAAGTTTATGGAGTGTGGAAGGATAAAATATTTACTATTAATAGTCTGTTTAATGTATCTGTTTGTTGTGCATCGAGTGTGCATGTGTGTGTAGGTTCCTCATGACACTTGCAGTGCTGAATATGCAAACATCCAAGCACAGGGTGTCCTCCTCCCTCCCTCCTCCTCCCTCCCTCATTGCCCCTCTCTCCTCCCTCCGTCCTCCCTCATCCCACCTCCCTCCCCCCTCCTCCTCCTACTCTCCCCTCCCTCCTCTCCTTCCTCCTCCTACTCTCTCCTCCCTCCCTTCTCTCTCCTCCCTCCCCCATCTCTCCCCTTCCACCCCCTCCCCCTCCCTCCCTCCTCCCCCCCATTCCCTCCTCCTCTCTCCTCCATCCCCCCTCCTCCCTCCCTCCACCTCTCTCCTCATTTTCCCCTCCCTCCCTCCTCCCTCCCACTCCCTCCTCCTCTCTCCTCCGTCCCCCCTCCCCCTCTTCTATCCTCCCTCCTCCTCCCCCTTCCCTCCTCCCTCCTCTCTCTTCTCTCATCCTTCCTTTATCCTCCCTCCCTCCTCCCTCATCTCCCCTCCCCCCTCCTTCTCCTCATCTCCCCTCCCTCCTCTCTCCCCCCTCAACGTCCTCTTCCCTCCCCCCTCCCTCCATCCTCCCTCCCCACTCCCTCCTCCCTTCCGCCTCCCTCCACCTCTTTCCTCCATCCCCCCTCCTCCTCCTCTCTCCTCCCTCCCTCCTCCCTCTCCTCCATCCCCCCTCGCCCATCCTCCCTCCCCTCTCCTCCCTCCGCTCTCTTCTCTCCCCCCTCCAGTGGCCTTGCCCTTGTTGTAGAAGAGGAAGATGATTAAAAGAAGAATGCTGTGCCGGGTGTGATAGCTCACACTCACAAGGTGACAGCGGTAATGATGTTTATGATTGTCACTTGGACATCCCTGTGACTGTGTGATGCCACTTACACACCACACAGATACGGATAGGTACAGACCCCCCTGCAGCCATCCCTTGTTGTAAAAGCTCTGAAAGCTACTTTATGTTGAACTTTGTTGTGTGCAGTAGCTAATGTTGTGAAGTAAAAATATCTTAATGCAGACTTAGTGGCTTCCAACCTCCTACTGATGTGCATCGTTAAAACAAAAGCTCTTTCATAGACTATTAAACTATTATCCTTGAGCATCATTATTAATATTGTAGTGGCCATTTGCAATTGGCTGCCAAGCAACAAAGCCTAGCATACAGTTTATCAAAATTGTAATCTGGATACCATCAATTTGGCGATCTCCCCATTGATGGCTATCGCATCTGTGCAATTGTTGACGTTAGGTCAAATCGTGTGCGCACTACTCACTGCTTGTACAGGGGTTAGTGACTCTGGAGAGGTGTGTTTCAACTGAGCTAGGGCTTATTGAAGAACGAGAGGTGTCTTTAACTGAGCCAGGGGTTAGTGACTCTGGAGAGGTGTGTTTTAGCTGAGCCAGGGGTTAGTGGCTCTGGAGAGGTGTGTTTTAATTGAGCCAGAAGGCGGGATATTGCTAAAGATTCAAGATTCGAAGATTCAAGATTCAAGATTCAAAAAGCTTTATTGTCTAGTATGTTGCCATACTAGAAAATTGTCTTTTGACTGAAGGCTTGGAGGTGTGTGTGTGTGTGTGTGTGTGTGTGTGTGTGTGTGTGTGTGTGTGTGTGTGTGTGTGTGTGTGTGTGTGTGTGTGTGTGTGTGTGTGTGTGTGTTATTTGTGTGAGTTCTTTGAGGAATGAGTGTTCTGTGTGTGTATAGCTATGGGGATGAATGATTTTTTGTAGATAGCTTTCCTGGCCAAAGGCATTCTGAATCTTCTGCCAGAAGGAAGTAGATCAAAACAAGGATGGAGTGGGTGGGAGGGATCTAAGAGGATGGAGTTGGTCTTCCTTCCCACTGCCTGGATATACAGATCCTCCAGCGCTTTCTGGTGTATTCCTATTAGCTTGCTTGCTTGCTTCGTTAATCTATTAAGTCTGCTTTTGCTTGCGTTTGTGAGGAAGCCGTACCAGGATGTAATGTTGCAAGTGATGATGGATTCCACCAGAGATTGGTAGGCAGTTGACAAAATGTCTTTACTGACATTGAAGGTGTCTAGTTTCCTCAGGAGATACATACGTTGTTGTCCCTTCTTGTAAACATGCTGGCTAAAGGACAGACGTTGGTCGATCTCTGTGCCAAGGTATTTGAACTTCACCACCTGTTCAACCTCTTGTCCTTCCAGGGTCAAAGGTGAGGAAAGTGGATGTGGGGTGTTAGATGCCCTCCTCCTATGGCAACACAGTTCTTTGGTTTTGCTGATGTTCAACTGCAGTGAGCTTTCTTTGAACCACAGGGCCATTTCAGTGATATATTGGGTGTACTTGGACAGGGTGCTTTGATCTGTCAGTTTGGCCACCAAGGCCAGATCATCTGCATATTTAAATAGCTTGAATCCACTGATGTTGCATGTGATCTCATTGGTGTATATTGAGAACAAGATGGGAGACAAGACACAACCCTGTGGGACTCCAGTGTTAAGGATGATGTTGGACGATGTTACACCCTGGACCTTTACATGCTGGGGTCTGTCCTTTAAAAACTCCTTGATCCAAAGTGTCAGTGCTGGGTTGACCTGAAGCTGCTGAAGGCGATGCAGGAGTGTGTTGATGTTAACTGTATTAAATGCTGACGAGAAGTCCATGAATAAGATCCTGACCAAGGAGTTCTGGGAGTCCAGGTGCTTTGTGATGGTATCCAGTAGATGTAATGTAGCGTCCTCCACACCTCGTTTTGGCTTGTAGGCAAACTGCAGTGGATCCAGATTCTCACCGATGGTGGTGGTGAGCTCTCCTGCAACAACTCTCTCCATGCATTTGCACAGGATAGAGGTGAGTGCCACTAGTCTGAAGTCGTTCAGAGCTTTAGCCCGGGGCTTTTTGGGAACAGGGATGATGGTGGTCTCCTTCCACTCCCTGGGAACAAAACTGGCATCTAGGAAGAGCTGAAACATTTCCGTCATTACACCGCCCAGCTGACTTGCACACTCCTTCAGTATTCTGCCCTTCAGCCCATCTGGTCCAGGAGCTTTGGAGGAATGGAGATGGCAAAAGATGGATATAACCCGCTTCTCTTCTATGCAGATAGATTCTGGGGGGTATAGGAGAGTGACCATTTCCTCCATAGAGTCAGTGTTGTTGAATCTGGCATAGAAGGTGTTGAGTTCTTCAGCAAAGGCAGCAGGGTCTGGGCTTTGTACTGCAGCAGTGTTCTTTTTCCTGCCCATCATGGTGTTTAGGCTCCTCCATGCATGCCTTATATCTCCACTGATGAACTTCTCCTCCATTTTGTTTTTGTAGTTGAGCTTGGCCAGCTTGGTCTTTTTCAGCTCTTTAACTCTCTGCTGGTCACCCTGGATGAATGCAAACTTTTTTAAATTGACAGTTCTTAAGGTCTTTGGTTATCCATGGCTTATTGTTTGCAAAGATCTTAATTTGTTTGGTGGGAATAACACTATCAGCACAGAATGTGACGTAAGAGCATATGGTATCGTACAACAGGTTAAGGTCACCATTGCATTCCCTGAAGAATTCTTCCCAATCTGTCAGCTCAAAACATCCTTTCAGTCTTTGAATGGAGTCTACCTCCCATGCCATGATGGTTTGGGCCTGTACTTTTTGGGTCTTCAATTTTTGTCTGTACTTAGGCAGTAGTAGTATTACATTATGATCTGAGGACCCAAGGGCAGGGCAGGGCTTGGATACATATGCACCCGGGATGTTTCCAAAACATAAATCTAGCGTACTATTCAGCCGTGTTGGCGTTGTTACATACTGTTCTAACTGTGGGAGAAGTGCGGTGACGTCACAGGTGTTGAAATCTCCCATCAGAAACACGGGCTGGTCAGATGCCCTGGAGACGGCATTGTCATAACATTCTAAAATGCGCTCTGCTGCCAGTGCGTTGTCAGGGCCAGGGACATAAACAAGAATTACTGTTATTAATTGAAATTCAGCAAGCATCTCTGCCCATTGTAGTTTGGCCAGAAGGATGAATCACATTAATGCTCCTTCACTCACTTCCTCCCCCCCGCCCCCGAGCTGATATCAGTGAGCTCTGCAGTGGTGCTTCAGAGCAGTGGATGTCGCAGACTGTCCCTGTGGATGGTGTAAACTGTCTCTGGGTGGTGTAGACTATCTCTGTGAGGTGCTTCACAGTGGAGCGTGAGAATAAGCTTAGTGAATACAATAGAGGAGTCTGGTCTCTTTGATAGGAATCAGGTCATTAAGGTCTACTAGGATAATAATGTTGGTGCTCTAGTGCTATAGGAAAGGCTCACAAGGCATCATCAGATGCTCCATTGAAACTAATTTGAAAAACAAGGCGTTATGATAAGAAGACGTCGATGAATTCATAGAAAAGAGATTGTTGAGGACATGAGACATGTCAGCCAGAGTGGGCCTTGGTGCGCTCTGTGAAAGGCTTGAGTCTCTCAGCAAACAGGGGGCCACTTGCAACAGCTTTACCCTGACACCTCCCCTAAACCGCAGATACATTTTGGCATCTCTCGCCATCCCAAAGGGTTTGGGTCAGTGGGCGAGACCTCCCACTGTGAGGTAAATGGAATACCTCACAAGGGAGGCGCCAAATGGTATCCTTACAAAATGCCCTGTAGAGCCCATATTGATAATCATATTATTCATTGACGTACGGCAAACCGTTGTTATGGCAACAAGTGTGCTGTGGTTTGGAAAAAAACAAAACAAATAAGTTATCTGAAGTGTGACTGAAGTGTGCTTTTAACGGAATAAATCCTCATCTGGGTTTGTGTAAATGACAACGTGAACTGTACTTACATTGTAAAAAAAATTCTCAATACAGGGTCCCGTTCCAAAGGATCCAACACCCAATATTGTATGATCATAAAATGGACTGCAGAGTCGCTGAGCAGCTTCCGCAAGACTCAAGACCTACTTGTTCAGAGTTCACCTCGACTCTGTATAGCCTTCCCCCTTACCAATGCAGGATATATGCAGGCATGTTAAAGAAAATGGCATGATGATATACATTGAAGATCTTTAAACATATTTTTGGTTCTGAAATGTTGATATTCAATCGTGGTTTGCAGAAATGCACAAATAGCTGTTTTCCTTCTGGAGACTGGGTGGAGAATACTTATAAGGTATATTAGACTCTATAATGACCCTGTGCTAGTGTCTACACACAAATAATTCACCCCACTCCATGCAGAAAACATTCCCCACTGTTTTATTTAGTTTTCCAGTATACAGCTGAAGTAAAAATAAAGGTAATAAAGTAATACAAATTATAACAACCTGGAGCAGCTAACACAATGGTATGCTGAAACACTAGAGGAAATAAACCCTAATGCTGGAACAAATCTTTGAAGACTGAGCCATACAAAGTCTACGCTGGCGCCCGGCTCTGGGGGTGAATGTCGCTGCACACTATATTCTCTTCAATCTCCTGCTATTGTCCCATTCTTCTTCCTTAGCCTCTTTCTGACCCTGTGAGAGGCGTTGGTGGTTTGTTAAATCATCTCTTCATCGAACCCAAACTGGAACCATGATGAATTTATATTTCTAATAAGGAGATCCCAAGAAAGATTTAATCTCTGATTGAGACTGCTTGAATATTTCTAAACCCAGTTTAGACTTAAAATGAGTGTGTGAGTTTTTCATGAAGTTGTCATGTAATGCCCCGGTGCCAGCTGACCGCAAGGCCCGGCGGCAGTCGTGTATACCACAACTTCCTGCTGAATGTGTTGATCAGCGAGAGAATAAAGAGGGACTTTTGCTGGAGCTGGATTCCCCTTCCCTGGGCGCTCTCACAGCAGTCTGCATCTCCATAATGTCTTGCACGTCTCACTTAACACATTGCTTTTCCGGCAAACATTATAAGAAGCAACAACCAATTGGAGGCTTCCTTTTGTTGGAAGAAAGGAAAGACAAAGCAATGTGTGGACCTGCAAGGCTCTATGCTAATCACACACAAACGCATGAACACACAATGTGCTAATGCCGCAAAACCTTGTGGACAACTGTGAGCGTGGGCTGGGGTGGGGGACATAAGAAATTCCAATTACCAGATTTTTTTTTTACCAACCAGCCTTTCAGTGTTTGACATGATGATGAATGGCTTTGTGGTAAAAACAGAGACGCACAAACAGTGTGGAGGGGTGTGTGTGTGTGTGTGTGTGTGTGTGTGTGTGTGTGTGTGTGTGTGTGTGTGTGTGTGTGTGTGTGTGTGTGTGTGTGTGTGCATGAGTACGCCATAGCCATGCTGTAAAGTGCAGAGGTGGTGTCCCTCCATCTTAACCTGAGATAGGTGGAGGATATTGTCTCTCGCTGACCCGGCTACATCGCTGGCAGATAATGAAGCCCCAATTGGGCTCGGTGCATTGCTTATTCAGGCCCACATGTTATTGTCCGAGATGATGCACGACCCAGGTGGGGAACACACTTGGAAAAAAGGACACGCCGCAGTTCTATATTCTGCCGAGGCTGGCACATCAGGCTCCCTTTAATAGAATAAGAATGGCTTAAAAAGGCTTTCAAGTACTTTCATATTTATGCATGTGTGTGTGTGTTTATTTATTATACTTTATACTGTTGACTCATCCTTCTTGCTCTTTGTATTCTTTTGGTTTGTCTGTGCCTGGTTGCATCCCTGTGTGTGTGTGTGTGTGTGTGTGTGTGTGTGTGTGTGTGTGTGTGTGTGTGTGTGTGTGTGTGTGTGTGTGTGTGTCTATCAGTGTGCGGGGGGGACCTCTTGCAGGCATGCCTTTCTTCAAAATTCCCTCTTCAAATCCACCAGTCTATCGAGGTAGATTTGTGTCTTTATGTTGAGTGCAAAAGTTTTTGCATTGCACACAAAAGTTATTATTCTGAAAGCACATATACACTTTTATGGTTTGAAAATACATATTATTTTTTGCAATCAAATGTTATATAATTGAGATCAAAACGTTATGCATTCCAATCAAAAATAATTATATATATTTTTTTATTAATTTTCATGAAAAACAATTGCTTTTAAAGTTTTAAAAAATGCAATTGAACACAAAAACACCTTCCGCTTTGACTGCATTCCCCCTTTGGTCAGGCTTTGTAAAGGTTTGCTCTTAGTGCCATTATCTTTGCATTGGGGCATCCTATGAGGGGAACATTTGTGTATTTTTGTAAATGTTTCCAAAAGAGATTACACATTTTGACCAACAACAAGGCTGAAATGGTTTTCAAGGCAAAAGTTTGTTTTGCAAACCAATATTACCTAATCTAAATTAAAACATTAGGGTTAGACTTGAACGTTTTTGAGAAGAAAGATAAAATTTCTGATGCATTTCCCTCATTTTGGTTAGGATGCCTTGTGGTTTGATCCCGTGTCATTTTCTGTGCATTACCCTACTTTGACTTCTGACCCCAAACCAGTGGGCGGGCTTTAGAGGGAGTTGTAGATGATGCTTCTCCATTGGTCGACGATCTTTGATGATATTTGATGATATCGTACAAATACTCTAAATAGATTAGATTAGATTAGATTAGATTAGATTAGATTAGATTAGGCTTTATTGATCCTTTTGGGATGACTCCCTCAAGGAAATTGATTGTCCAGTAGTTTACAGAAAGAAACACAATATTAAATTATATACAATATAAGATAAACAATACACTCTTAGATAACTATAAAAAGTGAAATAAAAAGTAAACAGTAAACAATAATTATAATAATAATAATAGATAAACAATAAACTCTTAACTAACTACCTAACTATAAAAAGTAAACAAAAAACAGTAAACAGTAAACAATAAACTCTTAGCTAATATAGAAAGTAGAGATAATAATATAAGTAAAACAGGATTCAAGTAAAATAAAAGATAAATGTAGAGAACTGTATAGAGGATTAATATAAATATAGTCTCAATCATATATAAGTATATATATAATATATAATTATTCTTGGACTCTTATATTAGGTAAGCAGTACTGAGGCTAAATGGGTTACCCTTCCTTTTACAGTCCCCTAATTACTAGGTATTTACCCGAGAAATATATGGTAAATCTTAGTGTATTACTGGGTAATTACCACTGGTAATAAGAAGGTAAATACAGAGGAATGACAGCTGAAGTACTAAGTAAAACCTCCACTATTACCCATCAACTCAACTAAGTACCGTGTAGTTGTAACTGTTTTAGTTTGGTAATAACCAAGATATTATTGTGTACTTCCTAGGAATTTAGGCAACCAATTCTTAGAAACAGCTATCAATTCAAGTTACACTTGTAGTTATCCAAGGTTTATGTTGGTAAAAGTTTGGTGATGTACTATCTAGAAATTAGCATAGTACTTTCCAATAAATTACTTTTTCTTACATAGTTATTATTAATAGCTACACCCATTTAGAAGGGTTAATTAGATTTACCCTAGAAACTATGGAATTACTTACCTGGTAACAACCTCCGCAGGAACAGTTTTCCTCTAGTGTCATGGTACATCTTCTTAAATACTGGGTACAAAGCCGTTTGTTTCCATGGTGTTACCACGTTATTACCATATCATTTGTAATAGATACATTCCAGTTCATGCAATAAACTGGAACTTGTACCATGTACGTTCTTGTTGAAGCCTTGTTTGTTTCCATGGTATTACCAGGTTCTTACCATTTAATTTGCAATAGATTATTCCCTTTTCCATGCAATCAACACATACTTGTACCATGTCAATTCTGCAACGTTACCGAGTAAAACATGACAATTTAACCAGTAAGTAAGCTGAAATTGTACTGTAAAAGGAAGCCTTGTTTGTTTCCATGGTATTACCAGAATCTGAATCTGAATCTGAATCAGAATCACTTTTATTACATCTTATTGTACAGTACACACGAGTAAAAAATCTTAGGCTTGGTTCCTCAACATTCACATAGCAGCAACAGTAAAAGATAAAATAAATAAGAATAAGAAACCATATGAAAAGGAACAAAGTAAAAATAAATAAGTAAGTAGCAGGATCAATAATACTAAAAAGTAATGAGGTGTAATAAAGTATGAAGTGTAGTGTGTTCAAGTGTCAAGTGTCAACAACAGTCTGTTGTTGTGGTGTGCGTGTGGATGTGTTTTGGGTGTGTTTTTCCAGGAGTCTGACTGCTTGGGGGAAAAAACAGCTTGTCATCCTATGGGTTTTGGCCCTTAGGCTTTGGGCAGTGCAGTTCCCGTACCAGGCAGTGATGCATCCAGTCAATATGCTCTCCGTTGTGCCTCTGAAGAAGGCCCCCAGGATCTTGGGCCCCACGCCAAACTTTTTCAGACGCCTAAGGTGAAATAGGCGCCGCTGTGCTTTTTTCACCACCTGGTTGGTGTGCTCCTCCCAGGTGAGGTCTCTGGTGATGTGGACCCCCAGGAACTTAATGCTGTGTACCCTCTCCACAGCAGACCCATTGATGGAGATGGGGTGTTGAAACTGTCTCTTCCTTCTGAAGTCCACTACGAGCTCCTTGGTTTTAGCGGTGTTGAGAATGAGGTTGTTGTCCTGGCTGTACTGAGCCAGACAGTCGACCTCGCTCCTATAGGCTGTCTCATCACCATCAGTGATCAGGCCCATGACTGTCGTGTCATCGGCGAACTTGATCACTGCATTGGATCCGTGTGTAGCCACGCAGTCATGGGTGTACAGGGAGTAGAGGAGGGGGCTTAGGACACAGCCCTGGGGGGCTCCTGTGCTGATGGTCAGAGGAGCGGAGATCTTAGGACCCATCTTCACCACCTGTTTTCGATCCGTCAGGAAGTCAAGGATCCAGTTGCATAGGCTGGGATCAATGCCTAGGTCCCTGAGCTTCCTGTCGAGTCTGAAGGGGACTATTGTGTTGAATGCCGAACTATAATCAACAAACAGCATCCTCACATAGGTGTTCCTCTTGTCGAGGTGGGCGAGGGCTAAGTGGAGTGCTGTGGCAATGGCGTCATCTGTCGATCTGTTCTTCCGATAGGCAAATTGGTGGGGGTCCAGGGCTGGTGGCAGCATTCTGCAGATCAGCACCTTGATGAGCTTTTCAAAGCATTTGCTCACTATGGGGGTGAGGGCAACAGGGCGCTAGTCGTTTGGGCATGTTACCTTGCTCTTCTTTCGTACAGGAATGATTACTGATGACTTGAAGCAGGCTGGCACTATGCCCGTGGAGAGGGAGAGGTTGAAAATGTTTGTGAATACACCAGCCAGCTGGTCCGCACATACTTTGAACACCCGGCCAGGTAACCCATCTGACCCGGCCGCTTTTCGGATGTTGATGCGTTTGAACATCACACGTACATCCTCTTCTGTGATGACAAGAGCGCTGGCTGTATTATCTGCGTCCTCTGAATAGGTTCTCTCTAGGAGACTGGTTTGGCTCACTTCAAAGCGGGCGTAGAAACTGTTCAGCTCGTCAGGTAAAGAGACAGAAGTATCAGCTGTGCAGCTAGAGGTCTCTTTGAAATCAGTGATGGTGTGTAGTCCCTTCCACATTCTGCGTGGGTCATTGCTGCTCAGCTGTGCCTCTATTTTCTTGCCATAATCCCTCTTTGCCGCTTTGATCACTTTTCTTAGGTTATACCGGGCAGCTTTAATTTCAGTTGTATCTCCCGTTTTGAATGCTGTTTTCCTGATAGTAAGTGCTCTATTAACATCAAAATTAATCCATGGTTTCCTGTTTGGATATACACGGACTGTTTTTGTGGGCACTACTTCTTCTATCACCTTTCCAATGAGACCCAGCGCTCCTTCCGCGATCTCGTTGACGTCACCACTGTTCTCCGCGAACTCAGTCATGGAATCAAAGCAGTCCTGGAGGATAGCGTCTGATTCGTCAGACCAGCATCGACTTGTGCGCGTGATTGGTGGAGACGTTTTCAGCCTGTGCTTGTAGGCGGGCACAAGGAGAATGGAAGAGTGGTCTGATTTGCCGAACGGGGGGCGGAGGAGGGGTTTGTTACCAGGTTCTTACCATATAATTTGTAATAGATTATTCCCTTTTCCGTTCAATCAACACAAACTTGTAATATGTATGTTCTGCAATGTTACTAAGTAAAACGACAATTTACCCACTAAGTAAGCTGAAAATGTACTGTAAAAGGAAGCCTTGTTTGTTTCCATGGTATTACCAGGCTCTTACCATATAAGTTGTAACTGGTTATTCCCTTTTCCATGCAATCAACACAAACTTGTACCATATATGTTCTGCAACGTCGTTCACCAGTAGTTAAGCGCTTTCATTTTAATTATAAAAACCCAAACCACTGTTGATGAAAGGCATGTTGATATTAAACAAAATCAAAGGCTTATCTTTCAAACAATGCATATCTCACGAACAGGCTGAACACTGAAAAAATCAGACAAAAAAAAGAGCCGTCCACATCAACTCAATTTAAATGTTACTGATGGTGTTTTGATAAAACACATGACAGTGTTATAATAATAATAATAATAATACATTTAATTTAGAGGCGCCTTTCAAGACACCCAAGGTCACCTTACAGAGCATATAGTCATCATTCAAAACTATGTAAAACAGACTAGGAATAAAAGGAAAACAGAGGTTAAACATGAATAATAATAATAATTAATAACACTCAAAGACGCCTAAAGTGAAGGGGGGACCTCACTAACCACCACCAATATGTAGCACCCACTTGGGTGATGCACGTTGGGTTATGGCAAGTGATCAAAATGCAGACTGCTTTAACCTCTACAATTTGAATAAGTGGCGAATGTCATGCAGCTATCGGCCTATGGGAGCACCTTTGTGGTCCTTCGCAAACCAATGAGTTCACTCGATGAATGAGAGATGGCTCTTTAGTGTCCTCTTTGTGAGGTATCCCTGCAGTCTCCACACCTGGGATTTGTAGGTTGACCAAGCCCTGACCAGGTACTTCCAAATCTCCCCTTCACTACTGTAATAAAGTAGTAGAAGACAAGAAAATAAACATTAGGACTGTCAACTAATGAACATTTCTAGAACATGTAAAAAAAAAAGATTATTTGTTTGCAAGGTTAAGAAAGAATGCTGGTCCTCTGGCCATTGTGTTTGGTCATATTAAAAATAAAAAAAGGCATAGCCATAAATACAGTTAATAGGACGGGAGGGGATAGGCTGTTAGCTCCGGTTAGCACTTTAGCATCGAGCTAGCGGAGCTTCTGTCATTCAAACAACTCGGACATGTTGTTTAAAACCTATTGGCGTTTCTAAGAATTGGTTGCCAAAATTCCTAGGAAGTACACAATATTATCTGAGTTATTACCAACCTAAAACAGTTACAACTACACTATACTTAGTTGAGTTGATGGGTAATAGTGGAGGTTTTACTTAGTACTTCAGCTGTAATTCCTCTGTATTTACCTTCTTATTACCAGTGGTAATAACCCAGTAATACACTATGATTTACCATATATTTACCGGGTAAATACCTAGTAATTAGGGGACTGTAAAAGGAAGGGTTACCGCTAAACAGTGGCGTGCACAGACATTTTGGGGGGCAGGTGCTCAGGGGGGAAGGGAAGGGCACTTTTTAGCGCACGCGGAACACCTTATTATAAAAAAGTTACACGCACATGTTGAATGAAATTTTACTTTTATTTGTATCATTCTCTACATGTGAGTTTCCTATAGAAAGAAGTCACACCACCAACAGATAAAATCCACATCCTATATTAACTATATACAGTCATTGTTAAGTCCCAAGATGAACTCTAGACATCTCGGCGAAGTAGATAAACTTCACTTTGCCCTCCACTGTCTTCTGTTTACCCTCCACTTCTTGCTGCGTACTGCTTTAAAGCAGCATCCTTCTTGGTGCCATGTCTTTAAAGATGTTGATGACCTCACTGTGGTTTACCTCAATGTCTCTTTCAATGGCAAGCAAGAGAAGGTCAGAGAGCCTTTCCTCTCCACACAGGCTTCTTAGTTTCGTTTTTATGATTTTCAGCTTGGAAAATGATCTTTCAACTGAAGCAGTCGTCACTGGTAATGTTGCATCTATAGCGCATGTGGTGCTCTGCGCGTGCCAGCGCGAGTGCACGTGACAAAGGAAGAGAATTGAGTCTGGTCTGTGCAAGGGGGACGTGGCTCATTTTTGGGCATTGTTTCAGTCGTTTTTAATCGCTTAGGTTTTTAAAAGATCATTTCAAAACCGGCCTCAGTAAAATGTTAATAATATAAAGTTTCAAAAGGGCATTTTCGTTGATAAAGGGCAAAAGTCCTGGTGCGTTAGCACCACCTAGTGTCTATGTGTGCACGCCACTGCCGCTAAATGTCCCATATTGTTCTATTTTTGGGATAATAATTAAATTTGGGGTACTACTACTAGAATAGGGATACATGCCTGTATGTTAGACAAAACCTTATTATTCTCAAACAGTAGATTTCTCCAAAACCAATTTCAGCGTCTTTAAAATCGTTCTGTTTGGAACTCTCTCACTTTAAGGCCCCCCTCACGAGTAGCCCAGTCTGTTGTGATTCGTCAAACGTTCATTAACACCGAAGTTGTAAACATCAAGGGTATCAATTGCTTCTATTCAGCCGCAAAAAGTCGCAACCAGCTGCAGCAACGTACCAATCAACTTGGGCCCCGCCCACATTCCCCATGGCACCGTCTACATAACGCAGCGCACAGCAGTCTTATAGTTCTTAGAGAAATTATAACTCTTGTGACAGCCACAGGGTTGCCTTTGTGTTGTGGTGTTGCTTCTGGTGTGTTCCGTCTTGCAGGGAACTGGTTGGTGAAGCCACATCACCTAACGAGATGCAGCTCATGAATGAGAGTTATAATAACATAACTATCGTTCTATTTCACACAGCCTACGCCGTCTAGGCTTCGCCTTAGGCTTCTAGGCCGTCTAGGCTTCACACACTTTATGTACTAATCATTGGGGACCCCAGCCACCCCAGCCAGAAACTGGTACCGAAGCCTAAGGGCCAAAACCCAGAGGATGACAAACAGTTTTTTCCCCCAAGCAGTCAGGCTCCTGGAGAAACACACTACCCCCAAACTATCCCCATGCACACCACAACAGACAGATATTTAACAACATACACGTCTATTGTATTTGCACAGCATTTATTTATTGCACAATAACACTACCTTTGGCTGCTACCACTACCACTACCACTTGAAGATCCTACACTTCACACTTTATCACACCTCATTACTTATTATTATTATTGATGCTGCAACTTATTTTATATTTTTTACTTAGTTTTTCTTATGGTTTCTTATCTTTATTTATTTTGTACTGTTGCTGCTATGTGAATGTTGAGGAACCAAGCCTAAGAATTTTACTCTTGTGTACTGTACAATAAGATGTAATAAAAGTGATTCTGGTTCTATCAAAACTCAAAACAGTGTGTGCCTATCAAAACTCAAAACTCACCTGTTCAAACTCGCACACAACGTCTAACTGATCACTGTTTTGATTGTTTTTTTTTTGTTTTGTCTTGTTTTTGTTTTATTTATTTATTATTGCTTATGTTTATTTATTTATTTATTTATTTATCTGTTTCCACAACGTCTTTTTTTTTTTTTTAAATTGTATGATGACTATATGCTCTGTAAGGTGACCTTGGGTGTTTTGAAAGGCGCCTCTAAATTAAATGTATTATTATTATTATTATCAAGCACACACACACACACACACACACACACACACACACACACACACACACACAGACACACACACCACCCGCTCCACTTATCGTTATGAGTTTGGGGTATCGGTTCAACAATCCATTCATACACATGCGGTGTATGTATACGCCGACCGGCAGCGGGGCATAGGCGGGAGACATTCCCGGGAAACAATCGCGGGCAACAATCCCTTTCTCCTCCATGTTGAGGTTCAATCTGGACTTCAGGGTGTCAAAGCCAAAGTTTTCCCCCTATCCATCTCAACCATGGCCGAGATAACCCCCACTACGAGCCTTGTTGTGGAAGTACCAAAGACGTCAGAGAACCCGACGCAGTCTAGTCTTTTCATTAAATGGGAGCTTTGCGCAAACCTTACCTTATGTTGCGTGTTTTGCGCCATAACACCATCAGCAGAACGGTTATCCAAATAACAAAGAAGTATACAACACTACGAAAACAGTGTGTGTATATTCACAAACACACATGTGGCGCTGAGGGGGAGGTAACCTGGCCCCTTAGGACGACATATGGGGCCAAATTCCAAATCGGCGAGTCTGAGCTTTCATTTTTCATAGGTGGAGCAGGATACCTAGTGCTCGTTTACACCTGACGTCATTTCTAGCCACTGAGGGACAATAGGCAGGCTAGGGGAACTGATAATGTTAGAAAACCTCATAAAGTGAATGTTTCCTAACAGTGTCAGAATGGGTGGACGGCTCTGCCGTCCACCCATTCACCCATTCATACTTATCTTAAAAAGTATGAAATATTTAAAAAATCTGAAAGAGGCGGGCGATTCCAAGCTAATCTGAACATTAAAAAATTGGAATTGAGTCCCCAGGTGAAAAATTTAGGAAGAAGATGTTTGTAGGAAATAAAAAAGAAAGAAAGCCTAAGAAGAACAATTGTTGAGCACTGCATACAGCCCTCACCTAATAATAATAAATAATCAATAGATGACAATAAATAATAATAAAAATAAAATAAAAGTAATAATACGTAGAGAAACTATAACAGTGGTAATAAGTAATAACAGATCCCGTCTACGGAGAGCCTCTCTTTTGAGCCCCATTTTATGGAACTTTTGACCTGTGCGTCTGAGGGTGAACAGAAACGTCTCCCCAGAAGGAAGCTCATGTAAACCAGACAGGGCCACAACCCCCGGTCCTCCAGAGCGGCCCAGCACTCACCACCACCACCCCGTGTCACCACCTGGTCCATGGCCCCTCGTTACCCATGGACAGGTGAGCGCTGGGGAGGATAATGAGAGGGGAGGTGGAGGCAGGCTGAACAGAGTGAGGGACAGGGAGGGATGGCAGACTCATTCACAATGTGTGCGACTAATCTGTGTGTGTGTGTGTGTGTGTGTGTGTGTGTGTGTGTGTGTGTGTGTGTGTGTGTGTGTGTGTGTGTGTGTGTGTGTGTGTGCATGTGTAGTAGGTGTGCATTCGTTTTTGGTGTGTGTGTGGTTGTGCGTGCATATGCTGACTGAAGATTGCAAGCAATTCCCCTGTTCATCTTTGTCTTGGGGACAGCTTCTAGAGATATTAGGGCAAACATTTGTCAAGCAAAGCAATGTCCTGCAGAAGAGAGGAGGATGATGAGGTTAGGTGTGGGACATTGAAAGGGCGGGACAAAAGTTTAACTTTAGTACCTTTTATGCAAATGAGCATGTGCAGACTCGTGGTGAATCTCATATCCTGGTTTCAAGCACTTCGGTTGACAAAGTTCTAAAACTCCCACCAGCAGATGCTAGAGTGGGTGCAAGTGTAAGGTATTTATTCCTCATTAATAAAGTTCCAAAAAGCTCAGAAGATCCAAAACGTAATCCAAGTAATCCAAAAATGGCAAAAACACAAAAACTCAGTCCAACAATCCAAAAGGGCAAAAACACAATCAAAGTAAATCCAAAGGGTAATCCAAAACTCAGAGTATGAGAACAGTCCAGGGTCAAACAACAAGAAATTCAAAACGTAGGGTTCAAGACCAAGGTCTACTCACATGGTCTCAACAGAGACAGAGTGAAAGAACCAGGCTTAAGTACTGTGAGACAAACACGGCTGAACCAATCACATGACTAATTAACAGGGCCAGGTGAGTCTGCTTAACAATCGATATTAGGTGGAAACAACACAGAGAACAGAAAGACAGAATTGGCGCCATCTAGTGGTCTATGACACAATAGTCCAACATTATGACAGAATCTCCCCCTCTAGGAACGCCTCCTGGCGTTCCCAGGACGATCAGTATGCTGTTGGTGAAAGTCTCTGATCAGGGTCTTGTCGACAATATTCAGAGAAGGGACCCATGAAAGTTCTTCAGGGCCGTAGCCTTCCCAATCCACCAAGTACTGGACCGACCTCTGGACCCGACGGGAGTCCAGCAGCCGATTCACCGTGTAGACTGGTCCACCATCAACCATCCGGGGAAGAGGAGGGGGCTTGAGGGCAGGGGCAAAAGGGGAGGTAAGCACGTGTCTCAAACGTGAAACATGAAAAGTGGGGTGGACTTTCACGGACCGGGGCAGTTGGAGTCTGTAGGCGACTGGATTAACCCGGTGGGTAATCTTGAAAGGGCCAATGTAGCGTGGGGCAAGCTTACGGGACTCCACCCGTAATGGTAGATCCTTGGCGGACAGCCAGACCTTCTGTCCCGGGCGGAAGATAGGAGCCGGTGTCCGGTGACGGTTGGCTTACACCTGTTTCCGCTTGGCAGTGCGAAGCAGTGCCTGACGAACCCTTTTCCAGGTTTGTCTGCACCGCCGCACGAAATGCAGAGCAGACGGCACCCCTGCTTCACTCTCCTGCTCTGGGAACAAGGGTGGTTGGAAGCCAAACTGGCACTGGAATGGGGATAGACCAGTGGAGGAGGACTGGAGGGTATTATGAGCATACTCCGCCCACGGCAACTTGGCGCTCCAAGATGAGGGGTTGTCAGCAACCAAGCTCCGAAGGGTGGCCTCCATCTCCTGGTTTACCCTCTCTGTCTGGCCATTGGACTGCGGATGGAACCCAGAGGACAGGCTGGCAGTGGCCCCTATGAGTCGGCAGATGGCTTGCCATACACGGGAGGAAAACTGGGGGCCTCTGTCCGAGACGATGACCTGCGGCAGACCAAAAACTCGGAACACATGGAGAAAAACATGCTTAGCAGTCTCAAGTGCAGATGGCAACTTAGGTAAAGAAATTAGTCTGCAGGCCTTAGAAAACCTGTCAACAATAACTAAAATGACACTGTTACCTTCTGAGACGGGTAGGCCAGTCACAAAATCCATGAACAGGTGCGACCAGGGCCGACTGGGAGTTGGGAGTGGTAAGAGCAACCCTTGAGGACGCTGACGAAGGTCTTTGCTTCGGACACAGGTAGCACAGGCGGCAACGAAGTCCTTAACCTCCTTCTCCATCTCCGGCCACCAGAAGCGTCGCTTGAGGAACTCCAGAGTTCTTTGGGCATCTGGATGTGCTGTGAGTTGCGAGGAATGGCCCCACTGGAGAACTTCAGACCGTGCTCTTCTGGGAACAAACAGTTTACCATCTGGTGCAGGTCCAGGGTCAGGATCCTGCTGAAAAGCCCGTTTGACAACGGTCTCGATTCCCCAACGGACAGGTGCAACAATTCTCTTCGGTGGGATAATTGGCCCTATACGAGCCACATCCAATGTGTGTGCTCCGTGTGGTTTGACTCCCGGGTGACCTGGTTGACGCGCTGTGTTGATGTTTCCAGTACTATGCAGGTACGTGAAGCAATGATTGATCCGTGCGATCGTCTCCGGTTTACAACCCGTTTATTTCCTCACCATGACACCAATTGCATGGGAATACGGAATACATTCATAGATCCTCAGTGACATAACAACAACTTGGTATTTCTTGCGGTCAAAAACCGTATGCCCTTCCGGGGTCAAACAACAGAGGTACCCCAAATGACATCCCCTTTACACCTGTACCCGCAATACGGCAACACCACTCAGTGGTCAACACAGACATTACAACATAACTGAAAAACAGGAAAATGGCTCTTACACTCCGGCCTCTAAATGCAAGCGACGGATGGAGCTAACATTTAAACCAAAACAACAAAGAGCCATTAATACCAGTCATGCATTACTGCATTATCATCAGATATCTTAAGCTGCGTTTAACAGACACAATTTGGTCACTGGTCTTACCACAGTGTTAAACTTCGTCTTAAGACGAACGGACCGTACAAACTCGTTTTGTCGGGAAAGGTCTCGACTACTCGTCCGAGCAGCCAAGAGCCACGAGGTGCAGCCGAATCCATGACTATGACAATGTCTCCTGGCACAAAATTCCCTTTTTCTCTGTTCCATTTTTGCCGTTCTTGCAGCAGAGGGAGGTACTCTTGAACCCACCCTTTCCAGAACAGATCAGATATATATTTAACCTGTCTCCACCTTCTCTTTGCATACAGGTCTTGTTTCACAAACACCCCAGGTGGTAATGCAGGTTTGCCTTTCAGGAGGATATGGTTTGGTGTGAGAGGTTCAAGATCATTGGGATCCTCGGACAGCTGGGTGATGGGCCGGTCATTTACTATGGCCTCAACTTCACAGAGAGAACCGTGTTGAGGCCGTCGTCGTCCAATTGCTGCTGGTGCAATACAGATTTGAGAACACGCCTTATTGTACGAATCATGTGCTCACGGAATATAAACAGAGCCTGGACTACACACAAACTCAGGTGGATATGCAGAAAAAGACCAGCGACGAGATTGCAGTAATGTGCAGAGATACACGCAGAGACATAAACATCACTGGATGGTAAAACTGACTATCTCGAGGGGCAATCCAAAAGGAACAACATCATCATTGACGGCATTCCGGAGTCGCAACGTGAAAGCTGGGAGGAAACAGAGAACAAGGTCTGCCGGACTCTAGCTGAAAAGTTGGAAATGGACGAGGGACGGATCGAGGTGGAGCGAGCCCACCGGACGGGGGATCCGACAACAGCAGGAGACCGACACAGACCGATCGTCGTCAAGTTTTTAAGATGGAAGGACAAGGTGGCCGTTATGGCAAGAGCAAACAAGCTAAGAGGCACGAACATCTACCTTAACGAGGACTACTCTGAAGCTGTAAGGCTGAAACGAAAGGAACTCATCCCAATCATGAAGGCTGAAAGATCAAAGGGAAACATTGCCTACATCCGCTATAATAGACTCATTGTTCACCCTCCCTCCCAAAGGACTGTCGGAGGGGAAAGATCAGCCAAGAATACGGGTTCGTAACTTCGGGCAGGCACGCACACACACTGTGGGTACTGAATATTAATCTTCCATCACCATGTTTATGCCAACACTTCCCAAGAAAGGGCTTAAAATAGCTCATGTAAACATCTGTAGCTTAAGAAATAAAGTTCAGGGCCCAGTTTTTCAAAAGTAATCCAGTGGGATTTCGGATAACGGATTGGATCAAATCTTGAAAATGGGTTGCTCAAAACTAAAGATGGATTCAGAAAGATCAGATCACGTAATCCGATCTTACATTTGATCTGGATCAAACCTTCCTTTTGTGTTGTTCAAAACTTTGAAGTTGGTTTGGGATACATTTGATCCAAAAAAACAAGATTATCCTGATCCCACCAGAAGGGTGGATTCAGTTCAGAGTTTTTTAAACAAAATGAATGATGACAAAATCAGTTTTTTGGCAAATGATATACATTTATTCATATTTCGAATGAATTCAAATCATAAAAATGATAATCAAAATGATAATGATGAGTAAAAATAAAATAAAGAAAAGCTATGATACAAATTGTACACAGTTATTCAAAGTTAAAAATAGTTTCGTACCATTCCCTCTCTTATAGCATGTCCAGTGTGTCCCTCACTAGGTAGGACCATTCGTGGCTGTTCTGGGTCTACATCAGGCTCAGGTCCATCATGAGCGTCACTGGCATCGCAAGGGACATGACGCCTGGTGGCGATGTTATGCAGAACAATACAGGCCAGAATTATGTTGCATGCCACCTTAGGTTCTACTCGCAGGTAGTTAAGACAGGCAAACCTTCTCTTCAGCACTCCATTTAAGCGCTCAATGGCACATCTTGTTTTGCAATGTGCAATGTTGAAGCGTGCTTGCTCAGGTGTATTTGCAACCGGAAAAGGGGTCATTAGCCATGGTAGAAGTGGGTAAGCGCTGTCTCCCAATATAATGCCATTTGGCCGGTTTGTTTGGAGCTCTCTGTATAGTGCACTCTGTCTTAGAATGCGTGCATCATGGACAGACCCTGGCCATTTCACAACACAGTTGGTGATGATGAGGTCGGCGTTGCCCACAAGTTGTACGTTGATGCTGTGCCTCCCCTTCCGATTTACATACTCCCACTCCCTCTCACGAGGTGCTTGGATATGCACATGTGTACAATCGATAACTCCAATCGTGTTAGGCATGTTCCCCATGTGAAAACTTGTGCTTAGTCTGAGCAATCTGGTCAACCTTGGGAAAGGAAACTAATTGATTGATCAGACTGCCCAGTGCCATGGACACAACCTTCACCACATTACTCACAGTGGATTTGTCCACTCCCATATAGTCTCCTATTACTTGGTAGAAAGTCCCACATGCGTAAAAGCGCAGTGCAATTAAGCACTGTTCCTCCACGGACAAAGCATGACTCCTTCGGGTTTTGTGTTGGAGTGTTGGTCTAATCAGGTCTGAAATGTACTTGATGTCATCTCTCCCAAAGCGAAAACGTGCATACAGTTCATCTGAAGTGTATTGCTCAAGTGGTTTGGCACGCTCAGCGTACACCCTAGCAGGGTGCCTTCTCCTATGGTACCGATGAACAATACCCGCCATCTGGATGCCTCTGTAGGTTAAGAGAAATGTGTGCGAAACATGATGTGTTTAAGTGGTCAAACCAACCAGCAACAAGCTAATAACTAGAAGCCTAATTGATCACAGGCCAAAGCAATAATGCCCAAGGCGTTAAGAGAAATGTGTGCGAAATCATGGAGACCAAGGAGAAATCATGGAGTCAAAAGGGCCTAATTTCACTGTGGCAGAAACGTACGCACTACTGGAGGGTGTTCGGGCCAATTTTGCCACAATAGTAGGTGTTTTCAGCTCGGCAAAGGGTGGGGAGGTCACCAAGAAAGGTAAAGACACCATTTGGGAAGACATTACCAACCGAATCAATGCCTTGGGGTCTGGCCAAAAGAGGACCTTAAAACAAGTAACACTGCGCTGGAAAAACCTGCGGGCCAAGGCAACCAAGGACCTCAGTGAGGCAAAAAACCCTCGCACTGGTAACAAGCCATATAAAAGGGGTGAATACACTGATATGGTCCTCGATATCGTCGGAGGCGAAAAGTCAGAGGCTCTGCACGGTATAGAAGGTGTAGAAGGAAATGGAGAGGCCACAATGACAGAGGCTGGAGAATGTCAGCCGAACCCTCCTGCAGAGTAATTTGTCCTGGACCTTACTCCAGCGATTGAGGAGGACGATGGATCCCCCCTGACCATGGAGCCAGTTGTTTCTAGAGTTGCTAAAACAAAGCGTAAACGTTCCTCGGGCCAGGATGGTGACGCCTATGAGGTGCTTCTGCGAAAGGAAACTGAAAGAGCAGAAATTCAGATTCAACTGGCAAAAGAGAAACTCCTGCTAACCCAACTGCAGCAGACAAAAGTGAAAATGGAGATACAACTCCTAAAGGCAGAGGTGGAAAGAGCTGGTCTTTGTCCTGTAAATTATCCTAACATTTTTTGAATATTGGACAGTGCTATTTTTTGTTCCGTGGAGGAACAGTGCTTAATTGCGCTCGCGCTTTTACGCATGTGGGACTTTCTACCAAGTCAGGAGACTATATGGGAGTGGACAAATCCACTGTGAGTAATCAGGTGAAGGTTGAGTCCATGGCACTGGGCAGTCTGATCAATCAATTTGTTTCCATTGGACAGTGCTAAAATTTGTTTATTACCAAAACTAAATAAGGAATGTAAATGTTTCAGTTCATTATAATTTTTCTGTTTCTTAAAATTAAAACAAACAATGGCTATTTGTGGCCACCTGTATTTTTCGGTGTACTTGTTGTTCTTTGCTAAGCCTGTAGGCTGCACTGTTGGTTCCATTCTAAAATTCGGTAATCGAGATTTGGTAATTCTGAAATTTGGGATTTGGATCACTTTGATCCTATCCAAAGTTTCTTTGAAAAACTGGCATAAAAGTAATCTGGATCAAGTGATCCTGGATAGCAAAACATGGGATTTCCAAATCCGGATCAGTTTGATCCAGATTAAATTTTTTGAACAACTGGGCCCAGGACATAGATAACCTGATAACGACTGACACAATTCATATTCTAGCCATCTCTGAAACTCATCTAGATAATACATTTGATGATGCTACAGTGGAGATACAAGGATACAGCATTTATAGAAAGGACAGGGACCTATATGGAGGGGGAGTTGCAATGTACATTCAAAGCCACATCCCTGTTAAGCTCAGAAATGATCTAATGTCATGTGATGTTGAAATGCTATGGCTACAGGTTCATTTACCCCACCTAAAACCTATATTACTGGGATGCTGTTATAGGCCACCAAGCTCCAGCAGTCAGTATCTTGATAATCTGTGTGAAATGTTTGATAGAGCGTGCGATGAAAAAAGAGAAATCTATGTCCTGGGAGACCTAAACATAAATTTTCTTGCATCAAGCTGTCCTCTGAAAAAGAAAATTCTTAGTATGACCAGTGCCTGCAATCTGGTTCAGGTTATTAACCAACCAACCAACCAGGGTGTTCACTAACAAGACAGGAACTGTATCATCTACATGCATTGAAATTACCACACACCCCGAAGTGTCTCGTGTGTGGTAATTTAATGTGGCTCTGAGGCCCTGGTATGGGCAGGTGTATCTCTTGGTTCCTCCTAACGGGGCAGAGCTCTCAAAATGTCTCCTGTGTGATAAATTAAATGTGGCTCTCAGGCCCCTAGTATCTGCATGTGTTCCTTCTAGTGAGGGAGAGCTTCGAGGTGTCTCCTGTGGGATAAATTAATGTGGCTCTCCCGTTCTGGAGATGATACTGGTGCAAAAGCCATATCTGTCACCATTGGTTTCAGTGATCATAATTTAGTGGGCATATCTAGGGAGGCTAAAGTTCCAAAGGCTGGGCCAAAAATTGTATATAAAAGATCGTACAGGGGTTTCTGTCTTGACTCATATGTGGATGATGTCAGAAAGATTTGTTGGTCTGATGTCAGTAAACAGAGAGACCCAGATGCTGCGCTTAGTGTTTTCACTGAACTGTTAGTTCCAGTTATGGATAAACACGCACCTGTCAGAAAGCTAACTGTTAGAGCTGTTTGGGCTCCCTGGGTCGATGATGAATTAAAAGAATGCATGGCTCAGAGAGGTGATGCAAAAGGAGTGGCAAAAAGGTCAGGCTGCACATCTGTATGGCAAGTATATTGTAAACTTAGGAACTATGTCACTAAATTGAACAAAAAGAAGAAGAAATTATTTTATGAATCCAGGATTAATGAAATAAAACATGATGGAAAGAAACTCTGGAGCACCCTAAATGACATCATGGGCAGAAAGAGCAACCCGACTCCATCTTTCATTGAGGTGGAAGGGACTTTTTTAACTAAACCTGTAGATATTGCCAATTATTTTAACGATTATTTTACTAACAAAGTTTGTAAACTCTAGAAGAAGTGGAAAAACTGCTATTGTCTATCAATAATGAGAAACCACCTGGTATTGATAACCTGGATGGGAAGCTACTGAGGATGGTAGCGGACCATATTGCCACTCCAATATGCAACATATTTAATCTGAGTCTTGACAGTAATATGTGACCTCAAATCTGGAAAGAGGCTAAAGTAATCCCACTACCGAAAAACACTCGTGCTGCCTTTACTGGCTCAAACAGTCGACCAATCAGCTTATTACCTGTTATGAGCAAACTGTTGGAAAAAATTGTATTTGATCAGATACAATGCTACTTCTCAATGAACAACTTGACAAGCATTTACCAGCATGCTTACAGGGAGGGACACTCAACCTCCACAGCGCTCACGCAAATGACAGATGATTGGCTAAAAGATATTGATCAACAAAATATTGTAGGAGCAGTGCTACTGGATTTTAGTGCCGCCTTTGATGTAATTGATCATAACTTGCTATTAAAAAAACTCAAGTGCTATGGCTTTACTCCATCTGCCGTAGCATGGATCGAAAGTTACCTAACCAATAGGAAACAAAAGGTTTTTTTTAATGGAAGCCTCTCAAACCCAAGACATTTACAATGTGGAATTCCTCAGGGATCCTCATTAGGACCATTGCTCTTCTCAATTTTTACAAATGATCTCCCACTTGTTTGTAAAAAAGCCTGTATGTCAATGTATGCAGATGATTCAACACTATATATGTCTGCGCCAACAGTTAAAGAAATCACCTCAGCACTCAACAAAGAGTTGCAGATGGTGTTTAAATGGGTCTCTGATAACAAACTGGTCTTTAACATTTCCAAGACTAAGAGCATTGTATTTGGGACAAAGCACTCACTAAGCTCTAAACCCCAGCTGAACCTGGTACTGAACAATGTTGCTGTTGAGCAAGTACAGGAAATGTTGGGAAAAACGGTCTGTCTAGCTACTGGACCAGATAAAATGAGACGGAGAGGTAATAAAGTCTATCGGCACGAGGACCTTGGATTTATTAAGTAAAGTGGCAACGGTTATACAGAGTCATAAAGCGTGAGAAATCGAATATGTCTAAGTCCCTAATCAGCGCTGATGGTTCGTCTGGAGCTTCGCCTCCGTGGAAGGTCTGCTTCAGAAGAAGGTGAAGAGTCCCTGTGTGATACAGTCTTATGCTGTATCCTCCTCTCGATGAGGTGTGTGCGTTTGAGGTGTGTGCGGTTCGGTGTGTTTTGGCTCCCAGGCCCTGAGAGAGCTTCGTAACGGGGAGAGTTCCTCGTGTCTCTGGTGTGATAAATTAAAACGGGGGAGTGCCCCCCCGAAGTGTCTCGTGTGTGGTAATTTAATGTGGCTCTGAGGCCCTGGTATGGGCAGGTGTATCCTTCTAGTGAGGGAGAGCTTCGAGGTGTCTCCTGTGGGATAAATTAATGTGGCTCTCCCGTTCTGGAGATGATACTGGTGCATTGTCTGAGTGTCCACCATCTGCCTGCCTGGGAGATGGGGCCTTCAGCTCCGGCCTTGACCTGACTATATATTATCATGTTTGTGTTATGTGTTCGTTGGGTTTAGAGCAAGAGTTGACTATATATTAATGTGCCTGCCATATGATGTGCTCATCAGGTTATTTTTCCCAACATATCCCCCTCAAGTCGTCGCAAGACGACTTTCACTCATTAGGGGTACGAGGGATAGGACTCCAGCACGGGACTACCATTATAACACCATTAGAAATAACAGAAAGAAGGCAAAATGATCATAAAAACAAACAACCATGAGCATGGGACTAAAACAACTCGCTGGACCGGGCGTATGGGGAACCACGTGGGAGAAACGCTACCCATGCTTCAGACATGGGTATGCCATACACACCCCACCTAGGGGGTGGCATCCACCCCGGCCTTACATCGCGAGCAGACAATACCAACAATACTGGCAGCAGATGATACACAACAAAACCAACACCAAACCATAACAACAACAACAAAATGCAACAATAAAACTACCAGTAAACAATAACGATATAAACAAAAATGCAACAATCACACAAACACTACACAATAACAATCACAAGAAAGAAATGCAACCCTGAAACGTGTCCCTAAATAATAATAATAATATCAGAAAGATATGAGGTAAACAACGAATGGCAATCCCCCTCAACCCATCCCTAGATGACCACACACTAAGGATGTGAGGAGGAGTTAGCTGGTCGTGTAACAATAAGCAATCACACGCATGGGGTATTCGGGGTAGGCCCGGCGCACGGGAACAACTGAAACCACGGAATAGTCCTGAGCGTCATCACGGGCAGGTGGTCGCAAGGCGCCACCTGAGCATTAGACCCTTTTATTCAACTGCGCTCAGGACCTCATCTGATAAACGGGCAATCAAGGCCCCTGGAATCTCGCCCGTGTGTATCCCCGAGCTCCATCTAGTGGGACAGCGATATAAACAACAACATTTGAGTTCCCGGCGTCGGTTGCGTAGACGCGGGCATAGATATGGGAGCGGCTAAAAACAGTGAAGCGTACAGAAGCGAATACAGCCAGGGGCGCCCTCAAGCCTTAAGGGAACGGGCCGCAGCCCCTGGTACCAGAACGCAGATCCCTGGTCCGGGCGACGTGGGTGCATCAGGTGGGAGGGGGGTGGTGCCGTTGGCGGGGACGGGAATGGGGCAGCCCACCATGTTCTCCAGCCGGATCAGGTCGGGCCCCTCTGGTGGTCCCTCGTCCAAATTCTCCGGTGCATACTCGATCCCCAGGTAAGCTTGGATGGCACCTGCTGCACCTGTAGCGCCCATCGCTCATTGGGCTCTCCATCCATCCTGTGAAGGGGTCATTAATGCCGGAGCTCTCTGGCAAATCTAATCTGAGGGACTGTAACCCTGCCAGCACCCTGGCCACCGACCCATCCGGTGCGAAATCTGATTGCATCATCCTTGGGTGGTTGGTCAGCTCCGGGCGTGTCTGCATCTGGCTCCTCCTCTGGCCCTGGAACTTTGTGTTTCTCTTGCTGGAATTACAAACTTATGTACAACAGTTAGATGTTCAAACATATTTTCCTTAATTCTATTTCTAATTACTCTAATGGAAGTCCCTTTTGGGACCCTTGAATGTTAGGTGAAGGCATGGGTCGACCCTTAAGCATTTCATGCGGGGTTAGATGCGTCGTTCTGTTAGTTTTCATGCGATAAGTCATTAGTGTCAACCGTAGTGCATTAGTCCTTTAATTTAGTACTCTAATTTAACTTTGTTAATCTTCGTCTCAAGCGTCCCATTCCTCTCTCCACCATACCTTGTGGTTTGAGGAATGTAGACACAGCCTAATCTTTGTTTAACATGCAGATGTTAAATCACTTGTTTGAGTGTTTTCTGAATAAACGCTGCCCTATTGCCTGAGCTAATTTGTGACGGAATTCCAAACCTTGGCATGACTTCTCTAGTCAGAACCTTGATTACCGTAACCTCATTTTGGTCTTCTGATGGGACTGCTTCTACCCATCTGTTGAACACTGTTTTTTCAAATATTTCACACTCATTTAGCTGGATGTCAATCATTGTTTGCAAGTATGGTGAAGAAAAACCTTGTTTTCTAATTATTATTATTATTATTATTATTATTATTATATTATTTTTTTATATATATATATTTTTTTTTAAATTCTCCTCAATACCTCCCCCCTTGGGCAATGGTCAAAACCATGCACATTAAATGATAAGCAAATCTAAGAACGCCGTTGGTGCAACCAACGTCGAAACGTCTAACCTTAACCATCAGCAAACTAAAACCAATCTTTTGGGAAGGGAAATCGAAACCAGTATGTCCAAAACCAAAGCTCAATATGGGTGGGTTTACCATCAGCCGCCGGAGACCACGCTGTTCCAAAGTCATGCACTAAACCGAAAAACGTACATGCGTTAGTGGCCTTCTATACCACAAAGGTAAAATAAAATAAAACGCGACATGCCCCGTTCCAAGACCACCTCTGCTGCCAGAGCTGACATATCTGACTCCTGTTCCTCCTCCACCCTACACCCCAGACGGGACTTCCCATGATTGTTGCAGCTCGTCACTTCATGATCAAGTGAGCCAGTGCCCACAGCGACTCTGCCAAGTAATCGTGACTGTGCCTGCCTTAGGTCGTCCCGGGTGTCAAGGTGGGATCTTACCCGTCGTTGGCTAACCAGCCTTCCATACTGGCTCGCTGCAGGATGCCATACTTGGGATACAATCAATCCCCACCTATATGGTGGTATAGATCGCAAAGTGGAGGGATGGAGACAGAGTCTTCAGCCCCATCTGCCCTATGCAGCCAAGTGTGTGTGCGTAATGAATACACCTCAGGGAAACTATAAAACAAAAAGTCATTTATCAGAGTTACAATTATTAAAGTGTTGCAGCAGCAGTAGTGGCATTTGAAAGGTAAACCCACTACTTCCGAATCCAAATTGACAACATAGCATGTAGGACCCCTTCCCAGCAGATGTGGCTTCAATCCACCTGTCATCCTTGACCAAAGAGATACACCCCATATTTTAATAGGTGTAGTCCTACTTGTACAGTTTATCAAGATTACTTTATTTTATTTTATTATTATACTCCTTCTTTATCATATCCATATTTATTCAATTATTCTTTCCTGTGTGAAAATAATATGAATCACTTAGTTAATAGCAACACCTTCTTTAGTCCAATTGCATTAGATTATCATCACTGTTGTCCTATTAAAGTATCAACGTTATTGTCCTTATAACCTCCTCATGAACTTTGATGTTCTTCATCCTGAATGGTAACTGTGTCAGGATGTTCATCATCCTTAATAAAAAACAAAACTAAAACTAAACTTAAAGAAAAACAAATTAGCCATAATGTGAATATCCGCTGCGTGTCTCCCTGTGACTCTCTCCCTCCTTCGGGAGAACACGCTCTCTCTCCCTCCTCAGTACGGGGTGCTGTTTGGTGCAAGACAACAGATAAGGGTGGAATGTGGCTTCTCTCTCTCTCTGCGTGTCTCCCTCCCACGTTGGGTGCGGCCATAACGCCTTGAAAGCGAGTGTGCTCTGGGGGCTGGGTGTGAGAGAAACCATGGGTAGTTCCTTTTCTCGGCCAGCAGAGGGGTTGTTCAGGTGAAACCTATGGACAGAGACTACAAGGAACTTCAAACATGGCAGACAGGGAACTACAAATTTATCAAAGCCTGAAAACTCAACAGAGCTCTACCTGCATTCCTTGGATATGTGGTATTTTATGGCGTATGGCCACCACACGCTTTCAGTTGAACACACTCTATTTCCTTTCTCTGTACTGTGTGTTAGTGTGTCTCTCTGTACTGCCTGAATGGTGTAGGTCGACAAATGGGGGGGGAAATGTGTTCTCTCTCTCTCACCCTTCCTCACTCCCCTTAGGGTCAAGCAGCAGCTAGGACCGTTAACAGATAAGCCTGGAATGCAACATCCTCAACTCTCCATCATGGAACAAGGCCTAATAACTATCTCTCACACACAAAAAGATCCTTCTGTCCCTTCATTCACAAATAACTTTTCACTTTATTATATATAACTTAATACTGCTCCCCCTTTCCAAATTTCTATATACACAAAACTAGAAGCTGACCACCGAAATTGGTACAGGCCTCGTCAGGCCGAACCAAAACACCCTCACAGGTTCTAACTTCCATATGGTTTTAGGGAGGGGAACTACAACATGAGGTGGAGTAGAGGACTTCAAATATGGTGGACGGGGACCTCAAATGGGAGGACTACACATATGGGAAAGGGGATTACACTCTGGGCCTGAAAACCATACAGAGCCCCTTCTCGTGGTCCTGAAACAGCCGTTCATTGTTAGAAAAACACGCACTCTATCACTACCTCCAACTGTCTAGAGGGAAAATGGTCCCTCTCGATCGTTCTCCGACTTTAGCTCTCCTTGCTATCTCTCCTTGCTATCTCTCTCGCTCCCTCTCACACAAACACACACACACACACACACACACACACACACACACACACCCACACCTAAACAGACCTTTCTCATTCTGTCTCCTCCGAACGCACACACAGAAACATCAACTCTTGCGTACACGCGCACAGAGACGCACACAGCCTTTCTCACTCTGTCTCCTCTAAACGCACACACAGAGACATATCAACAGACTTCTCGTTCTGTCTCCCGCAGACGCACACACGTAGTTTATCTATGCGACAGGTCCAGTAGTAATTCAAAGAAACACAGTAAAAGAGATATCACTTATCCTTGTCAACTTATCTAGGTCTAGTTTTTAACGGGTCCAACAGTAAATGGAAGCAACGCCGTAAAAGGTTATTTGTCATTTGTCTTTATCTAAGTCCGCAGGTTAAGCCATAGACCGAAGCAATACGTCTGAGAGACATTATTCATTATTATCAATCTATCTATTCTTTCCTTTACCCGTTTTAACGGGTCAAGATAGAGCGGGCCACGCATACACACCCACTGATTCACTCACAGATTCCCTCTTTCTCGCAGACGCACACAGAAACATATCAACAGACTTCTCATTCTGTGTCCCGCGCCCACAATCATCAGACACGGCAAAATAGCGTTGAGCACAACAAAGCAAGCAAGCGCTGCACACATAGCCGGGTTATCATTAATTGATTTATTTCTATATTTAGCCGGCCCACAAATACGCTTGTTCTCTGTCTTTCTCTCTCTCTGGGCCTCTCACACACACACACACACACACACACACACACACACACACAGTCTCTCCGTCTCAACCTCTCTGGGCCTTTTACACACACACACAGTCTCTCCGTCTCTCTCTCTCTCTCACGCATACACACACACACACACACACACACACACACACACACACACACACACACACACACACACACACAGTCTCTCCGTCTCAACCTCTCTGGGCCTCTTACACACACACACACAGTCTCTCTGTGTGTCACTCGTGCCCCAGGCATACGGTTCCCTCTGCAAAGGGACTCTAACCTTCTTACCACACAGAATTATTTAATACACATTTATTACTTGGCCATCGGTAGTCTTGTATCACTATGACCGATTCTTATAGGCCCTAGTTTTTTCTTCTCATTCCCTTCTGGATTCCACCCGCGGTCCAGGCATCCCTCCGGGTCCACTCTTGGCCCAGGCATTTATCACTAGGCCATCGGTAGTCTTGTATCACTATGACCGATTATTATAGGCCCTAGTGTTCTTCTTCTCATTCCCTTCTGGATTCCACCCGCGGTCCAGGCATCCCTCCGGGTCCACTCTTGGCCCAGGCATTTATCACTAGGCCATCGGTAGTCTTGTATCACTATGACCGATTATTATAGGCCCTAGTGTTCTTCTTCTCATTCCCTTCTGGATTCCACCCGCGGTCCAGGCATCCCTCCGGGTCCACTCTTGGCCCAGGCATTTATCACTAGGCCATCGGTAGTCTTGTATCACTATGACCGATTATTATAGGCCCTATGGTCTCGAGGGTATTCTTTCACCATGCAACAAGCCGATATTCGATGTGTCACGCGTTCAGGGTCAATCGGATTTAGGGGGAAATACTGGGATGCAGTCCTATTCGTCCCCACGAGATATCCCGTAGCGAACCGCTCTCACAGTCTCACCTCCTAATGTGATTCCTATATAACTATGCAGAGTTTGGATTTTATCAACAGGTTCTGCCTACCTTTTGTTGGGCCCGAGGTGAGACTGCAGGAACCGGTCCGGTGCTCCGGGGTCCCGAGGTCGTGCCGCTCTCCGTCTCTCGTTTCCCAGTTGCGTGTTCAATTCAGAAAAAATCACGTCGAGGGTCACCAAATTGTTGGGAAAAACGGTCTGTCTAGCTACTGGACCAGATAAAATGAGACGGAGAGGTAATAAAGTCTATCGGCACGAGGACCTTGGATTTATTAAGTAAAGTGGCAACGGTTATACAGAGTCATAAAGCGTGAGAAATCGAATATGTCTAAGTCCCTAATCAGCGCTGATGGTTCGTCTGGAGCTTCGCCTCCGTGGAAGGTCTGCTTCAGAAGAAGGTGAAGAGTCCCTGTGTGATACAGTCTTATGCTGTATCCTCCTCTCGATGAGGTGTGTGCGTTTGAGGTGTGTGCGGTTCGGTGTGTTTTGGCTCCCAGGCCCTGAGAGAGCTTCGTAACGGGGAGAGTTCCTCGTGTCTCTGGTGTGATAAATTAAAACGGGGGAGTGCCCCCCCGAAGTGTCTCGTGTGTGGTAATTTAATGTGGCTCTGAGGCCCTGGTATGGGCAGGTGTATCTCTTGGTTCCTCCTAACGGGGCAGAGCTCTCAAAATGTCTCCTGTGTGATAAATTAAATGTGGCTCTCAGGCCCCTAGTATCTGCATGTGTTCCTTCTAGTGAGGGAGAGCTTCGAGGTGTCTCCTGTGGGATAAATTAATGTGGCTCTCCCGTTCTGGAGATGATACTGGTGCATTGTCTGAGTGTCCACCATCTGCCTGCCTGGGAGATGGGGCCTTCAGCTCCGGCCTTGACCTGACTATATATTATCATGTTTGTGTTATGTGTTCGTTGGGTTTAGAGCAAGAGTTGACTATATATTAATGTGCCTGCCATATGATGTGCTCATCAGGTTATTTTTCCCAACAGAAACAAAGCTTCTGGGTGTAACTTTAGACTCTCAACTATCATGGTCAAGACATATAGATCTACTGGTGCAAAAGATGGGTAGAAACATATATGTGGTTAAAAGGTGCTCTTCTTTTTTAACACCTCATCTGTCCAAACAGGTTCTGCAGACCCTTGTATTGTCACAATTAGATTATTGCTCGGTAGTCTGGTCAGGTACCACAAAAACGAATCTAGGGAAGCTTCAACGGGTACAAAACAGAGCAGCTAGGCTTGCCCTTAAGTGCACATCAAGAACAAACGTAAAAAACATGCATGACCGACTCTTCTGGCTGAAAGTTGATGAGAGGCTAAAAGCATCACTTCTGTCTTTCATTAAAAAAATTAACACACTAAAAACCCCCAACTGTTTGTTTAGGCAGCTCACACTCAGCTCTAATGTACACACATACCCCACCAGACATGCCACCAGTGGTAACTACACAATTCCAACAATAAAAAACAAACTCAAAACAACGTACAGTATTATGCAGGGCTATGGTAGAATGGAACTCCCTTCCAGATCACATCTCAAAAACCCAGAACAAAGCTGGATTCAAAAAACAAGTGAAGCAACACCTCATGGCTGTTAGCACTGGATACTAGTATGTATTACTCATTTTTATTTATCTACTCACTTATCCTTTTTTTTTCTCCTATTTTGTCAGCTGTTGTTTTTTTGTGTTGATGGTTAGGTTATTTAGGTTTATTTTTTTTCCTTTCTTTCATCTGGTGTTTGCATGTTGATTTTTTTCTTTGTTATATGTCTTTTCCTTTTGTTTTATCTGTTGTTTGTATGTTGATTTTTTCTTTGTTATATGCTTTTCCTTTTTTATCTGTTGTTTGGTACGTTGTTTTTCTTGCGTGGACCCCAGGAAGTGTAGCTGGTGTCTTTGGCATCAGCTAATGGGGATCCGAATAAACGAAACGAAACGCTCCCAAATTCCGCCAAAATGAGATGCCCCTGGAGGATTGAATTTCCAGTCCACTCCTGCTGGAATGAGAGATCTTTGAATCCGTTCATGATTAAGTGCAGCGTGAGCCTCCTTCAGTTCTCTATTTGCTCCAACGAAATGTCGGATAGCATATGAGAAACTTGGCCTCTTCTACTTATGAAGCGCCGCAAAGCATTAATGCACGCATCAGTATCCAGCGAGTTTGCAACCTCCAGGTGCACAGCTCTACTTACTTAACAGGTAAAAATCACCCCGTAGCGTTTACAGAGGCTTCTTCCTCTCTTCACCTCGATAGGTCCAAAAAGGTCTACACCAAGACTTGTGAAAGGAGGTAGGTCAGGCAAAGTCCTTTCTAAAGGCAGGTCTGCCATTTTTTGTTCACCTGCTCTTGCAGCGTGGAGTCTGCACGTCCAACAATCATTTATGACCTTTCTTATTGCTGAAGGAGCCTTTGTGATCCAGTATTTCCTCCTGAGTTTGGATAGTGTTGTTATGTTCTAATAATGTTATGTTCTAATAACATGGTCACACTGTGATACATGGGTTTGCTGTATGTTACTAAATAGTGGTTACGGTTCCTTTAAGAGACTGTGTGATTATTATGGGATGTGACGTGACGTGTAATGCGGAGCGCTCGGCTCAGCAACAGCTTTCGAGGATACAGTCAAGCTGCTGACGGACCATTTCTCTGGGAAACAACGTGTCCTGATACGGCGGTACAGACTCAGGAAGCGCCACCAACGACCCGGCGAGTCCATACAGACTTTTGTAGCTGACCTACGTGAGCTGGCACGAGCCTGTGAGTATGGAGCATTGCATGACCAAATGATCAGAGACCAGCTGATAGAAGGCACGTCATGTGACAAGACACGGGAAAAACTGCTTATTGAACCTGATGATTTGACACTGACTGATGCAATCAAAATAGCGTTGCAAGTGGAATGTGCTCTGGAATGCTCTACTCTGCTGACCAGCCCTGCTCACCACACAGCGTTAGCGCAACAGCTGCAGCGCGCAGAAACGTCACAGACAGCGCCCCACTGTGGGCTCCAGACGCAATTGCGGCAACTGTGGATCCAGTTCTCATGCTACAAGAGCATCACAGTGCCCTGCCCGTGGACAGGTTTGCAGAAACTGTTCTAGATTAAACCACTTTGCTAAAGTCTGTCGTTCAGCTCCAACCAATGAAGCATGGCAGCACAGGCTTCCTCAGTCCACTTCCGGAGACACAGAAATTAGTAATATCCGTTCTACACGAGTATCATTCAAAACTTGCACAGTGCGGCTGGGGGAGGTAAGCGTGCCACTCATCCTGGACACTGCGGCTGCAGCGTCGCTCCTCAATTTGGCCACATGCAGGAAATTATTTTCCCGCATGCCACTGGGACCCCCATCCACAAGCTTGCGGGGATATGCAAATTCTGCCATCGAGATTGTGGGCACAATTGACCTGCCTGTCCGCTATGGTACGATACACCTTCCCTCCTGCCCTTTTCATGTGGCACAGCGGGGAACCAACCTTCTTGGCCTCGATCTCTTCATTGCACTGGGCTTCTCTCTGATGGACAATAGTGGAAGAGCTATAATGCAGGTCCCACGATGCACCAGCAGTGGCCAGCGCTGTTCGACGGCCTGGGCCGCTTGACAGCATTCACTCATCGGCCCCTGGTTGACCCTGCCGTGACACCAGTTATGCAGCCCCTCAGGCGCCTGCCACTCACCTTCCAGGAGGGCGTCACTGCAGAGCTCACCTCCCTGCTAGAAGAGGGCATCATCGAGCCAATAAATGCAGCACCTTGGATCTCAAACCTGGTGGTCGCACAGAAAAAGTCAGGGGGCCTCCGGGTCTGTGTGGATCTGCGACAGGTCAACAAAGCTGTCATTCCAGACAAATATCCTTTACCTACAGCTGAGGAGCTCACCTCTCTTTTCCATGGATCAACGGTCTTCACAAAGTTGGATTTACGCCAGGGCTACCTGCAAGTTCCCCTTCACCCGGCCAGCCGGGACCTGACAGCATTTGTGACACACGCTGGGGTGTTCAGGTACACACGCATGCCGTTTGGTCTTAGCTCTGCCCCCAGCTGCTTCCAAAAGGTCATGTCTACAATTCTCGCTGGGGTCCCGGGGACAGCAGTTTACCTGGACGACATTGTGGTGCATGGGCCAGACCAAGCCACCCACGATGCCCGCTTACACAGAGTGTTTGTGGCCCTCACCAAACATCACCTGACACTGAACGGGGAGAAATGTCTCTTCTCAGTACCGACTGTGGACTTTATTGGATTCCGCCTCTCAGCTGATGGCATTGCACCTCTCTCCTCCAACGTTGACGCAATAAAACGCATCCCTGAACCAACCTCCATCACACAGGTTGCATCGTTCCTAGGAATGACGGCTTATTATTTGCGTTTCCTGCCCAACTACTCACAAACGACAGCACCCCTCCGCCAGCTCCTGAAGAAGGAGGAGCCGTGGGCTTGGTCACCACAGTGCTCTGAGTCATTTTTCATGCTGAAAAAACAATTAACCTCACCTCCTGTCCTCGCCCATTTCAGCCTCTCGAGCCCAACCTTCATCACCTGCGACGCCTCCACTGCTGCAGTTGGAGCTGTCCTGTCGCAGCTTCATGACGGCACGGAGAGGCCAATCGCCTTCGCATCTCGGGCCCTGACACCCACTGAGCAGCGGTACTCCGTGGGTGAACGTGAAGCATTGGCCTGTGTGTGGGCGTGCGAGAGGTGGCACATGTATGTCTATGGCCGTCATTTCACCATCAGGACGGACCACCAGGCCCTCACAACGGTGCTCTCCACGTCAGGTTCGGGACACAAGCCTCTCCGACTCCATCGCTGGGCGGAACGCCTCCGCCAGTACCACTATGACCTTATCTTCACGCCGGGCAGGGAAAACGTGGTGGCAGATCTCCTTTCTCGCTCCATCGCAGCCCCAAACCCTTCTGTACCATCACACGATGAAGAACCAGCTCTCATCCAAGCGCTCTATGCACCATTGCAGCCAGTAGTCACACTGGAGGAACTGAACACTGAATCAGGCGAGACCCGATACTATCCAAGCTGTGCACCTACATCAGAAACGGCTGTTGAAACCGTTTGCTCGGGTGAAAGATGAGCTCTCCTGCTGGGCAGACACGTGTGTCTCGAGGGGGCTCTGCACCGTCGTCCCAAACACTTTGCGTGCACGTGTCCTGTCAATGGCACATGAGGGTCACCTGGGAATCGTGAAACTCAAGCAGCGGTGCCGTGAGTTGGTGTGGTGGCCAGCCATCGACCGCGATATTGAACATCTGGTCCAGGACTGCTCAGCGTGCCTCCTCAGTGGGAAAACCGGACCCCCTTCAACCCCTCCCCTGGCCTTCACGTCCCTGGGAACATGTACAGCTGGACATCTGTGGGGAAATCCATGGCCGTGGTGTTCCCCACCACCAGCGCTTCCTGGTGGTCGTTTACGACCTCCACTCTAAGTGGCCGGAGGTTGTGCCAGTGGGGACGGTGACGTCGCACGTCATGGTTCGGATACTGGATGGCCTCTTTGCCCGCTGGGGCGTGCCTCGGGCCATAACAACAGATAATGGCCCGCAGATGACATCTGCGGAGTTCTCTGACTTTCTTGCCAGCAGGAGTGTCAAGCACATCCGAACCGCTTTTTACCACCCACAGGCCAACGGTGGAGTAGAGCGTTTTAATGAAGAACGGGATTCGTGCACACCTGGCCCAAGGCTGTGCATTCGAGGAGGCACTCAACCAGACCTTGCTGCACTACAGAGCAAGCCATCACTCCACCACGCTTGTGTCACCAGCGTTTCTGATGCTCGGACGAGAATTTGGACTGCCATTACACAGGCTCCGAGCACCAAATAGTGACTTTCCCATGCCCTCCCTGGCCCGAATCCGAGAGACTGTTGCTGCACGGCAGCAGAAGACGAGGGAAAGGGTGGACAAGAAGTGCAGGGCGAGGCCACCGTCCCTTCAGGTCTCAGACTGGGTCAGGGCTCGACGGCCGCAGCGACACAACAAGTTGGCCTCGTTCTGGTCCCAACCCAGACAGATCGCCAGGTCGCCTTCTTGGCCCCGCCACATTTCTGCTCGACGACGGATCACGGTGGCATGCTAGTAGGCTGAGGAAAGTCCCGGCACCCCTCTCTGAGCACTTGGCCACGGCACGAGCCCAGTCACCATTCCCCTGCAACGTGGCCACTGATCCGGGCCCACCCCCGGCCCTGGTTGCACCCCCCGCAGCACCACGCCAGGAGGTTGTGGTGCCGGACCCGAGGCCGGTGCGGGCCAGGGCTCGGCCTGTTGCCTTGCAGGACTATGTCACGAATTACCATGTTTAGTCTAGCGGTTGTCTTCACAGATTCTTGCCTAGTACATTTTGATATCTTGATTAGATGTTCAGTTTTCTTGACGAATGTTTGGGTTGGTTGTTAGTTGGGGTGGTATGCTGTTTGCTTTTTCGTGGGGGGAGGAAAATGTTATGTTCTAATAACATGGTCACACTGTGATACATGGGTTTGCTGTATGTTACTAAATAGTGGTTACGGTTCCTTTAAGAGACTGTGTGATTATTATGGGATGCGACGTGACGTGTAATGCGCGGGCATTGTAAAACAAGGAAGTGTTGATCGACACATGAGACTGAAGTAAAGAAATGCAGTGTACGTTCTGAAGCAACACGTGTGCGTGTCAGTCTTTCACACACAACAAGTGTGTGGTTTCTACCACTATGACCCAGTTACTGGTGGATATGCCTGAGAATAAGAGTCGAAATATGCTGGTCTTTAGTGAGGATGAGTGGATGCTTGACTTCTTCTGGCAGAGTTGCCCTACTGAGCCTTCCTCCAACTCGAAGCAGGTCGTCCTCCAGATTCTTGTCGTTGAAGTCATGGTTGTACCGAGCAGCCAGCATTTCCTCCAGTTTATGCACAGCAATCCTGTTAACCGTAGCAGAGGGACATTTTCCCTCCATGGTGCCACAGTTTCCATTTAGTGGACCATTTACTGACCATCCTAGCACAGTTCTAATAGCATATGGGCCATTCCCACAGCTGTTGACGACCTGCCATGGTTCCAATAACCTTGGAGCATTAGTTCCAATCAGTAGATCAACATTTGCCTTGATGGTATGGCCACTGAGACAGATCTTCCTGTGTCACTATGTCATCGGCAGTCACTGGGATCTTCTCCTGTGTGAGAACATCTGGAAGTGCATTGAAATCACTGCTGTCAAGCCCAGCAACCTCCAACCCAGCTAAGCAATAAGCAGTCTTCACTGTTTCTTGCCCCATTGTGCGTAACAGGAAGCTGATTTTGTTGCCCGCAGCATTCAGTTTCTTCATTCGATTTTCCGAACAAAAGGTGCCTGAGCTGCCGGGATCCAGAAAGGCGTATGTTGTTATGATGTTATTTCCCTTTGAAGCTTTCACCCTCACAGGAAGGATAGACAAATCGCACTGGTCTCTACCGGCCCCTGTATGTCCACATGTTGTAACTATAGCAGGCTGTTCATTGGAAGGTTCCTCTTGCTGGTCCAGAGCTGGTTGCCTTTTTATATGAAGCAAGGTAGGGTGAGTTTGACCACAGATCTTGCATATCATGCGCCTCTCGCAGTAACGGCTCATGTGACCCACGCATAAACATGCGAAACAAACTCCTTTTTCACGCAAAAATTGAATTTTGTCTTTGTGTCCTTTTCCAATGAGCTCCTTACATTCGTCCAATGAATGCCCACGAGAACAGCAGAGGCATCCAGCTTTCTCCATTTTTGTTTGTTCTTTAATTCTTTCAGTGACGTTTGTAGAAGCTACTGCAGTAGCAAAAATACTTTCCTTAACTCTGTTCCTAGGCTGTGAGGTAAACCTGGTGAAAGTCTTTGGCCCTGCAGCTCCAAACCCGGAGTCCTGTATGTTACCAAACAATGGGTCTGACAGAATTCTCACATGGCGTTCAACAAACGGTGTTTGATGTGTGCTCTGTCATTTGTTCTTTCCATTGCATCATGAGCTCTTGCTCTCCACTGATCCCTCATTTTAAATGGTAGCTTGGAAATAATGGCCCTCATGTTAACTGGCATATCAAGTTCTTGTAAGTACTGGAGATCCTCCATAGCATTGCAGCAACCACGCAAAAACAATGAATAGGCTTGGAGTGCATCCACATCTTCAGGTTTAATTGATGGCCAGGCCAAAGCTTTCTCCATATAAGCAGTTGCAATCGTATAGTGGTTCCCAAAATGTTCTTGTAGAAGACCCTTAGCCACTCCATAGCCACTCTCAGGATCCATATGCTGGCAGCTACGCACCAACTCTCGCGGCTGTCCTCTCGTATATTGCTCCAGATAGTATAGACAATCAGCATTGCTTGCCTTTCCTTCCACTCCTTGCTCGAATGCCTTTATGAATGACCTGTATGCGAGAGGGTGTCCTTCAAAGGTAGGAATATCTCTCGGTGGTAGAGACAAGTAATGCTGTTGTTGCACCAGAGCAGCAGTAATTTCATTTTGTCTGCTCATGATGTTAATTATGTCGTCAGGAAGATTTTGATGGCTACCATGTTGTCTTGGTCCATCGTTTGACTGAGCAACTGTAGGCTGGCACTGTGCATGCTGTGATGTTGCTATGATGTTTCCTAACAATTGCACAGGTTGTTTTGGCCTTACGTCCATTGATGTATGATTGTCTGGTGGTAATGATGATTGTGCCCAGTGAATTTGTTGCACAGGCCTGCATGTAGGCTCATACTCCTTCACCATGGGGTTTAGGACAACGACAGAGTCCTCTTTCTTTTTTCCTTTTTCAAAATAGGAATTCATACCATCTGAGCCTTTGGAAGAATAACTTTTTGTTTCCCATGCCTGCAGTACTGCCAGCTTTGCATTGGATGCAGCAAGGTCGGATTTCAAGTCAAGCTCCTCTCTTTTCCTCCTCAGCTGTTGTTCTTGCTCATCCATTTTGCTTTTTAGCTGTTGTTGCTGTTCCTCCATTTTGCTTTTTAGCTGTTGTTGCTGTTCCTCCAGAGCATGTTTTTCTTTTAGGGCTGCTTGGCGAGCGAGAAGTGCAGCTCTGTCGGCCTCAGCCATTATCCGTCCAGAGGATGCAGTGCTTGATCTCCCACTGCGGTGGCTCCTTTGACTAGAGTGTTTGCTACCCACATTTGAAATACTGTCATCAGGACAGATACCATCCTCCACATGAACATTTTCATGTAAAGTTAAATGACCATGACACAAAAACCACTTTTTAGCATCAGCAATAGAACCATTATTTGACAACATTTTTGCTTTAAACCATGTTTCATGCTTCACCTTCTCTTCAGACGGCAATAGGGTCAACAAAGAATCATGGCTGAATTTAGCCTCATTACACACCGTTATCAGTTTGTCAAGAGCATTTTTTACCTCTGTTTCATCATTATTCAACATTAGACATTGTATTGTTTTTCTTATAACATCTGCTGTATTTAGTTTGTTTTTTCTTTCCTTTTGTAAAATATCTAGTTTACCAACCAACGCTTTTGCTGTAAGTTTGACCACCCGCTTTAGTGGCAGTGTTTCAGCACCACCAGTAACACTGATTGCTTTTTTAGCTGTTGGTATTTTACCAGTCCCGTTGACAATGTCTGATGCTGCGTTTCCCTCCATTAGAACAACAGTCACAAATCAGTTCAATAGTTTGAAACACAAAGTCAAGTCAATGCAAAGTCTACCGTCCTGTCAGTTTGTCACCAATGCATTGGATTTAAAGCCCGGGCATGTGTGTGGCTCCACAAATACCTGCTCTCTAAATTTTGTGTTGTGCGCCGTCCAGTAGCTTGTGTACGATGTAGTCCACTCCACAGCCGTAGCCTCCAGCGTTAGTACCGTAGCCCATGGTTAGACCCGATGATGCAGGTGTAGCGCAAGTCCTGACAGCTCCCGCAGGCGATTCTACTCGAAATCCCGCAGCCTCCAGACGCACTCCAGCGCAGCCGAAATCCCGACAGCTTCCCGGTCCTTCTGCAACCCGCAAACGTCCTCCAAAAGGTACGACAGTCGAAGCTGCCTTACGTGCCGAAGGTTTCCTACAGTTCCAACCGGCAGTTTTGAATAAACGGCGGGTTTTTGACAAGTATACGAGCCACATCCAATGGGTGTGCTCCGTGTGGTTTGACTCCCGGGTGACCTGGTTGACGCGCTGTGTTGATGTTTCCATTAGCCTACTATGCAGCTACGTGAAGCAATGATTGATCCGTGCGATCGTCTCCGGTTTACAACCCGTTTATTTCCTCCCAAACGTAACACCAATTGCAATGGAATACGGAATGCATTTATAGATCCTCAGTGACATAACAACAACATTACTTTCTTGCGGTCAAAAACCGTATGCCCTTCCGGGGTCAAACAACAGAGGTACCCCAAATGACGTCCCTTTTACACCTGTACCCGCAATACTGCAACACCACTCAGTGGTCAACACAGACATTACAACATAACTGAAAAACAGGAAAATGGCTCTTACAATAACAAAACCCCAGCCTCTTTGATTTTAAAATAATCAAAATATTAACATAATATCTTATAACGAAAGAGACTGGTGTTTTGTTTTATATCATTTGTTTATATTGTTCAGTAGTATATGCCTACATGAGGCCGTAGCACAGTTGACAGACGAGCTGAGGTGGTCATCGAGTCCGCTGCTGTTCCAATAGAGTGGTGAAGGCACACCCCTTCCGGTAGAGCCTATGGGACCTATGAGATCCAAAAATATGACAGGGTTTCAATCGAGAGAAAGTAATTATTTTCTGGTTCCAGTCTTTATATGCCCTGGATTACACATGTTGTTTGTGGATTCAAATTATAATTTTTCATGAAAAGAGAACTAAAAATGTTCGCGAAGAAGTTTGATAATTTTAGGTTTTGTGTGAGGCCACTTTGTGAACTACAGCTCATTGATGCTGTCGACGCAAATTATATAACGTCACCACCACTCTGGTACAGACATGGCAATCTCTCTGCTCCACTTAGCGGCTTTCTTCCAAGGGGAGGATAACAGCATCGAAAGATGTGAAAACCATTATGTTTTCTCCTCAGCCTTTTACTGAACATTTGCACAATAAATGGTCAAAGTCTTGACATGAAAAATTATCATTTAAATCCACAAACAACATATGTGTAATCCAAGGCATATAAAGACTGGTACCAGAAAAAAAATACTTTCTCTCCATTGAAACCCATTCATACTTTTCGATCCAATAGGTCCCATGGGGACCACCGGAAGGGGCTGACTTACGAGCTCTATTGCAGGTGCATATGGCGCGTTCGAGTATTCTCTGCGAACCGACTCGGATCTCGGATCTGACGCCACGCCCACACTTCAAGCGTTTTATTATTTCGCTCGGTCGTTGGAGGAAAACATGGACGCCACCCGGAAAGCTGTTGTCGCGGTAGCATGGCAGAGGAACAGGCGATCCAATATAAGTAGGCTATAGGCCATAGTCAAGTCAAGTCAAGTTTATTTATATAGCACATTTAAAACAACAGTAGTTGACCAAAGTGCTGTACACAAATACAATATATTTGTGTACATAGGCAGAGATACGGACGCAGTAAGGTATTGCAGTAATACGAGTGATTGAAATTACCATTTAAACCACCAAAGTGGTCCAAGCACAATGAAAACAGTTCATACTTCAAGTCACAATGGGCGCAGCCATCTTGAATTCTGTCTCGGAATTTCGCTCGGTCACCACTGAGTTCAACCGAGATGGCGAGATCGCCGTCCGAGGAAAAGGGGCGTGTCTGTGGGTGTCGCTAGGCAACGTCCTCGGACCTCCGAGACGGATGGATATTAAAACGCACCAATACTCCCGTCCTCGGAAGTGTGTACTTGAAGTCCGGACTTGCCAAGTGTGTGCTTCCAAGTCCACAAGTCTGCAGTTCGCGTACTTGGTATTAAGAAACGGTAGTACAATAGATAAGAGATGAAGATAAATACCTTCATCTCTTATTTTAGCTCTCTGTTCTGTCCGAGCCTGGCCCGTTCTATTAATATGAAATAAATAAACTGATTTATTAACTGTATTTTTTTATAGGCCCAAGCCTGATTTAAAACCCTCTGTAGTCTGTGCGCATGTGTGTGCGTTTCCTAGTATGTTCGTGCGCATGTGCTTGCTTGCGGTGCATATGCGTTTGCGCTTGGCACATGCGCACTTGAGTAACTGGTGCGACAGGCCTGCTATTATAGTATTAAGATGTGTTCTTTTTCTCTTCCACAGGTTTTGTTTGTTATTGCTACGACCTTCAACGACTGCTGTCATCCCATCCTGGCCAAAAGAGGACGAAGGTTAAGGTTACTGACTGCAAGTCATCGGTGAGGGGAAAAACGGTCTGTCAACATCGGCCTACAACTTAGAGGTGCAATTAAGCTTTAGCAGTCCATTTTACTCATTTAACAAGACGTAACCTAGTAGGCACTAGGGATGTGTCGGTCGCGACTGATTCGTTACAACAAACGAATCCCGAACGTGAACGACAAGAACTGGTTCCCCAAAACAAGAAGAACTGGTTCTTTGATTCTTTTTTTTTAACATAAACCAAACATATGGTCACGTAAATAAAATATACAAACGAACAGAGCTCCGTCTCCCCGCGACTTCCATTGATTGAGTCTACAACTTTCTCAAAGATTCAGCCAATGAGAGGTAGCAATGGTGTTGGAATGGCACCTGGGTAAACCAATGACAAGGCAGTACCGTCGAATATGCGCGCTTTCTCTGTCTGACGTATCTTGGGTCATACCATTCGACTCATATATCCCCGAAAATAGACTTGACCTCCATCTGTTTATTGGATAAACGCATTTCCCAATCCCAGGAGTCTTTGCTCCATTCTACGTCAATTTAAGAACAAACAAAGAAATTAAACTGCAGTTCGTATTTTTTATTTATGACCATGCAAGTTCTGTAATGCCTGAACAATGAAGAATTAAATGTAAAGTAAAATACAATTATAAATGTAAAACCATGAATGAAATATAGAGAGTAAGCAAGTGGTATAAATATTGGTGGGACGTTCGACATACTATATAGCAGGCATCTCCAAACGGCGGACTGCGGTCTTGACGGTCGTATCCGACCCATGACCAATTATTTATTTATTATTATTATTTTTTTTTTTTTAAGATGTAATCTGACGTAACGAACGAATCAAAACGAACGAATCAAATAAACGAATCGTTATAGTGAACTGAACTGAAAGAACTAGTTCCCGGAAAAGAATCATTTTGCCCATCCCTAGTAGGCACCCACAACACAAAATTATTTTTTTGCTGATAGCTATGGTCCATCCCCCTTCTAGCTAGTTAATTTTATGCTTTTGGTGAACAATGTTCCACTGTAAATTTAGTCTGTGCGAGCATGTGTCTGAGACTACTGTTCAGTTTATTCAGCACGCAAAGTTGCACAGTAACACTCCAAATTATCACTATCTGTGTGGTGTGCCTTACTGTACTCGGATGTACCGCAAAGCCACTGTTCTGAGAGCACATATGTTTAGAGAGCACAAACAACCAAGATATTGCAAGCCGTTGTCCACACCCTTAAAGTGTCTGGCTCAGTCTTGTGCATTCAAGTGTGAAACTGTAAACTCCCTTGTAAAGCATTTGAATTCACACTCAGAAGAAGGATTGGAAATCAAATGCCCATTCAGAGGTTGTGACTGCAGCTTTACAGTTGCGTCCAGTTTTGCCTCACATGTTTCCAGGAAACATCGAAGTAGAGGTATAGAGGACTTAGATGATTCGGTTCTAGATACGTCTGTTCCCACAGAAACTTTGAGTCGGTCTGTTCTTGCAGAGCCTTTGAGTCAGCCTGAACCCAGTCACTCATGTTTAGATATCTCTGATAAACAACCTGAACAAGAAATGCAATTGGCTGTGGATGAAACCCTCTTTTTACAAAACCTTACACTTCTCTACTTGAAATTACAAGCCAAGCTATTGTTACCAGCAAGTACACTACAAACAATCATTGAGGACTTTCAAAATGCCCATGAAATTGGCCTGTCACATTTGCTTAACATTCTAAGTGAGAAATTGAAGGTACTTGGTATTCCAGAGGCCACCATAAGCAACACTATTGATGAACTGAGCAGAGGGGATCTACTCAAGCTCTATAACAGGGGAGTTCTGAGCACAGACTATAAGAGAAAGGGTGCTTTTAAAGAAAGTTTCAACTACGTTGAGCCTGTTCCTGTGTTCTTGGGAAATGATGAAAATAGCAAAGAGTGCTTTGCCCAGTATGTACCTGTACAGGAGACATTGGCTGCACTGTTTAAAAGTGAGTCTGTACGAGAACAGTATGCTGCAACAGGTTTGCAACCCTCTGTTGTTGACGTCTATCAGGATGTTAAGGATGGGGAGGGAGTTCAAAGTAATCTGCTGTTAAAAACTGAGCCTTCCTCGGTTGGTTTGATGCTATACCAAGATGCGTTTGAGGTCGTTAACCCTCTTGGATCAGGGAAAAAAAAACACAGTGTTAGCTGTTTACTCAACTCTGACTGACATTTTACCTCACAATAGATCCACTATAGATCAGATGCAGCTTGTCCTTCTTTGCAGGGAGAAGGACTTTAAGTACTTTGGGATGAACAAAGTTTTTGAACCACTCATCAAGGACCTCAAAGTCCTGGAGGAGAGAGGTATTGTGCTAAGTGAAGGCAATGTTGTAAAAGGCACTTTGGTTGCAATTTCAGGAGACAACTTAGGATCCCATGGCATTGTTTTTTTTTTAGAAAATTTCAGTAGGGCTGATCGTTTCTGTCGCTACTGTGAGGTAGACAGAGATACATTTATGAAAGAAGCACATTTGTGTGGTATCACAAGAACAGTACAAGCCTACAAAAGTAATTTGCAACATCTAAAAACAAGTGGCACTGACCCAGTCTGCGGCATCAAGTCTGACTCTCCTTTCAACCAACTAACAAAACACATTTCCATGTTTGCCAGCCTGGCCTTCCACCATGCCTTGGCCATGACTTGTTTGAGGGTATTGTCTCTTATGACCATGCTTTGTTTATTGGTCATTTAGTCAAGGAGAAGCATTTTACTTACCTGCAGTTAAATCGGTGTAAGAACCAATTCAAATACCAAGGAAATGATTGCAAGGACAAGCCGGCTGACCTCTCTGCTGGAGGCGAGAGATTAAGTGGGCATGCAGTTCAAAACTGGTGCTTTCTTAGATTGCTACCTCTATTGATAGGTGACAGGATTAAAGATCCTGCTGACAACAAGGTATGGCAGCTCATTTTGCAGCTGAGAGAGATAGTGGAACTTGTCTGTGCACCAGCCATTACAGCAGGCCAAGTAGCATATCTGAAAGTCATCATTGAAGAGTACATATGGTACAGGAAACAGCTCTTCCCTGGTCATCCCCTGAAACCCAAGCACCATTATTTATGCCACTATCCAGAGCTCATCCTTCACTTTGGCCCACTTATCCGCCTGTGGACTCTAAGGTTTGAAAGCAAGCAGTGTGCCAGAAAATTACACAACTTTAAAAGTATTTGCCAGACTCTGGCAGAGAGACACCAACTTCTGCAAGCCTATCTTAGTGCAGGCAAACTTTTCCCTCCAATTATCCAAGTAGGAAAGGGCACAGAGTTGTATGTAAAAGATTACAATGACAAGATCAGGGCATCTCTTGCCAGTTATGAGTTTGAGTCACAGTCTGCACTGGCTTGTAACAATGTCACAGTGAAAGGCACAGTGTACAAAAAAGGGATGATGGTTTTGCTTGGGAGCAACGATGAAGAACTTAATGTTGGGAAAATTAACCTTGTCGTTGTTCTCCAGGATTCTGTGCACTTTGTAATGGAGAAACACACTTTCGTGAAGTTGAGAGACATGGGCATCTACTGTGAATTAGGAGTAGCTGAAGAGGATTATGTTTGCATCAAGCATGAAGATTTGCATGACTACTATCCTCTTCCAGCTTACAGAGTTAATCACCTTTCACTTATTGCTCTCCACCATTCATTTTTAGAGACGGTTTAAACCAGGGAAGCATAGAAATGAAATTTCTTGGCTCGAAAAATCGAAAATATTGAAAGTTATTGAGGAGTCGTGTCTGCAGGAGCTACTGATAATGCTTACTTACAATTGTTATCTTCCCTTGTTTATTGTTAATCATTTGTAAATAAATATTAAACATTAAGTAAATTTAGTAAATTTGTTTGGGGGATTCACACAGTCATTTGATCTGCTGTTGGGTAAGGAGAGTGGAATAATAATAATGTATTTGATTTATATAGCGCTTTTCTCACAATCAGTCCTTGGTTACCTCCAACATAGGTTTGCAACGGTGCTGGTATTTTTTTATGGCCTTGTGTTTTTGAGTTCTGCTCCCCTGGTAGGTTTAGTCAGCGGGTTCTGTTTAGGGAAACCGTTGTGCTCTCAACAATAGCGTGGTGGTGAAAGTGGGCAGAGCTCTATCTAGTAGAGCTCAGGAACACCTCAGTGGCTCCGGGGGGTCGCTGGTTTGTCCAGTTGCCTTTCCTACCCACTGATTTTGTGTGTATAATAACCATTCGCAAGTAACCACTTGAAGACTAGGGTGGAGTTAGATAGTTTGTGGTTGAGATAGATGGGGGATTGAACTCTGTTTTCTTTTGGGCCATTTTTTTAAGTTGGACCAGGCACTGTCCAGACCAGACTGTCCTCTTCTTTTTGTTAAGTGAACAGAATGGGATCTTTAGTAGAGGAGTTTATTGAGGCTCCTTCAGAGGAGTTATTGGATAATGTACCAAGGAACAGTTATTAAAGCTGGCAGAACACTTTAATATTGATTTGATTCTGGCTTGTTATTTTAGAGAATGGATCGGGAAGACGTGAAGGAAGAAATTGTTTCATTTTTACCGGGCCTCTCTCTTGAAACCCTGACTTCCCTGCTGGGAGTGTTGGAAGAGCTTGGCGTGGAGAGCAGGGCAGACCTTGCCTTTGTAGAAGCGAAGGATCTGGAGAAGTACCTCAGACCAATCCAGTGTCGCAGACTGCTGAACGGCATTAAGAATAAAGGTAAATCCAACTATGACACTGCCATGTTTTTTATTCTTTTTATAGTTGAATCGTTAAAATAGCTTAAGACTTCAGGGGTTCTAGAGGTGGTTAGAGTGTCCCCCTAGAGGCTCAGTCCTCTTCACAGCAGACCTGGATTTGAATCCGACCCGGATCTACTTCTTGCTGTACCTCTATCTATAATAATTTTCCTTTCTCACTTCTAGGTCTTCCACCAGTTGAAGTAGAAGATCATGTCGAATCTCCACCCCTCACAAGTACTCCCTCGTCAAGTTCCGAAATAACTTCAAACTCTTCCTTTTCATCATCCACCATGCCTGGCAGGCCATGGTATACTGACTTCCGGGTCCGATGGGAAGAGATGCCAGCAGCTATTGGCAAAGCGACGGCAGATGAAAAAAGGCCATCACCAGGGGACAGAAGAGACATGATAAAGACAGTGGTGGACCAAATGTTAGTGCATGAGCAAAACCCAACAAGAGCAACATGCCACACGATCGCCCGGATGATTGTGAGAGACTGGCCAAAAAGCTTTGCCGATGTCGGACAAAAGGGAGATATGCTGGGAGACGGCTGCTACTCCCTTTTGCAACAAATAAAAACAAGAGTTGAATACAAAAATAGGAACCAAACTCTTCAAACTCGGCGACGCAGGCAGCGCAGGCCCTCCAATGTGGCGGCAGAGGGGGCAATCGCAATGGCCAGAGGCCCAGTAGACCAGTACGGTTGTGTACGGTGGTGTCCGGAAGAACTTCCTGCTGGAGAGACGGAGGCAACCTTGGAAGAAAAAAAACAACAACTACTGAACATCTACGCAGAGGGAGGGATGGGAGGGATGGGAGGGGCAGAAACGGCTGAACATCTGATGGAGAAGACCTACATCACCCAGCGCCAGTTCATAAACAGGGTGCCTGCACCAGCCATTGCTGAGATAAAGGAGGATTGGCCATTCCTATTCTCGCAGAGAGGCCTTTTCTCCCACTTCAGTCTGCTGACGGATGTCTCCATACAAACAAAGTATGAAGAGGCTATGAACAGCAAGGGCAGTACCATCATTCGCTTTTGCCAGCAGCTCAACCGTTCAGGGATCAAGGACGTCCTCGCTAAATACGAGCCAGAGGCGTCAGACAAGGCTGCATGTGTCCTTCTGCTACTGATGGCATATTTCAAAGAACCGAAGAATGAAATCATGCTTGAGGCTGATGTAAGTTGTTTCAAAAAGAAAAAAGCAGGTTGTGATTGTATTAGACAGTAATATTATGTTATCTTTCGCACTTGTATACATTTACCAGTAATCACATTCATTCACATGTTGACACAACGTGTAGTCGGTGATTCTGGAGAACGTTTGGGGGGGGGGGGGGGGGGGGGGGGGCAGCGCACACACAGGTAGCGGATCATGAGGATATTTTCACTGATTTTGACAACAAGCGTTCTCAGGAATTGTTGACTTGAATCAGTGGGACCAGTGGAACGTCTTATGCACCATGTTGAATCTTTGCTACAATATACTGCATGAATGTAACATTCACCTCTTACTTTACTTTATATTTCTAGCTGTAATAAATGTATCATGTGTTTTTTAAATAAACAAAAGCCGCTGCACAATATTTTGACAGAACATGCTGATCAGTGATCTAACCTGTTTTTCCAATAGTGTTGCTTGTCTCGATCTTTTCGATTCAGCATCTTTCAACAGCAGTGCCGGTAGTTGGTGTAAAGTCGATGGTTTTAGAGATTACAGATTGCTTTAATGCAGCATTCAAGGGTAGTGTATTGACTTAGATTTGCTCTGGAACTGTGAACCAAATCTTGGAGACTTAAAAATGGGGAGAGCAAAGAAGGGCATAATGGTTTGAGTTGTGCAATAGACAATTAATTACATCAGTAACAATGATGCTTAACGGTGTTTTGTGCACCCAACAGAGTCTTCAAGGCAGCGCTGCCTGGTTAAGGTTAGGGCCTTCCAGGCAGTGCTGCCTTGCAGACTCTGTCAGGGGCACAACACCATCGAGCATCAGTAAGTGGGTAACAATTTGTGAAAACATTCGAGGTTACTGAAACTTCTTTCCTTGCTCATTGCACCCAACTTCTTTACAATAGCGCTTTATGTGTGTTCATTGTTCTTTTCAGGTGACATGATGAAGCCAACCGCATGGATGCTCAGCATTGAACAGAAGGTTGTGGTGGGACCACACCACTCCTTCAGCAACGGAATAGCTGCAATGTTTGCAAGCTATTATTGCTTCAACCTGCAGTATCCTGAGGAGGGCTCCTCCACTTTGGAGTTTATCCAAAGGTATTTTAACTTTCAAATGAACATTGCAGGGTTTCCCACAGTGCTTTCTAGTTAAAGGTGAAGTAAGCGGAAAGGTCAGTTTAGCTAACTTCCTGACACTGAATGCAGTTAGCTGTCCCCTCCCTCGTCCCTAAGTCACCACATTAATGCACTGCGGTCTTCAAGCAGCGAGTTATCTAGAACCATCTCAGATCCATAAGTGTGATAAACATGATAAAAACCATCAAAACAGACATTGGGAAGGTTTTTTTTACCTGCTCCGCCATTGTAGTCGCTTAAAGATCTATCGCTCTAGGCGTGCACCGTCAGTGAGACGTGCCGGTTTGTAGCGTTCTGTCTTCTGATTGGATATCAGTTGTGGGATTCCCGAAAAGTTTATTTGCCGATTATATTGCAGAGCAGGTGACTGAGAGATCAGAGTTATGAAACGCGCACACTATATAAGTGATCACTGTATGAATATAGAGCGATTTAACACGTATATTAACATAAATAAATCGCTTACTTCAAGGCTATACAGTTGAGCCAAAAAATTTGAATTTACTTTAAAAATGGTCTTTCATCTCTATGATGAACAGCAGCCTCTAGTGGTTGATAATATCACTGTGCCTGTGACATCTTTGGTTTAAGGTATACTGCATCTGTCTTGGAAAAAAGTATGCAATATATAAATCTATGTAAAACTGAAAGTTGTTTTCTTGTTTTATTTACAGGTGCTTCTTGAGCATCAATCCAGAGAGGGGCTCCAAAGCCAAGAAAAAGCGCGGGTTGATGAACCCACATGTGAGCACACTCTTGAGGAAGATATTGGACTTCGAATGGATTTCAATGTAGGGTGAAATGTGCCGTGACGTCAGCGTTACCAGAGAAACCGTTTTCACCAGTTTACGAATTACCAAAACAGTTGTGTTTTCGAAAGATTCCTCCCTGGGAGGGGGTTTCAAAAGTTTGCGGTTTCAAGCCTGCGTTTTCTGTTGTTTTCTGTTCTGTAATTTTTCCTATAAGTAGAAATGGGTCTGGGGTTGTTATTGGTTAAATGTATTAATGTTGATTCATTGTTTAATTAAATGTTGAATTGAACAAATTGCATGTTTTCTTTGTTTTCCTTTTACTTTGGATGCATGTGTATGAAGTTACAGTATATTGCATGCAGGATATCCCTATATCACAGTAATTCCATGGGAAAGGCAACTGTGAAGTTACAGTAAATTACTGGCTACCTAATTGCATTAATTTCACAGTGAAAATGTAAAAATACAGCCATTTAGTGTAATGTATGTACCGCAAGTTACTGTTATAACACAGCTATATATTGCTAAATCACAGCATTTTAATGGGTATGGCAACTGTGAAGATACAGTATGCAGTTGTACTTTTATTGAAATTAGCTGTGATTTATCTACTGTAAATTACTGTGAAGATGGAACAAATTACTGTGAACTATTTAATGTAAATTACTGTGAAAATAGAACAAATTACTGTGAACTTTTTACTGTTAATTACTGTGAAATTATAACTAATTACTGTGAACTATTTAATGTAAATTACTGTGAAAATAGAACTAATTACTGTGAACTATTTAATGTAAATTACTGTGAAAATAGAACTAACTACTGTCAACTATTTACTGTAAATTACTGTGAAATATGTACAGTAAATTAATGTAAAAGTACTGTGAAAGTAATGCAATTTATAGCCAGTAATTTACTGTAAATTTACAGTTTCTTTTTTATTTTATTTTTTTATTTTTTTGGATTTTGAATTTTGGACAGAAAGAAATAAAGGAAAAAAAAGGAAAAACATACAACATACTCATGGGTGTAACAGTATAGGGTCACATTCTTCTCAATACATCGAAGTACAGTGTCATACTATTCCAGGCACAGTGCATACATAATCCATTTTTCCCAACGTTCAACACATTTCTCCAATTCCAATCTTAAAATATAAGTCAGTCTCTCCATACAGTAAACTTCTTTCACTATCCCCCTCCACTGGTGCAATGTTGGGGGGTCAGTTTGGAGCCATCTTCGGGTTATAGCCTTTCTACCACATGCCAAGAGAATCTTTAGCAGGTATTTGTATTCGTGAGGGATAAAGGTAACACTTTAGTTTGATAGTCCACTGTTGACACTCAACAAGCCATCAGTAGATATTCAGTTGCATGTCAACTGTGAATGAGTTGACATTCAAGCAACATAGCTAGGCTTTGTGACTTCGCCAGAAAGATGTGTCGGCATCGATTAATTCTCTCTGGCCCTCTACCCGATAAGGGTAATGATGAGCGTTATAGTAGACTATTGTCTCTAAATCGCTGGCTGGCCCTATATAGCTCAGAGCAGGGCTTTGGTTTCATAGATAACTGGCCCTCCCTGTGGGGTCGCCCTGGTGTGCTCATGAGAGACGGCCTACACCCTACTGGGTTAGGTGCCTCAATTATGTCAAAAAACATAGATAGATGTCTTAGTCAGGCGTGACTCATCCACTCACAGCACGCTGGGCTGCAGGAGTTTAGTAAACCTGCTAGCAACATGATAGTCTACGTTGCAGAGTCTAGAACAGAGTCTAGAATAGCAGATGGGTTAGCTGAACCAGGATCTATTGCACCAATTGTTTCAGAGCTGAGTGTTAACCGGACTCCCTCTGTAACTAACGCTGTACCTATATGTACGGTGGGCCAAAACTGCATGTCAAACCGCATGTCAAATCGCATGTCAAATCGCATGGTAAATCGCATGACGCATGACGCATCGCATGAAATTAACGCTGTACCTATATGTACAGTCGTGCAAAATCGCATGTTAACTCGCATGACAGAGCTGAGTGTTAACCACACTCCCTCAGAAATTAACGCTGTACCTAGTACAGGCGTGCAAAATCGCATGGCAAATCGCATGATAAACCGCATGTCAAATCAAATACTAACAACTAACCGGACTCCCCCTGAAATTAACACTGTACCTATATGTACGGTGGCGCGGCCCCGCTCTGTCTCAAGGTGTAAAACCCGCAGGCGAGCGCCGCGACCAGTAAGTCCAACTCTGGCGATCCCACTGATCGCCTCAGAGCTGAGTGTTAACCAGACTCCCTCTGAAAATAACCCTGTACCTATATGTACGGTGGTGCGGCCTCGCACTGTCTCGAGGTGTAAAACCCGCAGACGAGGGCCGCAACCAGTATGTCGAAACCGCGGTATCCCCTTGACCGCTTCAGAGCTGAGTGTTAACCAGACTCCCTCTGAAAATAATAAAAGGGAAGTACTCAGAATAGGGTTCATGAACATAAGGTCGCTTTCATCGGAGGCGCTCTTGGTCCATGATTTAATTATTGATAAAAAGATCGACATACTGGGGCTTTCTGAAACCTGGTTAAAACCAGATGAGTTTCTAGCCTTAAACGAAGCTACTCCACCCCATTACGTTAGCACCCAAGTATCTAGAGAAGTTAAGAAAGGTGGTGGAGTAGCCCTGATATCTAATTCTAAGCTTAATTTAAAGCCGAAGAATAGATATATTTTCAGATCCTTTGAGGTGCTAGCGCTCTGCACCTCAGCTCCTCGAGAAGCAAAACGAGTTCCAGACTCTTTTGTTTTAGCTGTAGTATACCGCCCTCCAGGACCGTATTCAGTTTTTCTGGATGAGTTTTCTGACTTTGCAGCTGATTTGGCTACATATTCAGACAATATTTTGCTTATTGGGGATTTCAACATTCACGTGAATAACCCGTCTGATGCCCTCGCAAGGGCTTTTCTGTCCATTACAGATACGCTTGGCTTCAAACAGCTCGTCCAGCAACCAACCCACATCGGTGGAAACACGTTGGATCTCGTTCTGACCCGCGGTGTTGACATTTCGCAGCTAGTGGTCTCTTCCTACACCTCAGCTTTATCAGACCACTTTTTGCTCACTTTCCAGGTGGTGGTATCCTGCCCCTGCGACGATCAGCAAGCTACTTTCAGCTGTCGCCGCATCACACCTGCAACCATTACAGCTATGGAAGATAAGTTATCTGGTTCACTTGCACCTCTCTGTAACTATAGTGGTTCTGTGGAGTGCCTTACTGATGACCTCAACATTGCCTTGTCTGTTGCCATTGATTCAGTTGCTCCGTACGTAACTAAAAAACGAACATTGAAAAAACCAGCTCCTTGGTTTAATGCAGAAACTCGCATTTTGAAGCGAAATTGCAGGATCCTTGAACGCAAATGGCGCTCGACTAAACTTGAGGTCTTTCATCTTGCATGGCATAATAGTCTGATCACCTATAAGGGTGCGCTGACTATCGCCAGGAACGCCTACTTTTCTAGTATCATTAATTTGAATAGAAATAATCCTAAGTTTCTTTTTGACACGGTGAGGAGTCTCACTCAGAAACAGAATCAGACCGTAGGCTCCTCGATCTCGGCAGGTGAATTCATGGATTTCTTTGAGAATAAGATTCAATCAATTAGAGAGGAAATTGATGCTTACCGGGCGGCTAATCCTACACATCCTGTGGGGCAGGATGGGGTTCTGCCAAGTAGGATGGTGAACTCTGACGCAACTCTTTTGGAGTTTAAGGCGATTTCCTTGGTGGAACTTGAAAGGGTGATAAAGGCCTCAAAGCCAACAACTTGTATGTTGGATCTGCTCCCTTCTAGGGTTCTTAAGGAACTTTTTCCAACGGTGGGGCCTGTTATCCTCTTGCTTATGAATCTTTCGTTTTCAACAGGAATTGTTCCTTCCAATTTCAAGGCTGCAGTGTTAAAACCGCTACTCAAAAAGCCTGGCCTAGATCCTGAATTAGTCAGGAACTATCGGCCTATATCGAATCTGCCCTTCTTGTCTAAGGTACAGGAAAGGATTGTAGCAAAGCAAATTGTTGATTATTTGACGAGGAATAATCTCTTCGAACCTTTCCAGTCGGGGTTCAGGAATTTCCACTCAACTGAAACTGCTATTACAAGAGTTGTAAATGACATCCTTCTTGCTTTGGATAAAAACACAAGCACAATGCTTGTGATGTTGGATCTGAGCGCTGCGTTTGATACGATTGACCATGGCACTCTTCTTCACCGTCTTGAACACTATGTTGGTTTCGGGGGTACGGCTCTTGGTTGGCTTGAATCGTACCTCACAGATAGAACCCAATTTGTGCTTCATGAGGGTGCAGAATCGAAGCATTGTAAATTGCGCTTTGGCGTACCACAAGGGTCGGTTCTTGGTCCATTGCTTTTTGCAATTTATATGCTTCCCCTCGGTGACGTTATCCGCGGCTTCGGAATTAGTTTCCATTGCTATGCGGATGACACCCAGCTCTACATTCCTGTAGATTCCGGGGATTCTGCCCAGATTCAAAAGGTTGAGTCCTGTTTGGCTGCTGTGAAGGGCTGGATGTCACAAAACTTCCTACAGCTTAATACTGGGAAGACAGAGCTTATGATTATCGGCTCGAAGCGGGACCGGGAAAAGTTTGAGGATGTCTCTCTGTGGTTGGATGGCTTCGCCATCCCACAGAGTGCATCCGTCAGAAATCTTGGTGTCTTGTTTGACCCTCAACTATGCTTTGATCAGCATATAAGAAGTATAACTAGAATTGCCTTTTTCGATTTGAGAAACATTGCAAGAATCAGATCAATGTTATCTGTAGTGGATGCAGAGACACTGATTCATGCGTTTGTCTCGTCAAGACTGGACTATTGCAATGCACTGTTCTCGGGATTACCGAACTCTACTACAAAGAGTCTACAGCTGGTACACAATGCGGCAGCTAGATTGCTGACCAGAACGAGAAAGTTTGATCATATTACACCTATTCTCGCCTCTTTACATTGGCTACCAATAACTTTCAGATCAGACTTTAAGGTGCTATTGCTAACCTATAAAGCCTTGCATGGACTATCTCCATTGTACCTGAAGGACCTGATTATTCCTTATAGTCCTTCTCGGTCTCTCCGGTCTTCGGGAGCCGGCCTTCTTTCATTGCCGAAGGTTAAAAAGAAATCGGCTGGACAGAGAGCATTTGCCTATCGAGCCCCCTTTTTATGGAATAGGCTGCCATCAGCGATCAGGGAAGCTGACTCTGTGGAGCTATTCAAAGGGAAGCTCAAAACGCACCTCTACAATCTTGCATTTGGAGTGTGAAAACAACAGATGCGTAGTGAAGACTACTCTGTTTGCTTGTGCTTTTCTTATTACATTATACATTCCCACTATGTACTTTTCCGTTCTAATTCAATATTCTGTCAGTTGTAGCGTGCTGCGGGTGCTGGACTGGATGCCTGGACTCTCCTCATGGATAACCGGCCAGAACCCCATCACCATTTTAATATGATGTACATGTATTTACCTGTATGCCATTTGTGGCACCCATTGCACTCCTGACCATCCCTGGAAGAAGGGATCCCCTACACTGCGTTTCTTCTCAAGATTTCTTCCTTGCTGATTCAAGGGAGTTTTTTCTTGCCCGTGTGGGGGCATGGGTAAAGGGGGGTGTCACAAATATTTGGCCTGTTAAGCCCTTTGAGACTGTAATGGTGATTAAGGGCTATACAAATAAAATTGAATTGAATTGAATTGAATTGAAATTGAATTGAATTGAATTGAATTAAAATTGAATTCAACCGAACTATCTCAACTGATAAGCAACATGTATTCAACTAACTGTAAGGTAACTATAAGTTGCACTATTAGTAGATGGTTAGTTGATATTTGACAGAGCTTGTTCAACAGATAAGAAACATGGATTCAACTAACTGTCTGTTAACTATAAGTTGCGCTATTAGTAGATGTTGTTTTGTACACGTAGCATGCATTCAACTAACTGTCAGTTAACTATTAGTTGCATTATTAGTAGATGGTTAGTTGATAATCAACAAAGCTTTCAACAGATAAGAAACAAGCATTCAACTAAGTTAACTACACGTTGCACTGGTGTTTAGTTGATATTCAACAGTGAGTTAGTTGATACTCTACAGAGCTTGTCAACAAATATGTAACATGCATTCAACTAAGTGTTAGTTAACTATAGTATATTTTTATTTCGTTCATTTATTTTTACAAAAACAGTCTGCAACAGACATTGTGCTTTTTACTACATGTTCTTTACAAATATTCAACTATCAGAGTGTCAACTTCTAGTAAGTTGACTATCAACTGCTGTTATTAACCAATTCTCAACTTACGTTTCATATGGATCAACTTTCCTCCACTCACAAGGAACACATCTAATGAATGAACATTCAACCCTCTGTTGATCATATATGTTCATTGTAAAATATAGATGAGAATATTTTATCAATCAATAGGCACCCTGTGTAGGTGACAACCTGTTCATTGTCATATGACTGTCGACAAACTATCAGTCAATATTCAACTAAGCATTAGTAGAGAGGTCTTAGGACTGTCAAATTAAAGTGAAAACAGTTTAGTGTCTACACACTATTAACAGAGCAAAACAGAAAATAGTTGACTATCAGTTGATTCTCAACAAACTATCAGTCGATATTCAATTAAGCATAAGTAGACAGGTCTCAGGACTGTCAAATTAAAGTGAAAACAGTTTAGTGTGTGCAAACTATTAACAGAGCAAAACAGAGAAAATAGTTGATTCTCAACTAACTATCAGTCGATATTCAATTAAGCATTAGTAGACAGGTCTTAGGACTGTCAAATTAAAGTGAAAACAGTTTAGTGTCTACACACTATTAACAGAGCAAAACAGAGAAAATAGTTGACTATCAGTTGATTCTCAACAAACTATCAGTCGATATTCAATTAAGCATTAGTAGACAGGTCTTAGGACTGTCAAATGAAAGTGAAAACTGTTTAGTGTGTGCAAACTATTAACAGATCAAAACAGAGAAAATAGTTGATTCTCAACAAACTATCAGTCGATATTCAACCAAGTATTAGTAGAGAGGTCTTAGGACTGTCAAATTAAAGTGAAAACAGTTGAGAACAGTAGTCTACAGACTAGTAACAGTACAAAATAGAAAAAAAGTTTTACAAAACTAATCAGTAACACTGGATGACCACAAAGTGAAATAAACTAAACATAAGCAGGATATCAGACACGGAAAACAACTTTATTATTTGAAAATAAATAACTAAACGTAATCAGAAATTGTGGTACAAAGGCGAAGAGTTCAAAGGGCAATGTACATTTATAGTAAGTCAAAGAACTTCAACCAGGCTTACTTTGAACTTTTTGAAATGAAAGGATAAATCCGGTGTAAAATGGATCTGGGATATGTTTAACATGATAACGAAATGGGATGTTCATTTGGGAGCAAAAAAGTGAATGTAGACGCATTCTTAAGTTGGCTGTTTTTAGCCGATTCTACCAAAACGCTATAAACTTGGAACGATGGGGGCATGTCTCGTGGTAAAAACGAAATTGCTATTTTAAACCACTTAAAAGGATAGAAGTAGCCCGACACTTCTTTGGTAGTATAATAAGGGTCTTAAAATATAAAACGAGGCATTGATAACTTTGTAAGTGTACAGAATGTTTATTAAAAATGATATTTTATGCACACAATACCATCAGAAGTTCACCCATCGACACCATCTTGTATTTAAGACTTGATAAGTAGAATGGCGAACACAGAGCTTAGCTTGCGTGTTCTTCCCGGAGGTCACAATCTCTGTATTTGTCAATGTACTTATATCGAGTCTTAAATACAAAATGGCGTCGACAGGTGAACAACTGATGGCATTGTGTGTATAAAATGTAATTTGTAATAAACAATCTGTACACTTACAAAGTTATCAATGCCTCGTTTTATATTTTAAGACCCTTACAATACTACCAAAGAAGTGTCGGGCTACTTCTAGCCTTTTAAACTGCTTAAAATAGCGATTTTGTTTTTACCACGAGACATCGTTCCAAGCATATAGCGTTTTGGTAGAATCGGCTAAAAACAGCCAACTTAAGAATGCGTCTGCATGTGCTTTTTTGCTCTCTCCTTTCACCCCTGTCCCTTTAACCCTTTTTGGAGAATGGTATGAGTTTTTTTTTCCTCTTCAGCTCTTCAATTTTAAGGGCAAGTTCTACAACAATTTTGGACTGGCAGAGCTTTGCTAAATGAAGGAGCCTCTGTTCGCCTTTGATTCCATCCAGGACACTCCTCTCTGCAATGTAGAGCTCCGCGATTGCTGCGGTGTCTTTAACTGCGTTTCTAGAAACACGTGCCTTCAGGAATGCCCTCGACATCTTGCGTCCTTTTTGAATTAGTTTAAGGACCCGGCGGTACCTTTTAACAACATCCGATATTGTTGTCACTGAAAATGGAAAATAAATTAACAACAATAAAACACTAATATAAATACAGTTTACTTCTCCCCAAAGATTGTTGTGATTAGTCTTAGTTGCAGGGTAAGGGTTAGTATGTACTTTTAGAAAAATGAAATTTTCATAGGGGTGCTAATAATTCTGCCCTAAGCTGTATCCACTATATGTAATGTCCAAACCTAAAGAAATACAGCACAACTCTATAGTTTACTTTACCTCGAAGTCCTTTGTTCTTTGAAGCCTTTTTGCTCTTCTTTTTGTTTTTCTTTTTGTGCTTCCTCTTTTTCTTGCGGCCATCAGAGGAGGAAGAGCTTGTATCACTGCTCCTGGAATCGGTGGAGTCAGTGCTGGAGTTGGAACTCGAGTCAGTGTCTGACTCTGGGTCGGTGGCAGTGTTGTCCATTTTCTCACCTGAGAAATGACAAAAAGCAGAAAAATACAACTTAAAACAACCTTAAAGTACAACTTTACCCCCTGTCTCAGCATAACTTCTCCCACTGCACAATTTCGAAAAATACGTTCTGATCAAGGTTCTGACGGCTGATAGTCGGGAAGGGGGTGGCTGTAAAGGAGGTGGGGTTAAGCTAGCTTCCACTCAGGAAGATCTGAATGACATGATTTCCTTGAAAAACGGAGTGAGACAAAGTCTAAAGGTACTGTCGCTACACGATGTGAGCTCATATGCTCATATGTCTATCAGACGTTGTGACATAGAGTGACCCTCATACGATGGGTGAACCCCAATATTGTTGTGGTATATTGTTGTAAAATTCTAGTGAAGCCACATTCATTCTTGAAAGTCCTTAAGTAAAACTTTACTCCAGCTTTACTAACCTTGATTTGCTGAAGGCCTTTGCTCAAGCTGCTGCTTGAGCAAAGCATTCTCCTCCTCCAGCTCATTGATTCGGGACTGCAGCTCTTCCGACCTTTTCTTCCATTGCACTTTATGTGGTTGAATATTTTCGATATTACTAACTGCAAAATAGGATAAAAAATAGAATAAACAAGTCAAACCTTGTAGGAAAATTTAACATGTTAACTTTTGTACAATGGTATGAACTATACATGTATTACCCAGTTTTGGCATACTACTATCCTTTGTCATAGGTGAATTATCAGGACACACAACGGAAAATGATGGTTACTGACAGAAGTTGATGCATCAAAATTAATGCACCAGATGGCTATATTAATGTTATTGGTGTCCAAAATCACACAAGAAAATGTTGGTTATAAACAATACATTTAGCATTGTTAAACAGCAAATGAAGTGCATGTTATAAATAAAGACATTTAGAGACAGGACAAAAGGGCATTATCACTGTGGAATCACTTTCACACATTTTTAAAGGCTTTCACACATTAAAGGCCTTAGCCTATAGTACAAGCTTTTATACATTCATATTTTGATTATTTATATGTGTATGTTTTAAAGTGAGATATACAGGTTTTAAAACTATCAATTCTCACATTTTCCTTGAAAACCAAGCCAGTACAATCATAATTCCTTTTTATATATAGCACGGTAAATCGCAATATTGGTCACCATAATCACATCGCACAAATTCTCCAAATCTTCGCCACACTAATAGGGTGCACCGCTGGCGCAACAGGCACCTCTGGAGGGACGACTCTTACCAGTCAGACGTTACGTTACATATTAGTGGTATTAGATCAGTGTCATTGGGAGGGTTTATACAAAGATTCTTGAGTGACCTTTTTTAATACCTTCACAATATTTTTTAATACCAGCACGACTTCAAGCTGCAACTGTAGCAGCGTGAAGTAAAGTGATGAACAGTAACAGTAAGGCTACAACACTTTGCCCTTCACAAGCCATGTGACTGTGGGTCAATGTTAGTCACAATGGTGGTACAGTACTTGAAGAGCCAAATATTTTCTGAGGGAGTACTCATTGTTAAAAAGTTTGAAAACCACTGGCTACCTCACTTTCTCTGTCACTCATACACTTGAATGAATAAACATTTGTCAACATTGAAACTACACCCAGGGGTAGGCAACCTTTATATTTTTGTCCAGAGCCACAAAACGCCTTATAAGTTAGGGGTGTAACGATTCATGCGATAAATCGATGAATCGATTGTCAGTCCTACCGATTCAACTAAATCGATCTGCTAAAATAAATAAATAGAATGAATCGCTTTGGCTTCACCAATAATCGATATAAATGCTTTAAAACGTATGAATCGATCATGATTAATGTTTTAAGACTTAGTTTACACGTTTATTTTGTGAAGTGCAGCTCGGTAATCCGTAACTCTGTCATCAGCTAGTCAGCTTGCAAGGAAGTCCCACAAGTTTTTTTTCTCCCTCACCCTCTAATGGTGCATTTCAAACATGGCAGAGAGCGGCAGCGAGATTGTTAATGCACCAGCAAACTTGAAATCCAAAAGTGTGGAAGCATTTTGGCTTCGCAAAGAATAGTGGTAAAATTGACAAGGGGTGTCACATTATTGCATGTTTATTTCACAGATATAGAATTTTGGTTAAAAGTTACTGAATCGAATCGTGGTTTACAGAATCGAATCGAATCGTTCCAAAATATAATAATTGTCCTTGAATCGAATCGCCTACTGAATCGTTAATCAAATCGAATCGTCTGAAGCCAAAGATTCACACCCCTATTATAAGTGGAGAAGCCTGTACAAATTTTGAAAAGTATGCTGTTGTGTTTCTGTTGGAGAACCTAAAAATTCATTCAGGCTCACACACACACACACACACACACACACACACACACACACACCTTCCCGTGAGGATGGACACTGGGGTTTCAACAGCCTTCAGTGTGCATATTGTATACATTTCTCTGCAAACCTATGTCGGCATCATGCCTTCAGTGTCTTGAACAACCACAAAGGTTGCACATATTATATTCATATTTTATCGTATTTGTCTAAACGCATACTAGACTGTAGATAGATTTGAGTGAAGTTACCAACACAATAGATTGCTGAGTTTTAGTAACCCATGTATTGATTTAACATAAATAACATGAATACCTTGTGCATGTGTATATTTATTGCACCTATCTGTTCTGTTTAATGATAATTTCATATGAAAACACATGGTAATAATTGCATGAATAAATCTCTGTACAGGGTGGGGATTTCAACATGCAGCCTTTCTTGATGTATATTTGTAAAGGGAAATCTTGTGCCTATTTTAGAACATTATTCTATTTTTCTTAGAACCTAACAATTATTCGTAAGTATGTAATGTCATACCTACATCTCTGACGTTTATAATAAACCAAGCCGTTTGAAAATCTGTTGAAAGTTGAGCAAGTTATGGTTATTTAAAAAGTACATGTACCACTACCAACACAATGTTACGGGTGAGCAGCTTATTGTGGTAAGTGGTGACGTTCAACTCCATTGGCCAGCAGCGCGGACGAGACATCTAGAAACAGTTTGAGTATTACAATAACTTTACAAATGTGTCAACCCAACTTACCAGCAGTAGGCATATTGGAGCTTTCTCCTTCATTCCCCCGCTGTCCTTTTGCCCGGGTAGAGCGCTCAGGCCTTTCCATCATATTTCCAGGCGACGCCGAACTTAACTGATGGAAAATCATATGCTGGTACTGAAACAAGAGATAGGCCTAACATAAGTGGTTCACACATACAAGTAATGGCGCCTGCTTTCGAAATAAAACAATAACTGTTGAGAGAGGGTTGATACTTACCATAGCGACAAGATCCAATTTATTTTGCGCGGACTAATAGCTTCTTTCAACGGCACAGAGTTGGCGGTGCGGCTTAGCCAATCGGACGGTAGAAGCGCTTGATTATTATGATTGAGTCAGGCATCAACCAGGGAATCAGCCCAACCTTTGCGGTGGGAGGTGTTTAGATGTAAAAATCAAGCGTACCTCCACATATTGAACTAATAACAGAAAAGTGCGCCAGATTTTCAAATCAGTGCCAGTAACATCAGTTATTTCCTCTGCCCACCGGTGCTATGGCTTCGCTTGTGGGAACACTTTTGAGAAAAGTGAATGTCAAGGAGTAAAAAAAACCATCATTCAAGTTGATAACATGGTTGCAAAAGAAAAGGTTGCTGCAAAGAAAAGTGAAATGCAAAAAGTGCAGACACAAAATGAAGATGGTCTACTACAGACAGTCCACAGACCTCCACATCTGGTAAGTGTGCTAATGTTATTAATTATTGTTAACTCATGGGCCCATCAGTTGTTTGGCAATCGGCACAACAATTTAGGTTGGAATATGATATTATTGCGAGTTTCCGCGCCTCCACCGCGCAGCAGCTCGTCGCCTCCCTTCATTTCAAAGAGGGAACGTGGCAGAGGGGAGGCGGTTGCCCTACCGCTCAGCTTTCCCAAACTGTTCTCTCGACTTTATTATTGGTAAAAGCTCATACAGAGACTATTACACCGGTATACATGTTTTAAAAGAGAAATACATGTGATGAATTTCTGGTCAAGCTATCCCAACGAGGATGATTTTTTAAAAAGTCACTTTTCGTTTTTCGTGTTTTGATTTCCAAACGGATATGGATTGAACGGAAGATACACAGATTTTGGGGCCATAGCATTTGGTGCTGTCACGTTAAAAATTGTAACGGGGGCGAAAATTGTACCGGCCTACGTCATCCATAGTAATCCATTCCAAACCTGCCTGGCAACAGACGATCGCAACGGGGGATCCCGTCGAATGACGTGGAAGCAGGGACGTGCACAGGGGGGTTGCTCAGGTTGCTTGGGCAACTGCCCATATGCCCTCCTCGACTCAGGTTGCCCTTCCTTTTTTTTTTTATTATCATTTAATGGATGCAGAATTTCATGTAGGCCTAGATAAAAAATATCGCCACTCGAAACATTTCATAAAGTAAGCGTAGCCTCATTCAATTCCGTTCGGGCACTGAGAGTGAAAGTCAGTAGGGGGAGGGCAAACTCTGCCGCGCGGCAACAGCCGCTTTTGCCGCCTCCCCTCTGCCGCTCTTCCCTCATTGAAATGAATGGAGGCGGCGAGTCGCGGCGTGTGAAAGCTGCTTTACGTAGCTGCAGCGCTGCACGCGACCGGAACACCGGCACCTGTGAGACGACTGCCTTGATGTTGTCGGAAAAGTTGAATTTGAGATGCATAACAAACAAACAATCATCATCACGTTTTATGAAATTAATTACAATCTTCATAAATCCAGGCTCAGTTTGCCACGTAACGTTTAGCCTAAATAATCAGACAGCTAGCTAGCTTGCAGACAAGCAGCCCGTCTACACATTTTTTGGTAGGCAAACTCAGCTACATGTCTGCTTATAGTTAGTTTCTAACATTTCGTTTTAACAAGAAGAATAAAAGATGGAAGTAATGCATCACATGAATTCTTTCATTCAAAATGGTTCATGCCTAAATCTTATCACTATTTTGGGTATTGTTTGTTATTGTTAAGTGAAGCCGAAATGCCCAGTGAAAAGAGGAGGATTCAGGAGAGAGAGAGACAACTAAAGGAGGCAGCAAAGAGGAGCACATCACTACAGGGTAGTGATGTGCTCCGAAATCAGTGTGGTCAAGAGCTGCTGTCTGACCTCCTCCTGCTGTCCATAGAGAAGGACATACCAATCGACAAAGAAGAGGTTCTGAAGGCTTCTCTTTTGAAGCTTTGCATTTTTAATATGTCAATTTGGAGAAACTTATCAGTGACTTGATAGGATGTTGTTTAATTATGTTTGTGTTCATGTTATGTTCTTCTTCAAGTCATGTTTTTCTGCATTATCGTTAGTAGTAGTTATTTCAGTGTTTTACTTATTTGTATTAATATATTAATAAAGACCCTTTTATTCTCAGTCCTTCATATAGTCAGTTTTTATTTTTTTTTGGGGGGGGGTGTGCCCTTTTTTCAGGTCAGAGCAACTGCCCCTCAAAATTCCTGTGCACGTCCCTGCGTGGAAGGTTCTTGAACATTCGCGAACTCGTTCATTGAGCGCGACAAGACAGATAACACTTATTTTACAAATTACATTTATTAGTGTTCCTAACTTTATATTTGTATTGTATTGCATTGTATTTATCTATTTCCCTACACAGTAAAAGCTAAATGTTATGGGGATAACGTGAATAATAATAATAAAAAACAGTTAGTAAATGCCTGCTCACCTATCTACCTATCTATCTATCTATTATCTATCTATTACCTATAATCTATTCTCTAAATTAAATTAAGGAAATTAAATTAACACAAGCTAGCTAGACTATGAACACATTAAACACTCAGTTTACTAGCTAAATTCGATTAAACAATTAAATGCAATACAAATATAAAGTAAAAACAAGTGTTATCTAGCGCGATCCGTTATCTGTATTATATTATTTCGTCTTCGGCACCATGAGCGCAATTGAAACCTGCCTGGCAACTGACAACCCCTTACGTAATCTGTTGTGATGACGTTGGCCGGTACAATTTTCGCCCCCGGTACAATTTTAACGTGACACCGCCCCAAAAAAACAAATGCTAATATTGAAATATTTGTATGGTAGCCCTTATTAACAATTCCCATTTGAATGTAATATATGTAAGTAATGAATCAAATGCTAATGAATGGTTTGATTGATTCAATGTTATTATTTCAGACATATAAAAAAAAAATGAAAAGCATGAAAATACAATAGACAAAAATTATGTTCAAATCAATTCACAAAAATAAAAAAAAATAAAAAATTAGATATATTTAATTGATATGCCTGAAACAAGTAGGAAGAACTATACACTTAATCCTACCCCTTTGTAATGCATGATTGAAATGATGAATAAGCTTGTACACAGCGAATAGCCGGAAGCATGTAGCTTGATATGTAGTATCAAGCTAGTTTAAGTTTTAAGATATCTATTTGATCAAGTTATAATTTATGACATGATCATCAATAAGGGTTATTTACATTGCCACAATGTTTTAGGCTGAGCAGTTGGTAGACAATGTATGTATGTATATGTCAAACTTATAGACATCATTTAAATTTCATTGCCGTCGTAAAAGATGTGGACGTTTGAGGAGAAGTGTAAGGACCAAGTCTCTTTTCTCAAACTCACACTGTAGTCTCTTCACATGGATGAAGTACATTCACAGGTAATTATTTTAGGTTTTCTCCAACTCCAGTATTTCACAGATTACAGCTCTAGGTTCAGAGTGTGAAATGTTTGTACAATTTAAGCTGAAACTATAGTTGCAAGTTGCAACAGTAGTTTTTCAGTAGAAAAAGCTTTGTGACAAAAGTAGACTTACGGATTGATCAAACAAGCACATATTTTCTTTGTTTATGTAAACAGTTCTGATTAAATCTTTGTTTTCTTTGTAGATTTGCACAGGGTTTGCAGCTACGGCAGGTAGACATGTTTCAGGATGGCATCACTAAAAGCACTGCAACACTCTCAATGATGTCTAAAAAACTGCGAAGTTTTAAAAAGTCGTTTGACTGTAGGGTATTATTTATTTTATAACATTTATATTGTGTTTTGGCAGTACGGAAGAGGGCGCTTCGGGAACAGCTGGAGGAGAAAAAGGACATGGGTCTTTGGAATGCTCCAAATCAAACGGTCTGACAGGCGTCCTATTCTTCGCCTCGTGCAGAGACGAAATAAGGAGACCCTTGTTCCTATCATCAAAAAGCATGTGAAGCGTCACAGTCTCGTCGTAAGTGATGAGTGGAGAGCGTATGCCGGTCTCGTTACAGAGGGCTACAGGCATGTCAGGGTGAACCACAGCCAACATTATGTTGACCCTCAGACAGGACTCCATACTCAGAACCTCGAGAGAGCGTGGCAGACCTATAAAAAAGAAATTTGGAGAATGCGGGGGAATCGGTCGGAGAAGGCCTTGAAAGAGCAGCTCTGCTTTATTGAGTGGACCTACTGGTTAGCGAGGAAAAATTCAGAAGGTGTCCTTGGCAGGCTTGTCAAGGACATAAGGCACTCCTATCAGACATAGGAAGCAGAGCTTGGCATTGATCAAAATAAGCTGAAATGGACAGAGGAGAAAGGGGAGTGTTTTAATTTATTTTTAAAAGAAAAGTTTTTGTTGTATATGTTCAAACGGTTTATAGTATTCTTGGTTCTTTTGACTCTTCAAACTCTTCCTTTGTAAAAAGAGTTCTGTTAAAGTTTAGGTTTTTTTTTTAATAATAAAGTTGTTTATTTCACTTTGCGGTCATCCAGTGTTACTGATCAGTTGAGCAAAACTTGTCTCTATTTTGTACAGTTACTAGTTTGTAGTTTGTCTACTGTTCTCATCTGTTTTCACTTTAATTTGACAGTCCTAAGACCTCTCTACTAATACTTGGTTGAATATCGACTGATAGTTTGTTGAGAATCAACTATTTTCTCTGTTTTGCTCTGTTAATAGTTTGCACACACTAAACTGTTTTCACTTTAATTTGACAGTCCTAAGACCTGTCTACTAATGCTTAATTGAATATCGACTGATAGTTTGTTGAGAATCAACTGATAGTCAACTATTTTCTCTGTTTTGCTCTGTTAATAGTGCGTAGACACTAAACTGTTTTCACTTTAATTTGACAGTCCTAAGACCTCTCTACTAATACTTAGTTGAATATTGACTGATAGTTTGTCGACAGTCATATGACAATGAACAGATTGTCACCTACACAGGGTGCCTATTGATTGATAAAATATTCTCATCTTTATTTTACAATGAACATATATGATCAACAGAGGGTTGAATGTTCATTCATTAGATGAGTTCCTTGTGAGTGGAGGAAAGTTGATCCATATGAAACGTAAGTTGAGAATTGGTTAATAACAGCAGTTGATAGTCAACTTACTAGAAGTTGACACTCAACTGATAGTTGAATATTTGTAAAGAACATGTAGTAAAAAGCACAATGTCTGTTGCAGACTGTTTTTGTAAAAATAAATGAACGAAATAAAAATATACTATAGTTAACTAACACTTAGTTGAATGCATGTTACATATTTGTTGATAAGCTCTGTAGAGTATCAACTAACTCACTGTTGAATATCAACTAAACATCAGCTAATAGTGCAACGTGTAGTTAACTTAGTTAGTTGAATGCTTGTTTCTTATCTGTTGAAAGCTTTGTTGATTATCAACTAACCATCTACTAATAATGCAACTAATAGTTAACTGACAGTTAGTTGAATGCATGCTACGTGTACAAAACAACATCTACTAATAGCGCAACTTATAGTTAACAGACAGTTAGTTGAATCCATGTTTCTTATCTGTTGAACAAGCTCTGTCAAATATCAACTAACCATCTACTAATAGTGCAACTTATAGTTACCTTACAGTTAGTTGAATACATGTTGCTTATCAGTTGAGATAGTTCGGTTGAATGTCAACTCATTCACAGTTGACATGCAACTGAATATCTACTGATGGCTTGTTGAGTGTCAACAGTGGACTATCAAACTAAAGTGTTACCGGGATAAATTCTGGTATTTTACCTAGATACAAAGTAGTAAAAGAGTAGTCTCATTTAATTCCCATCATCTTACATATTTCATTAGTTACTTCCCTCCAATATGGTTGAATTCTTTGACAAGCCCAAAAGACATGAAAATGGTTGGCCATGATGGCTCCACATTGTCTCCAACAAAGCCCCGGACTCTGAGAGCCTGATTGCAAAGCCGTTATTTTAGGAGTGATAAAAAACCTCACAACATTCTTCCAACCAAACTCTCTTAATGATCTTGAGTTTGCAGTGGTTGCTTGTGTCTCACATATCTCCATCCAAGACTCATCTGATATTTCTGTACCAGACTCCTTTTCCCATTTTTGTTTGATGTATAACGTAGAGTGATTTTTGGAGGTTTGTATACTTTCATATATTCGTGAGATCAGTTTTTTAATGTTGTTTTTTTCATATGCTTCATGGAATATAGAGATCAGGTTATATTCTTTCCCCGTTTTGATTTGTGATATTTTATTAAAGTAGTCTCTAGCTTGTAGGTATCTAAAAAAAATTGCATTTTTCCAATCCAAATGAGTCAGAAATTGCCTTATAACTCTGAAATTTACCGTTAGAAGTGAGTGAACAAAAGGATGTGATGCCTCTCCTAATCCACTGTTTAAAGCTCCCGTCCAGTCTCGCAGGTTCAAATTCTGGACCCTGGCCTGTTTCTCTAGCTGCAATTTCCTCAACACCTTAAACCACAGTTTAACCGTGAATAGGGTCCATTGATTCAAGCTGTCATAATTCTTTTCTGCTTGGCTTTTGTTTCCTAATATTGATTGTATTGGAATATCTGTCTGTGTAATTTCCAAAGACTTCCATTTAGATTCATAATTTGGTGTACACCAGTATACTAAGTGTTTCAATTGTGCAGCATGATAATAGGCCTGTAAGCATGGTAGAGCTCTCCCTCCCCTCTCCTTCTTCAACTGCAGTGTCTTGAACTGTACCCTCGGTCTTTTACCGTTCCAAATAAACCTTGAAATCCACCCGTCCCATTCATGAAATTGTTTGGGTGGTATCTCCAGGGGTAAGGACTGGAAGAGATAAAGAAATCGTGGCAACACATTCATTTTGATTATTTCTATTCTATTGCTCATATCCAGCGGGAGCATCGTCCATCTAGAGATGTCTGATTTTACCGCTTTGTTGATGGGGCCATAATTAATTTCAGAAAGCTTCGACATATCTTTTGGTAGATTTATTCCTAGATATTTTATTGTGGAAGAGTCCCATTTAAAGTTGTACTTCTTTTTTATATCTGGACGGGGAGTATAATTAAATGTAAGGGTTTGAGTTTTTTGAATATTTAGCTTGTATCCAGAGTATGAGCTGTAAGTCTTTATTAGTCACATCAATCTGGGGATGCTCGAGTCAGGGGTTGTGATAAAGAGCAGGACATCATCCGCAAACATACAAATTTTATGTTCCTCTCCTCTAATAGTTATCCCCTTTATCTCAGGGTCCTCTCTAATTGCTTGGGCCAAATGTTCAATAAATAAGGCAAACAAGGTCGGACTCAGGGGACATCCCTGGCGTGTCCCTCTTTCTAGGCGAATAGTTTGTGACAGGTGTCCATTTATCCTAATCCTGGCTGTTGGAGAGGAGTATAACGATTTAATACATGTAATGAAGCAGTCCTTAAAGCCAAATCTTGCAAGTACCCTATACAAATATTCCCAACCTACTGAGTCGAAAGCCTTTTCGGCATCTAGACTAACCAACATTGCACCAATTTTGGTCGAAGTAACATGACTCATCACTTGTAATGTTCTCCTTAAATTATCCTGTGTCTGTCTATTTAGTACAAAGCCTGTTTGGTCCAAATCTATTAGCTCCGGGATAATAGCTTCCAGCCTTTTAGATAGGACTGAGGCAAATAGTTTATAGTCTACATTGAGTACTGATATTGGTCTATATGAGCTGCATTCCTTTTTATCTTTACCTTCTTTTGGGATGACAGAAATGACTGCTTCCTTCCATGACTGCGGGGCTTCTCCTGTTCTCAAGGTGTGGTTAAAGCAGTTAAGCAGCATAGGTGTTATTTGTGTTCTAAATGTTTTGTACCATTCAGACGAATATCCATCTGCACCAGGAGCTTTATTAGCTTTCAATCTTGAGATGGCTTTATTCAGTTCTTCTAGCTTTATCTCAGCCATAATTTCTTTATTCTGTTTGTCTCCTATGGATGGTAGGTCCAGCGAACTTAGAAACGTCTCTATTATTGTGGTATCGGCTCTGGTTGGTTGAGTATACAAGTCCTTATAATATAGTTCAAAAGAGCGTTGGATGTCTTCTAGATTACCGCTCATATTTTTTGTCATAGGGTTCCTAATTTTATATATTGTATTCTTTTCCTGTTGTTTTCGTATCCTCCAAGAAAGGAGTTTCATAGCCCTCGATCCTGTCTCATAGTACTTTTGTTTGGTAAATTTAAGTTGTTTTTCAATTTCCTCATCATATATACCATTTATATCTTGTTTGATTTTATTTATTTTAATTAATATTTGAGGATCTTTTTGTTCTGTATGTCTAATCTCTAGTGACTTAAGTTCCTCTTGTAATTCGTTAAGTCTTTTCTGTTTTTCTTTTTTCCGTGAGGCCGTAAGGGCAATTATTTTACCTCGAATTACAGCCTTTGCTGCATCCCACAAAGTATTAGGAGACACTTCTCCATTATCATTATACTGTAGGTATGTTTCAAATTCCTGCTGGATCTGTTTCTGTACTGCTTTGTCATTTAAAATGCTTGTGTTAAGCCTCCAAAGTGTATTTTTCCGTTGGCTGTTTAAATATAAGGTTAAATATACGCCTGAATGATCAGATACGTCTCTAATCCCTATCTCACAATCTCTGACCCTATGCCAGTCTGATTTATACATAAATAAGTAATCAATCCGCGAGTAAACAGAGTGACAAGGGGAGTAATATGTAAATTGTTTTTCTATGGGATGGGACTCTCTCCACACATCAATCAGGCCCAGTTGTGTAAGCATTCGCTGAACCAAGATGGCATTTGGGCTTTTCTTTTGGCGTTGGTTAGATGTATCTAATTTTGGTTGAAGTTGGATGTTAAAGTCACCACCAAGAATCAGGGTTCCCTGTGTTTCCTTTACCATCAATTCGAATATTTTCTTAAAAAAAGATTTGTTACTCCCTGGGGGAGCATACACATTAAATAAAGTTACTGCTTCATTATCTAATTTGCCTTTTACTAAGACAAATCTCCCTTCATTGTCTTTCACCTGAGAAATAAACTCAAAATTTACTGTATTGGGGATCAGTATGGCCACACCTCTCCTCCGGCCTGATTTATGAAATGAATAATAGGTATTTTGAAACCCTAGCTTTTTTAATTTTTCATGTTCAGAAGAAGAGAGATGTGTCTCCTGCCAATATATTATCTGCTGCTTTTCTCGCTTCATTTTTGCAATAATTTTACTCCTTTTTATCGGATTATGCAGCCCATTGACGTTGAGTGTGACTACTTTATACTCCTGACGATGCATATCTTTTTCCAAACTGTGTAAACTTGTGTGACATTACCCATGATAACAAGAACAACGGACAGTGAACAATGAACAAGAAAAACAGAAACCAAAGACTTCCAAGTCCGAAGTTCAAATAAAGCTTCAAAGTGAGAGGAAATCCTCGCGTCCATCGAGGGCCTCTCTGTGTCAGAGATGGTACTCTGCACCGGTAACATTTAAAACAGCTCCCAAAAACCGGTAAAAAGTTCAAACCTGTCCAGCTCTGTGAGAAACGATAGTCAGTGTCTTAGTAGCTCACCCACAGACGCTTCACTCTGCAGCGTCAGATGTTCCCGGAGAGGCGCGCTGAAGCTCCGTAGTTTCTCCCTGACCCGTCCGCGATCCACCGCCCGTCCGGATCGATTTGCACCCGCTTTCTCCCACGTTGATAATCTCCGTTGTTTCTCCACGGTCGGGTCTGGCTCTGTCACATTTTCCAGAGTGATTCCTCTCTTCTTCAGGTCCTTTGCAGCCTCCGCCGCGCTCTCGTAGATCCGGGTGCCGCTGTCAAAAAACACCTTCAATTTAGCTGGATGTGGCGTCTGGAAGCGGATACCCTTGGCTTTGAGCTCTCTCAGCATTCCCGCATATGCCTTTCTCTTTTTCAAGATCTCGGGAGGGTAATCTTGGTCGAAATAGATCCTTTTCCCCTCATATCGAACGACTTTTTTCTTCCATGCTGTGTGCAGCACCTGCTCTTTCACTCTGAACTCGAGGAAGCAAATCACCAGTGATCTTGGCGGAGCGCCTTGGGGAGGTTTTGGAGCCAGTGCCCGGTGGCAGCGCTGTATGCCGAGGTCCATGTCCGCTACCGGCATGCCGACTTCTGATTTTATTAGCTTGGTCACAAACGCCGACAGATCAGGCCCCTCAGACTCTTCCGGTATTCCGTGTATACGGAGGTTGTTTCGGTGTGAGCGTGCTTCTAATTCGGTTAATTTAGCCTGCAAAGTGTCTTGGGTCTCTAATGCCTGGATGAGAGCCTCCCTCGCAGCTTCATCCCTGTCTTCGATATCAGATATACGTTGTTCTGCCTCCGCAACTCTAACTACAGTAGCATTTAGCTCGCTAGTAGCTTCTTCAAGTTTCTGGTTGATTTCTCCTTTAAACTCGTTCAGTTCCTTCTTCATGTCGTTGCGAAAAGAGCGTCGGAATTCACTCATTTCACTTTTTAGGTCTGACCTGAGTGCCCGAATCTCGTTGTAGATAGCCTGCATGTTCGGGTTAGCTACTTCTTTATCAGCGCCGCCATTGTCCTCATTGCCGTCTTCGTCTTCATATGTTTCGTCGGATGTCGCTGTTTTATCACGTTTTGAGCTTGGTTTAAGTTTAGTCTTTTTTTGCTTCTCCCTTTCCATGGTTAATATCAGTACGTTGTTTTTATCAGTAAGGTTTTTCTAAGGGGATTATATCACACCGGGTGGGAGCGAGATTTTCAAGCAGCCATTAGGTTCAGCGCCACCGGAAGTCCCTACAGGTTTTTTTTTAACAGTGTAGCTCAGCCATTATGCCAACCACATCACCTCCTGCTGTGTAATGAGCTGCATTGAAACCAAGAAGATCTATTGAGAACACCAAATCCATATTTCCTGTTATTTTGGTGAAAGTAATGTAAAAGTAGTGTAATGCCTTACAATTCAAAGAAAGTGATGTTGTAATGTCACTAATTACTTTGAAATGACAGTAACAAGTAATAAATAATGCATTACGCTTTTGAAGTAACTTGCCCAACACTGATGGTATATAGGCTATGCTACTACGACAACTTGATAAAACACGTGTGAAAAAATTTATGAATGTCTAGCCATAGTGTCATGTGTCAGTGCCACCCCCCGGTAGATATAGGGACCTGCCTCTGTAGTCAGACTATAGCTCTAAATCTCTGTTCTATTTCATCCTTACTGACCGGTGCTTTAAGCACTGGATTTATCCGTCTTGCGCATGCGGAGTTCGAGTACCTAATATCAACAAAGTCACCTGTGACCCCTGATGAGCTCCGGACAGCCTATATCTTCCGGTGACATCAGAGGATCTGTTCCTTTTCATCTTCTCGCTTCGCAGGTATCGTATCACCTTGCTAGCTAAAAGCTAATTGGATATTATTATCATTGATCGTTCGTTGCTGGTGGCCTTGCGACATATTGTCGGAGCCGTGAGCTGCTCACCCTCCAAAGGCCGCAACGGACCCGCCGAGAGGTTCGGATTGCGTGGAACGCATCTCCCTCGGCTGGATAAGTTTACTTTGTTATAATTTCGTGTTTCGGTGAAGGCAGTGTACCCGCTCCCTCTCCCGGCGTTTGTACTGCGCTTATCATTTAATTTCTCCCGGCGTTTGTATTGCGCTTATCACTTAATTTTCAAGTTGTGTATCGTTGCTATTGGTGACGGCAGTGTGTGCGCTCCCACTCCCGGCTTAGGTACATTTTACCTCGGTGCCAACTCGGTTGTGCCCGCTTTGTGTTAACTGGTGAAGGCAGTGTTTTCGCTCCCGCTCCCAGCATTTATAGTTATACTATAAACTCAATGGGAGCCATCATTCGTATGGCCCTGGCCAGTCTGCAGCTAGACGTGCCACAAGCGCAGCCGGCTCCGGCCAGTGCTTTCTTCAGGCGTGGCCCAGCCCCCGCCAGCTTTACCGTGCCTCCATCGGAGGAGTATCTGAGGGAATTGCATGCATGCTGGAGGGATCCTAGAGCCCACTCTCATGCAACATCCGACGGTCGGTCACTGGCAGCCATGCAGGATGCACCCAAGTTTGGCTTGGACCGCATGCCAGCAGTTGAGCCAACCATAGCCGCTCTAATTGTCTCACCTGATGAGGCTCTAAGACCGGATGCGGGGTGTCCTCGTCCCCAGTGTCGGGTTACGGATGACTTGCTCTCCAAAGCCTATGACGCAGCGGCACGCATGGGACGCATAGGCAATTCTATGTCCCACCTGATGCTCGCTCTGTCAGCATCCCTGCAGGAGGTTGCAGTGGGTGCTCCGGCCCACGATTTCAGTGACGCTTCTTTGCAGGCGTTCGCACTGATGTCCAGAGAGTTGGGGCGGGTGATGTCCACTCTTGTCCAGGCTCGCCGCCAGGTTTGGTTGGCACAGTCTCCTCTTTCTGAGGCGTGCAGGAGAACCCTCCGCAGTGTTCCAGTTGAACCTGGGGAGCTGTTTGGCTCTGCAGCTCTAGAGGCGCTTGAGCGAAGAGTCCAGGCCAGGAAGACTCGCGAGCATCTATCTGTGCTTCAAAGGAGTGTGCCTCCTCCTAGCAGGCCTAGAGGTTCTTCAGCTGCCCCACAGCGCAGCTATCACCCACAGGCTCACCCCAGTGGCTACCTTAGGTCTCAGCGCCCACGTCCACAGCCTGCTCAGCAGCAGGCACAGGCCTTTCGGGCCCCTGAGCGGCTGCCCTCGGGGCAGCCTCAGGTCCCATATGCTGCCCGTCGTTCCCCCAGGACCTTTAGAGGTCGGGGGACCCGGCGCTGAGGGTCAGGGGCCAGTCGTCGTGTTTTTCCCAGCAGCAACTCAGCTATTGGGCTGCTTCCACCAGGGACCCGTGGGTGCTTTCCACCTTGACCCATGGGTACAAACTTCAGTTCCGACGCCGGCCCCCAGCCTATGGCCGGGTCAAGATGACCATCATACACGACCCGGCCAAAGCCCAAGCCCTCACCCAGGAGCTTTCCGCCCTCCTGGACAAGGGTGCCATCGAGCCAGTAGATCCCCTGTTGCAACCCGGGGGGTTCTACTCGACTTATTTTCTGGTAGCAAAGAAAGACGGCGGACTCCGTCCTATCCTCGACTTGAGGGGCCTAAACAGGTTCCTGAAGATCCTGAGGTTCCACATGCTAAGCACCGCAGAGGTTCTGCGTACTGTTGCCAGGGGGGAGTGGTTTACATTAGTAGACCTGAAGGATGCCTACTTTCACGTTCCCATAGCACCGCACCACAGACAGTTTCTGCGGTTTGCTTTCCAGGGGCGTCGTTTTCAGTTCAGGGTGCTCCCGTTTGGCCTCTCCCTTTCCCCACGGGTGTTCACCAGGTGTGTGGCAGCAGCCCTCTCACCCCTACAGTCACGGGGCATGAAGATCCTGGACGACTGGCTCATCTGTGCACCATCCCAGTCTCAGGTGGCCCTGGACACGACACTTCTTCTCTCCCATGTGGCCCGCCTGGGTCTCCGGGTGAATCTCACGAAGAGTTGCCTGGTGCCATCGCAGAGCATAGTCTTTCTCGGTGTGTCTCTCGACGCAGTCGCCATGAAGGCCTGTCCGTCGCCACAGCGGGTGGACGGCATCCTCCGCCTCCTTCTCCTGTTTCGGGAAGGCAGGCTGTTGCGCTATGTGGAGTTTTTGCGCCTCCTAGGGAAACTGACGGCTGCCGCTACAGTGGTTCCTCTAGGACTGCTGTCGCTACGCCCCCTCCAGAGGTGGCTGCACAGCTTTCATCTGGATGTCAGGTGGCATCGGCACAGGGGACTCAAGGTGTCACGCTGCTGCCTACTTGCTCTGGCTCCGTGGAGGGACAGATCGTTTCTTCTCCAGGGCATGCCCATGGGTTCCATTGCATCCCGTCGGGAAACCGTCACAACAGATGCCTCCCTCTCGGGGTGGGGTGCTGTGTGGCAGAACCGGACAGCAGGAGCTGTGGCCTGTTCAGGTCCGCTCAGAGCATATCAATGTTCTGGAGCTGCGGGCTGTGCACAGGGCACTGCAGTCATTTCTTCCCTTCCTGGGCGGCCGGCATGTGCTCGTGCGGTCGGACAATGTCTCGGCCGTCTCTCACATAAACCACCAGGGAGGCACCAGGTCTGCACGGCTGTTGCAGGCATCCCGGGACCTCCTGTTGTGGGCAGCACCACGCCTGGCCAGCAGGCGTGTATTTGAGAGCAATGTATTTGCCTGGGGTACAGAATCAGGCTGCAGACTCACTCTCCCGTTGCAAGCCGCCGCCGGGGGAGTGGCGGCTTCATCCGGAGGTCATCCTCAACATCTGGGACGTCTTTGGCAGGGCAGAGGTGGATCTCTTTGCCACAAAGGAGTCGACCCATTGCCCCCTGTGGTTCTCCTGGACAGAGGAGAGCAGCCCTCTGGGTCAGGATGCTCTCGCCCACGATTGGCCAGAGGGTCCCCTCTATGCCTTTCCACCAATCCCTCTGATTTTTCCGACGCTACAGAGGGTCCTCCAGCAGGGTCACAGACTGCTGTTGGTAGCCCCCTTCTGGCCAGGGAGAACATGGTTTCCACTGCTGCGCAGGCTCTGCAGCAGTTCACCACAGCGCCTTCCCGACAGGAAGGACCTCCTGTCACAGTTACAGGGCAAGATCTGGCATCCCGACCCTCGTTGCCTACAGCTATGGGTCTGGCCGCTGCAGGGCCCAACCCGCTGCTGACGGAGTGCTCAGACGATGTCTACAATACCATACTGAACGGCAGGGCGCCTTCTACCCGGGCGCAGTATGAGAATAGGTGGCAGCTATTTACGGCATGGTGTTCAGACAGGGCTGAGGACCCTGTGCATTGTTCAGTTCCAATGATTTTGGAGTTCCTCCAGTCACTCCTGGATGGCGGCCGAGCCCCAGCTACTCTGAGGGTATACGTGGCAGCCATCTCCTCGAGACATGCTCGGGTAGACAATGACACAGTGGGGGGCCACAGATTGGTGTCCCTTTTTTTATTTATTTTTTTGAAGGGGGCGTTGCGGTTACGACCCCCACGAGCACAGCGTGCCCCAGCATGGGATCTGCACCTGGTGCTCGATGCTTTATGCTTGCCTCCTTTTGAACCCCTGGCTCAGGTGGAGCTGAAGTGGGTCTCCACTAAAACTGCCTTTCTCCTCGCCATCGCGTCAGCGAAGCGCGTCGGGGAGCTTCATGCTCTGTCCGTGAGTGACTCATGTCTGAGGTGGAACTCGGATGGCTCAGGGGTTATCCTGTGGCCGAATCCAGCTTTCCTCCCGAAGGTTCTGTCATCGTCGAACCTCAACCGACCTGTCCGCCTGGCACAATTTGTCGCCTCGGAAGGGGAGGACAGGTTCAAACTGCTGTGTCCTGTGCGAGCTCTGAGAGCGTACGTAGCTGCGACCGCAGGCATTAGATGCTCGGACCAGCTCTTCCTCTGCTATGGTGGTCCTAGGAGGGGCTGTGCTCTCTCCAAGCAGCGATTGTCTCATTGGGTTGTGGACGTCATCACCCATGCCTATAAAGGAGGTGGTCACCCCCTGCCATCCGGGGTCAGGTGCCACTCTACCAGGGCTGTCTCAACGTCATGGGCTGCCCTGCGGGGCGTGCCCCTGGAAGACATCTGTGATGCAGCATCATGGACATCACCATGTACCTTTTCCAGGTTCTACCGGGTGAACGTTGCCACTCCCCATCCGTTGGCCGTGGTCCTGTTGCCCGACTCTGCTGTTCCCTCTCAATGAGGTAGGTGTTGGAGTTCCTCGTGACCTTGTTGGTATGAGCCATCCAGTGCTTAAAGCACCGCCTCTGGCGGTCAGTAAGGATGAAATAGAACGATAGTTACGTATGTAACTACGGTTCTATGAATCCTGGATGACCGCCAGAGCGCTCTGTCACTCAGAATCCTTGTGTACTCGCGAGAAGATTCTGCAGGAACAGATCCTCTGTCACCGGAAGATATAGGCTGTCCGGAGCTCATCAGGGGTCACAGGTGACTTTGTTGATATTAGGTACTCGAACTGCGCATGCGCGAGACGGATAAATCCAGTGCTTAAAGCACCGCCTCTGGCGGTCATCCAGGATTCATAGAACCGTAGTTACATACGTAACCATCGTTATCGATTAGTCAGACCTGTTTAGGTGGCTTGGCTAACAACCGTCACCGGAGCAAGTCCGGTTGTTTTCCAAAGCATCTGTCATTTCAGAAGCGACAACAAACAGGTCGCACATATCCTAACAACAGAACAGACAAGAGAAACGTATAAATCCCTTTATTTACGGCGTGATGTTGTGATAAAGACCAAATATATATAGCTTGTCGCGTTTTTTGAAGAAAGTAGTCCAATCCTTGGTCGCTTTTAACTCAATTTATTTGTTCAAGTATTTCGGTATGGTGACTATGAAGCAAAAGGGAGGGAATTGTATCTAACACACGTGGAGAGCTATATCGAAGAGCTACTTCAAGCCCCGGGCTTACGCCTCATGCCCACTGCACCGTAAGTCAAAGGACGTGGGAAGGCGTGGCTGACGGATGGGGGAGTAGTCTTTGCAGAGGCATCCGTCAGCCAATCAAATCGCTTCCCGCTAACAACAACAAAGCCAGGTTCTTCCCGCTTCTTCCTGCTTGTTGTGTTGTCACTGCAAGATGGATCCCGTTGTAGCAAGGAGGGTGTTTGTTCAAGTTGCTGGTGCTTTGGTCCACAGACGTGGAAAGCAAGTGCATCGGCGTTGGTGGGTTCACCCCATTCTCCGGACACGCAACCAGAGAGGGGAGTATCACGCACTTGTGCAGGATTTGCGTCTGGATGCTCTCCCATTCCATCAGTATTTTCGGATGCCTCCGGACCACTTCGACGAGTTGCTTGGCAAGGTGGGTCCTCTCATTACCATGGCAGACACAAGGTTTTCGTTCTGCAATTGGCCCTGCCGAGCGAATCGCCATTTGCCTACGGTAAGGATACTTTTCTTTTTAATGATCACACAACTAGCGTTTCCATACAGCTCATTGGTGTGCACATACTGCTAGGCTATAGAAAAGGTGCCCATTTCCATCCACAGCGTTTGCATAAAATTACCTAATTACCATCACTAGCACCGTGCAGGCATACACCCATCTGGCACAACCCGGACTTCCGTCTGCACAATACACCGATCTATCTCCCCAAATGGCAGCAAAAGGGCATTACCCACTTCCATCACGTTTTTGAAAATCACGAATTTATGTCATTCAAAGCAATAATCCAAAAATGTGGGATTGGGACGGACCAATTTCTCCACTACCAACAGTTTAAAGCCCTACAACCTTCCAAAACCAGCGAACAGTTACTGGACATTAGGGATGGGCAAAATGATTCTTTTCCGGGAACTAGTTCTTTCAGTTCAGTTTACTATAACGATTCGTTTATTTGATTCGGTCGTTTTGATTCGTTCGTTACGTCAGATTACATCTTAAAAAAAAATTATATATATATATATTTTTTTATAATTTTTTAATTGGTCATGGGTCCGGATAGGACCGTCAAGACCGCAGTCCGCCGTTTGGAGATACCTGCTATTTAGTATATCGAACGTCCCACCAATATTTATACCACTTGCTTACTCTTCTATATTTCATTCATGGTTTTACATTTATAATTTTATTTTACTTTACATTTAATTCTTCATTGTTCAGGCATTACAGAACTTGCATGGTCATAAATAAAAAATACGAACTGCAGTTTAATTTCTTTGTTTGTTCTTAAATTGATGTAGAATGGAGCAAAGACTCCTGGGATTGGGAAATGCGTTTATCCAATAAACAGATGGAGGGTTAGGCAGACAGAGAAAGCGCGCATATTCGACGGTACCGCCTTGTCATTGGTTTACCCAGGTGCCATTCCAACACCATTGCTACCTCTCATTGGCTGAATCTTTGAGCACGTTGTAGACTCAATCAATATAAGTCGCGGGGAGACGGAGCTCTGTTCGTTTGTATATTTTATTTTCGTGACCATATGTTTGGTTTATGTTAAAAAAAAAGAATCAAAGAACCAGTTCTTCTTGTTTTGGGGAACCAGTTCTTGTCGTTCACGTTCGGGATTCGTTCGTTGTAACGAATCAGTCGCGACCGACACATCCCTACTGGACATACTCAACAACCCCAAAAAACGTATATCAAAACTCTACAGAATCATCGCCTCATCTAACCCCACAATAACGCTTCCGAAAAACAAATGGGAGGGCGACTTAACTCTGTTTCTGGACCCAAATCTGCAGAAACGTCTTCACTATGACCACCAACACTAACTTACAACTCATACAATATAAAACTATCCACAGAACACACATCACTCAGAGTAAAATGTTTAAAATGGGATTATCTGACACAGACACTTGCTCACTGTGCACTTCGGGGAGCATTGACACCTATTTCCATGCAACTTGGCTCTGTCAACCTGTTCACTCTCTCTGGACCACAGTAACAAACACACTATCTTCGGTCCTGGACTGCAGAGTCCCACTGTCTCCAGCACTCTGTCTTCTAGGAGACACCTCAGATTCCCCCTTCCCCTCAAAATACAAAACCCCAGTCCTTGTCTCTCTAGCTATCACCAAGAAAATAGTCTTTCAAAACTGGAAATCTAAATCATCTTGCCACTTCAACCATTGGACCAACTTAATCACAGAATTCATCCTGACAGAAGAAACTGCTGCATATAAAAAGAACAATATCTCCGCCTTTAAAGAAATCTGGAATCCCCTCATAACATTTCTACAAATTCAACAGTTAAGGTAAGCCATGTACATTCGAAGCCCCCCCCCCTCACCCCCCCTCTTCCCCTCCTAACTCTCTCTAGTTCCCCCCCCACACACACACGTTCCCTTTCCCCAAACAACACCTTATAGCTACACACTTGCATATACCTACCCTACACACATAGCACCATACTCCTCCTTTCAGACCACATCTACCACTCCACATTTCTCCACCATTTGTCTCTGTCTGCCTGTCTGACTGTGCGTCCCTGTGTCTGTCTGTCAGTATGTATGTTAAAGCTTGTTTCTGAGTTTTTCTTTCTTTGTGTCTGTTATTTTACTTTTTTTGTGTGTGTGTGTCTTGCGCACTTGGGTATATGGGTTCGGAGCCACTTCAATCTCCTTTTTATTTTCTTTTTCATTATTATCATTATTATTATTCTCTCCTATTTCTTACTTTTGTAAATCAAATTTTGTTGAATAAAAATAAAGTTGTCCTCCGAAGAGGGGGACAACTAGAATGGAGTTGTCCCCCATTCTAGTTGTGGGGGACAACTAGAATGGGGGTGGTGGATAAAAAATAAATAAAAAATAAGTACATTCTTTACTGCTTTCTTTGTTAGGTATCTGGCCACTGGTGATTCCTTTCATACGATTGGCTTCAGCTATCGTGTGGGCACTTCGTCAGTGTGTAGGATAGTGCGGGAGGTAGCCAGTGCCATCTGGACTGCTTTGGTGGAGGAGGAGATGTCTGTTCCCACGAGGGCGGACTGGAGCACCATGGCCGAGCAGTTTGAGTGGCGCTGGAACTTCCCCAACTGCATCGGAGCAATTGATGGGAAGCATGTAGTGATACAAGCTCCAGGTAACTCTGGCACCTTGTATCACAACTACAAGGGTACCTTCTCCCTGGTCCTCCTCGCTCGTAGTGGACGCCGACTACCTGTTCCGGGTTGTGGATGTTGGAGGCTACGGCAGGACGAGTGACAGCGGCTCCCTCCGTAACTCTGCGTTTGGGGAAGCTCTTCGTGATGGCACCCTTGACCTCCCTCCCGCCCGTGTCATCTCCGGAGCAGAGCAGCGGGGGCCACTTCCTCACGTGTTTGTGGGGGATGAGGCGGTCCCACTCATGACCCACCTGCTGCGGCCATTCCCTGGACAACATCACACTCTGGAGAAGCGTGTTTAACTACCGCCTCAGCCGGGCTCGTCTGGTAGTGGAATGTGCCTTCGGGATCTTGGCATCTAGGTGGCGCATGTACCGGCGCGTGATTGGTACCAGTCCTGAGGTAGCTGAGGTGTGTGTGAGGGCCACCTGTGTGCTGCCCAACTTTCTCGAGAGGAAGAAGCTGCAGGGGGGAAGACGCGGGGTGGAACCGAACATCGAGCCATAAACTGATCCTGAAGCCCTGTGTGATGCACCCAGGATGGGCTCCAACAACGCCACCAGACTGACCATCCAGATGCGGGAGGCCTACTGTGCGTTCTTCAATGAGGAGGGTGCAGTGCCAAGAGCCTAGCAACACAAAGGCTCTTCAACCAAACAGCTTTTTAAGAGCTACCCATATCTTCAGAAAATAAGCATATTCCAACTACACCTGCACCTTCCTATAGCTGCGTATATATTGTACATTTGCTGAAGGTTAAGTTTTAAAAGTAAATGTAATAATGATTGATAATGATTTGGTTTTGTTTTTTCACAGATGACCCGAGCCAGCTTTCAAGAAACCCTATTGTCTTTCTTCTGCAAGTGTACTGAATAATTAATATTAATATAACATAATTCTAGTTCCAAATTATAATGTATTATAAATTAATTATAAAAGGAACACAGCACAAAGTATTATTTTTTTTATTAAGAACACACAGAACAACAAAACGACAGAATCACCATAACAAATATAACCTCACGCAGTCAGTCAGTCACTCACTCACTCACTGTCATTCTCCCGAACCTCCCTAACCTGTAGCGCCGCCATATCCGCCCTGGAAACAATTTGGTATACCTCGTACCGCACCATGGCTCTACTGGGACTGGAGAGCCTTCTCATAGCGGGGAGGAGTGACCTAAAAAAAATCTCGTCCTCGGAGGGGGGCTGTGGCTGCGGCTGCGGCTGCGAGGCAAGTGTAGCCAGTGGCTTCATTAACGCAAGCATGCCCTGCTCAAAAGAGGACATCTCAGGCCTACGTCTCTTTCTACCCCTGCCCTCTTCTGGGGGCTGCACACGCCACTGGCTCCTACCCACAGGTCCACTGTCCGCTGCTGGGGCCGTGGCTGGGGCCGTGGCTGGGGCTGTGGCTGCCTCATCTGCCATTGCTGCTGCTAGTGCTGGGGGTGACAGCGGACCTGCCTCTTCATGTGAACCACCTCCATGCTCCTCTGTCACCGCCACCACCGACACCGGGGATGGGTTCCGATGCTGGAGGTGGTCCCTCTATCTTGGAGGAATGGCGCTAGGAAGCCCATCACCGCCATGTACCTCCATACAGGCTGCTTCTCACTGGCCCCTGCCCCACTCCTATGGGCTTCCTTCTCCTTCATCCTCTCCCTCCGATATCTGTCCCTGAGGGATCTCCACCTCTTCACACATTCAGGCACTATAAATAAATATATATGAAATAAAATTATTGATCACATTACAATCTACTTCATTCTTTTCATTATTATTTTCTGTAAAGACTTGAACATTTATGTCTCTGTACTCTTTATAATCTATGTAGCAGTAGCTATGCTGTAGCTGCTATGTTACGTTTTTGGATTCTGCATGCACGGTCCAAATCGAATGAATAAATACAGGGATATTGTTTCCAAAACGCATATGTATACAGAAAGTGCATGCTTAAACATGTGTCAGCAATTGCAACTATACATTCTAGGTAGCAGTTAATTAGATATTTTGGACGATGCTAATGCTGGACCATGCATGCTGTATTGCTAGCAGTCATTCAACACTGATTCAATTTGAGAAGTACATACATACATCGAAAATAATCAGAAAAAAAATACATATGACCTGTTTCCCCCACCTCCAATGACACATGCCCGATCTTTGAGTGTGGTGTCCCTGTAGGTGTACATGGACTGGTCGTATAAAATGGGGCGAGAACAAACGGCGATTATTAGTTTGTCCTCCATCTTTTAATTAACTTCCCCGCCGCTTTCCCGCTTTCCAGTATCGTCAGAGCCCGAGTCGCGTCACAGTGCTTAAATTTGCATACGCGATCTGATTGGATGAAGGATCCGTCGCTGCCGAAAAAGTTGAAATTATTTCAACTTTTTGACGGAGCCGTAGGCTCCAACGGAACGAACGGATCCACAATGCATTGTGCGTCCGTCCCCATTCAAAGTCAATGGGGATCAGTCAACGGACGGAGGTAGTGGACACGAGGCGTTAGGCCCGGGTCTCTGTGCGGGTCCGTCTATCTCTCTGGACTCCAATCTCACTGCCGCGCTGGTTAGGGTCAAGTGGGTGTGGCCGGTGTGACGTATTGGCTCCGCCCTCCTCACCTATCTAAAGGTGCTGCCATCTGTGGCTAGAGTAGTTAATGCAGCTTATGTGTTCGATCCTGCTTCCTAGTGGCTATGTGGGGTCAGCTTATGTGCTTAAAATACGTAACAAGCTTTACATATGCGGCAATACTTATATTATAGTGAGGAGGCCGGCAGTGGCGCCTCCAGAAAATTATTCCAGGGGTGGCCAGTGGGGGCCACAGCAAATCTTAGGGTGGCATACAAAAAAAAAAAAAAAACATAACCCAATTTAATAATCTACTATTTATTCTAATAAATCTATGTAATATGGTGTATACAGACATATTTTGATCTCTTGACTGTTAATGGCAACTCTCAAACAAGCAATCTTGTTTTACATGTGTACATGTGAACATTTTCACACCGAGTAATACACTCGTCTCAACACCGGTATTACCGAGTATAAACGGTATAAACTTTGAAACTAGGTCAACCGCCACACAAGCATCGGTTTTTAGACCCTTCTCGTCCTTCAGTTGCCGCCAACGTTCGAAAGCAGTGCCTAGGATTATTCTTGATTTCAGTTTTTCTCTTTCAGCGTTTTTATTATCAATTACTCTCGTCTTGTCTGCCATGGAAATTGTCTTCTACTGCTAGGTCCAAATGTGGATTAACTAGTTCCAGTAGCTACCGCAGGATAACAACAAACAGGAGCTTGCTCTGGGTCACAAGAGTTTTTCGAGCCCTGCCCGTTCCACAGATGATTGACTTGTTTAATTTTCATGTCAGTACTTCTAACTCAGTGGCTGTAAGCGGGTTATGATAAGGATTTCAAGTAATTTTGCAAAAATGGCCAAAAAAGCGAATTCCATACCCAACCTTTAATCTTACCAAAAACTTGTGTCATTGTCAGAAGGAGGGCAATGAACTGAAGATCTATTTGTGCCAACAGACCTCTTGCTTCAGTAGCCCTGTCACCATTTCTCTCTTCAGAGAGTCTTTTCAGTAGGCACATGATAGCCGGCAGTTTATCCTTAACCGTTTTGCATGCATTGTACCGACATGCCCACCGTGTCTCTATCAGTCTTTGTAATTCTCTTGGTGCCCCCTGATACATTTCTCTCTGTACCTCTAGCCACTTTTGATGTACATGGGACCCTAACACAAAAACATAGAGCCTCTGCAAAAGAGAAAAAAAACAATCTGCTTCATTGAGGCATTTCACACTGTCAACTAATACCAAATTTAAGCAGTGTGCATTGCAGTGCACATAGAAGGCTAATGGGGCCTCTGCCTTAATCCGTGCCTGGACACCTGTGTTTTTCCCACTCATGACAGAGGCCCCATCATAACCCTGTCCTACTAAGTGATTTCTGTAATCAAGTCCATACTTTTGCATTAATTGTATAATTTTCGAGAGGGGTCTGGCTGCAGACATCCACCCACACGCTCCAAACATCCACCCACAGGCACTTCCGCTGCAGACAGAAACATCCACCCACACGCCGGAAATTGCGTGCTGGTGGATGTCTGGAGCGCGATTTGCACATTATTCAACAGCGCCCCCTCGGGTCACACTTTTCGGTGGGTCGCAGAATTCGGTGTAACAACGGGACTCACTGCTCGTTTGGATGGAGGCCTACACCACAAACAATGACCCCAGGGTTATTCCCGACTACTTCGTGTCATCCGCTGAACGCTTGGGAGGATGCCCGGAGCGTCTGCGTGCTGACAGAGGAACGGAAAATGGACACGTCGAGATTAAAGTCGATATGATGTTTCAACTTGATTCTCGACGTTTTGAGTTTAATGTCGACATGTGGACATTAAAGTCGACGTGTCGATTTTAATCTCGTCACGGCAAAAATATTTTTTTTCTTCACGTGTGGCCCTAATACTCGTCGTAACAGAGTTAAGTTGTAATAAAATAATTACCACGAATTGAATTGACGCCGCTCGTTTCGCTTTAACTAGAGTTGCACCTATCAGCTGTTCATCTCCGCAGCGGTGGATGAGAAGTGTGATATCATTCTATAGACAAAATTGATTGTTAAATATTCGATCTGCCTGTTTAGTTCATACAATCGGTTTATAACTAAGAGATCATAGCACTTAGTTCAGTTAAAAGGGGTAAAAGAGATAAAAAATTTAATAAAACGGATAAAAGTTAATGAATTACTGTTATGTAATAGCCTACTATCCTGTCTCAGATTCTAAATGTTCAATGTCCCCCAGTCAATAGGGTGCTGGGGCTCAGACAGTTCATAAAACATATAATGAGAGAGAAACAGATGTAAAGTTCAGTATGAGGTAGAAATATATCTCATCATTAATTATATGCCAATAATAGTTAAAGTTGATGCTCTGATGGGACTAATTTGTCTAGACTACAACCACTACTGAATTACCGCCCTTTAAATAGTTTGCTGTGCTGTGAGAATTTATCGTCTTTGATCATAATTTTTTCTACAATTAAAACATAAATTGTAACATTTTTTTTCTGTCTTTTGTAGATGCATCACTCGATTTTTACGGATGATTCAAAGCCAGAAGCCAAACGCTGCACAACTTGCTGCACACTTTTCCACTGCCCCCTATGCCCAACTTTCAAACCAACCATCAACACGAAGCTTCAGTGCCACCTGGAATCCCACATAAAACATTCCATTACATTTAAAGGTGATATATGTATGTGTGTAGAAAGAATATAAGAATATATGTGTATATGTCTGTAGACAATATTTATGAATGTGTGTCTGCTTACTTTTATAAGTCACTGACTCATTTTCCTCTATCTTTTGCCTGCTTTGATCTTAGACAAAAAGATATGCAGGTGCAACCTCAGCTGCAGGGATGGGGGACATTATCATTGCCCCCTTTGTGGCAAAACGATCATCAGGAAGTCGGTTATGAATCTACACCTGAAGTCCTGCACAAACACGCAAGACAGTCCCTCCACCTCCGCTGCCGTCCATACATCCAACCAAAACCCCATCACAGTCAAGACAGGCACCACCTCTCCAGCCCCGACTGCTCCTTCTCCCCAAGCTTCAACTGTTGTCTCTTCCTCTGCCGTCTCTGCTGCCCAGAGTAAAAGTACAACCGGTTTGAAAAAAGGAAAATGCCCGCACTGTAAATTAACTTTCTATAAGAAAAACATAGAAAAACATATCCAGAGGACACACAACAAAAAACGAAAGGACATAACAGTTCATGACCATTTAAAGGGCGTCTGTGTGGATGCTACAAATGGCATATCTGCTGTCCAAAGAGCAAGGCATGGCTTCTCTGTGCCAGTACATGTCCAAAATAAAACCTGGGGTCATCTCCATAAAGTACAGTGCGAGTTGGAGGAATGTAGGCAATATCATTTAATGGCAGTAAGAAGTGGGCTTACATTTAGGCACTGTGAACACATCCGCTCACTGCAGTACTGCACAGATACAGCTGAAGAAGAACATCTCCAAGAAGAAATCCTATCCCAAATGGTGCAACTGCAATTTTTTGGTGATGCAAAAAAGGCAACTTGTCTGAAAAGGCAAAGAAATGCTCAGGCGTGTCACGTGCCTCTGTGTGTTGATGTCACACTTGAAGAACCCCAGATGCAGTTGTGTTTCTCTGTCCATGAGCCGACGGTAAACTACTATAGTCGCCTTGGCAGGATCATGGTGACATACAACTCCAAAGAAAACACGTGGCATTGTCCTTGTGCCAAACCCAGGATCTCTTGTGTTCACAAAAACATAAGTAAATGGCATTTATTTCAAATGAACCGTGACATCTTTAAAACCGAGACAGAGACAGCCTGTTTAAGTACACTTCATCAGCACCAGGGCACTGTCTACCCACCATTGGATGGAGAGTTGAAGAGGCTTGTGCAATACATATATACATTTAAAAAGCTACCAGCAGACCTACCTGGTGACCTGGTGAAGCCAAAGGTCTTGACTGATTATGTGACTGAGTTGCATCCAACAGAGACGATCTGTACCTTCTGTCCAGGGTCAGTACATCTTGACAAGTCAGCAAGAATCTCCAGCAATGCCAAGATAATCACCATGAATGGTGTAATTAAGAGTAAGTTATTGTTTACTTATTTTTATGATAGTTTGCAATTTTTGAACATGACACCTAAATAGTTACTCACTTTCTTTTTACCAGATGTTTCCACCTATTTCCGGCGATGTCCACAGTGCCAAATGTCCTATAGATACCAAGAGTGGACAGACGGACTCCATAACTTTGACGACCACATTGTATTGAGCCTTGAATTATGTATTTTTTTAAGACACAACTTGCAGGTAGGTACAATGGAATATTTAGGCTGATGAAAAATGCTCAAATATATTGTGTGTGTGTGTTGTTAATAACTTATTTGTTCATCTAGAATATGCAATGTTTTAAAACAAATGTTTTACTGTTATATCTCTTTCAGAACAACGTCTCTGTGTCCAAGGTGATACACTCACTGGAAAGCCTTAGGAATGAAACATTTCCTGCTAGAGACACAATCCTCCATGCCTACTACCACTTTGAGGCATTGATGAACCACGATTATTCCTTTTCCTGTGTTTGCTGTGGCTACTACCCGCCAATAGTTGTGATGGATCTGCACAAAAAAGGCGTCTTCAACTTACCTGGTTAGCTACAATGTCTAGTGTGGTTTTAGAGTGTTTAAATGTGTGTGTGCGCACACATACATTCATGCGTACTTATGTGTGTTAACGAAAACATTTTATTTCCTACTAGTGACTGACATGAAAGAAGCCTCTGACGACTTCACTGGTGGCGTGAACATCGAAGAGTTCTGGGATTCTGTTCAACTGGAGATGATTGCACAGGGATTTTTCAAAAGTATTAACATGCTTTCAAATGTCTCCTAATTTGTAACAACATTCATTCAATCACTTAACAAACACATCATTAATGTATTGTTTGGTTTGTTATCTCCTAGGTCAAGCAAAAAACACCTTTGCTGTTCATCCTAATTTTGAGCACTGGGCCCCTTGGATTGGGAAGAATACACGTAAATCCCAGACAGTGTTAAACACAGAGTTTGAAAAACGTTCATCTTCAAAGTCCTCCACTGAAGCAGAAGTCAGTATGGTGTCGGAGGACCGGCTTGTTGATGAACTCATGAAGCAGAAGGTAAAGTTGTATGTATGTATTTATGTACTCATGTTTGATTTGCCTTATGCAGCTTTTTTTTTAAATTGCTCTCAATGAGAAGAGAGCTTATGCCATACCCAGGGGCAAGCTACTGCACCCAGCATCTTTCCATATCTTTTACAGGAGTGCCAGGCTTTTTTTTTAGAGGGACGGTGCTTTTCTGCCAAATAAACACTATATGTAGACAGAGCCTTCGTAATTCTTTCATTCTCTGTATTTTTAAAAGGTTTCAACAGTGCGCAAGCTCTGTAAGGCCTGCAATTTGGATTCGAAGGGATCGCGGATGGATCTTGTTGTCAGACTGAGGGAGGAAATGAAGACACGTCATTCATATGATAAAATATTCCAGAAAATCTGGGGAGCATCTGGTAATGGACATCGCACATAGAGCATCAGAACTATGAGAGTAATTATTTGAATATTTTATAATAACTGTTTTTCAACCTTTTGTTATAGGTGGGTGGTCAGTGATCCTGTGCCCTCATGGTGTGGTGTACAGTTTGAAGTTCAACCTAAGGGCCGAGTCTCCAAGAGATTATGCCGATCTTCTATTGTCTTGGATGCACATGCCAAATGTGTCTGCTTACGATTTTGCTCGGGGCTTGGCAACTCATGCCAACCTCCGATCCCCAACCTCCCTGCCTTTCCAGCCACATGAAGGGAGACTGGCTGCATCTACCCAAGAGAACATCACAGCAGCACAGCAGAAAAAACTCAGTGTCCCTCTACCATGGCTTACTGAAAAGTTACAAAGACCCGATGAAGATGGACATCCTGTCACTGGTTCCTCAGACCACTATGTTTTATATGACAGATTCCACGAGGCCAACACAAACGATCCAAAGGAAGTCTTAAGAAGGCTCAATCTGGTCCCTGAACTGCAGGGTTCTTTTAATAGCCAGGTGGCTGAGCAGCTGTTTTCTAGCATGCAGAAAAACAACTACTTTCTGAACAACTTGGCACCATCGACACACATTTTTTTGATGAGAAACCTTGTTCATCATAAAAACAGCAACACAAATGCAAAACTTTTGGAGCAGCAGCTACAGAGAGGACATGAAACACATCAGGTGCAGGACATCTTCCTAAACAGCGTTGGACAAGCAGTTCTTGGTAAATATGAGGTCAAAGAAAAGTATTTTTTTTCCAATTGTAATTTGTGAAACTGCTTTTATTGAATAATTATGATTTACCCCTCTGCAGCCAAAAAGGCTTCTCACTGACCCAAACTTGAACAATGGTGGTTAGTAGGTTTTCAAAATAACTATTATGTTAATTTGTTTGTTAGTATTTTGTTAACTTCAGTTCTCCTTGATGATAGACATGGTCCCATGTGGAGCACACTGTGAGTCCATCACAAAATGTGACCAAGTCGGACCATGCCGAGCGTCATGGACACTGCAAAGTCATCCTGTCCAGGAGCAACTGGTATGTATTAGGTCGCTGTGAAATTTGAAAGGAGCCGTTTGTCCTCTTGACCGAGCCACCCATGAAATTCCTTTGGAAAATATTACAATTTTAGGAAGATATTTTTTATGTGTAATAATTTCTAATGACACACACACAAATCTATCTCATCAGCTTGCGTACATCTTGGATATTGAGAGGCCAGGGACGGAGTTGATTGTCAAAACCCAGAGGGGTTGCTGCCTGACACGTGCTGACTTTCAGACCCTTGGCCTGAATAACGAAATGGAATCAACCGTAAGTTAACAGCTGATGGATCTCTTTATGTTTAGAGGAAATTAAGTATGCAGTCAAGTTAAACTTTTTTCTGTTTTCTGCAGATAGGAAATGCATGTTTTGAGCTCATCCAACAAATTGCTCAGTCAAAGGTAGAATATTTACAAATCTTTTTCTGAACATACTTTTTTGTTTCTGATGTCTCTGCTCATGATTTCAATTTATTACACAGGGGAAGAGCATATTTGTGGCTGATCTCTATGCTGTTCCGACTTGGCGATATCCAACAGCATGTGACCCACTTTCAAGTTTACCTGTAAGTCTATTATGCCCTACTGGTTTCAATTTAAATTATAAACTCAGGGAACTTAAAACCATACCCATTTACAATAAATGCATAAATCAGAACAATCGGGAAGAGAAGTTGCAGGACAATAAGTTGTTATTCTAAAAATTCTGTCTATATATTCTTCCTGTATTTTCACAGTTTATTTTCAACTTTTCTCATTATTATTAGGATGATGTTTACTTCAGAGACGCTGTTGTAATTCCTGTTTGGAAACCTGGACATTTCTTGTTATCTGTAAGTAGCGATACTAACTATGACATGTGACTTTCATTACGCAAATTATGAAATTACGAAAATAGACCAAACTACCACTTGCACACCGAGTGTACTCCAAATTGTACTTATTTAATGCACCTTGTGGTATCGTTTTTTCTAAACTTTCATTTAATGTTCTGAGAAATAATCAGTATTCCATATTAGACTGTTCAGTGATTGAGTTGGTATTGTGTTGTGTTGTCTTGTCATCTCACGCAATGTTATGTAATTGTCATTAACTGCAATCATAGGTTTTGAACACAGGCCAGAGAGAGATATTCTTTCTGGATTCCAAATGTGAACATGCACAGTTTGGATTTGGCGATCTAGAAATGAGAGAACTGTTGAGGTCACTAACACAAACTTGCATGATGGTTCTTATTGATGTTCCTGATTGATGCAGTTTCAATGCCATTCTGTTTGTTCCAAAATGTTTGTTCTCCAGATCATGTTCTGATCTGTATAGCAGCCATTTTATGGTGCTGTTTATATATAACATGAATATTGGATATCAACTTAACCTTAGAATTTAACTAGAAATGTCCACATACTGTGAACTCCTAAACTTACAATAAATTGAAACCACTAAGTGAGTTTATATAATGGTACCATAAAAGGCCTGCTGAAATGGTGTGTGTGACTGCATGAAGATCTTGTTCCTGACTAAATAGATTGCGTCATGGGTGCGGTACATGAAAAAGGGCCATATTTTGCATGATTGATATGCTCTAAATGCTGCTGTCTGTTCCATTTTAGAAACCTTTGTCAGTCTCTCAGCCCTGGGCCATGGAAAGAGACGACTGGTTTGGACATCGAGGTAAATATATTGTTGTTTAATGATACTGTGCAACTAGAAGTACAAATACTAACTCATTTCTGACATGATAGGGCTTTCCACAGCAAAAGTATGGCATCGACTGTGGCATCTTCATGTTGATTGTAGGTGTGACTATTGGTCGGATTTATTTACTCTTTGTGCTTAAAAAATATTGACATAAAATTATTGTTTTATTTACAGTATGCCCTTTACAAAGTCATGGATGCACCCTTTGACTTCACTGTTGTAAGTTCCCTTGCTTATTCAAAGCTATCAAAAAAGTTATTTTATATTATGGCTGATATATATTTTTTCTATTTTATTAGACTGATATGCCATCGTTGAGAAAATGGTGGTGTATCATGCTGATTGAAAATCTTGACCTTGGAAGGTAAGGCCAAATTATGTTCACCTTTGTTTGACTAAGAAATGATTACACATGAGTGTCTCTATTGTATTTGTAGTGTATTCATTTCTCTTTCTTCCTTTAATTCTTAATATTTGAGCCATGGCAAACCCTTTGCCCACTGGACTGACACATCTAAGGCTCTTCTGCGGGGTGAGGTGCCACCAGTTTTTAAACTGAAGAAGAGAAGGCGAGATGAAATTCATGAGGTACGTTTTTATTTATATAGTTTTAATGCTGTTAATGTTAAGTTGCATTTGTTAGTTATTTTTTTGTTCATTTACTCCTACAACAATCTTTAATTTCCCTGAATCTTCCACCATTCAGTCATGACAATAATCTTTTGTAAAGAATGTGCCATCCTCCTAGGTGTGATGGTCTTTCATTATTTGAAGTATTTAAAGAGGACAAAATTATTCTGGTGTTCAACTCACTCAGTGTTCAACAGTTTCAGGTCCTCGTCTCTGTAGACAGACTTACCCCCTCCAGTTATGTTTCCCACCACAGTGCCGTTGTTGTCTAATTTGATGTGTTATTATCTGGATGGGCTTGTCTGCAGTCCGGGGTGTAGAACCTTACAGTTCCAAGTCTTAGTTTAAGTAACTAACTGGTTGCAAAAATAATATAATTGAATATAAAATTATTCCAACTTGGTGGCATTTAATTTTCTATTAAACAGGGGCCACTTTACAACATTGTGGCTGGAGTTGCCTGGCTGCGTAAGAATGCAGGTTTGCTCAAGGGGAAGGTGGTCGAGCCTGCATTTCCGAACATGGACGCAAAAGAACAGCAGGAGCTCCTGGAAAGGATACGTTCTTCAAGTGATGAAGAAGAAAAGTACCCCCTGCCCTTCACATTCGACTTTCAGGAAGACATGGAGGTCTTCCTAAACATGGCAGCTGAGGAGGATCTTCGGGTCAACGCCATGTTTCTGGGTCGCTGGGTGGACAGCCAGTGACATTGCTGTGTGTGTGTGTGTGTGTGTGTGTGTGTGTGTGTGTGTGTGTGTGTGTGTCTGTGTCTGTGTCTGTGTCTGTGTGTGTGTTGAGGTTCTGAGTTCAGTTATCTGTTGAGTGTTCTTAATAAAGTGTTATAACGTTTACAATGTATTGATTTTTTGTATGACTTTACTTATTAAATTTGGTTACACACAGAGCTAAGTTAAAACACAGACTTGAGTTTGTCGGATTTAAATATGGGCAAATAAGGTGGTCCAGCAGCACAAGGTAAGACAATATTATAGACAATTAGAGCCAGATATTAAATGAATGATGGTTCAGAGTAAGAATTTAGGAATGCAAAAGTGCTAATAACATATGATAAATTATGTTGGAATGCAGTCGAACCTTATGATATTAAGACAACAGAATGTAACATAGCTAGACCTAATATAAATATGTCAGAAAAGGTGAAGCTAAAGGGGAATTGTTCTAACTATTCCTGTCCACTCATACATAGTATTTAAAATAATTATTAGCCTCAATCTCTGATGCCCTTCAGCTTTACAATACGAGTATCAGTTTGTGTCCGATCAAATATTAAATTGAGATGATTGCAGTATAACACAGAGGGAATCTGAATAAGGTGTGTGTATTTACAGAAAGAGAAGAGCCATAAACTCCAGCTTAAAGTAAACAGCGAGTGTCAGGTCTTCTGTCCAAAACCGGAAGTGTTTATCCGATTTTATAACTTAATTTATTTCGTTCATTTATGTAAACACATTACTTAACGCCCTTTTATTTATGTAAACACATCGTAACGCCCGATTTTTATTTTATTTTCCGATTTTTATTTTTTATTATCCGATTTCCGGCGTGTGGGTGGATGTTTCTGTCTGCAGCGGAAGTGCCTGTGGGTGGATGTCCGGAGCGTGTGGGTGGATGTCTGCAGCTAGACTCTCTTGAGCGAAGCTGTGCATCGTGGTGCATGGTGGGAGTTGTTGTCTTCAATCCACAAGCGCCAAAAAGTCACTTTCTGCCTTTTCTCGGTCAAGACGGCACCAAATTAGAATTTTATTTTATTATTCGACTACACATAGGACCCAATTTCAATACATATTCATGCCTCCACCGGTGAAATGCTCCTTTAAAGACATGCTTGTGCGGGTGCACTGCGCGCGTTCATGAATGCGCGTTCAAGTTTGCCTCCCTGGTGAGCTTGGCCAGGAACCGCTACTGGAGGAGACACCAGTCGGGTGTCCGTACCTCAGACAGCGCAGGATCCCGTGAACCTGAGCCGCCACACGGTGGAGCCCAGCCCACCCAAACTCTGATTTCTTCCATTGATGGCTTTCCAAACACATCAACACAGAACAGGAAAAAGTCCTCCTGTTCCTCACTTTAAAACACAGCTTTACATCGTTGTTTTATTTTGATCCCACCACCGCTATAGAGTGAACTATTTATCTCCTCAGTCTCGCAGGTACTTATTGTCTACTTATAAGGCTTATCTTCTTAAAGTTATCGGCCACATTACATCGTAAAGACTCTGCGCGAGCGGCAGCCTGCTACCTCCACGCTCCCGCGCGCTGACTGAGCGGGAAAAGCACAGGCTCGTGATGATCGCGTCCAACGCGAGCCTGAGCGGCTGCGCGGGGAGCGACGGTGCGGGCGGCGCGCTGTGCGCTCAGTTGGAGAACACGAGGGCGTACCGGACCAGCCTCACTCCGACCGGGCACCGGGTGGTGGCGGTGTGCCTGGGCGTCACTGGCACGCTTGGGCTGCTCACCAACCTCCTGGTGCTCGTGCTGTTCTGCCGCCACAAGCTGCTGCGCTCTCCCATCAACATGCTGCTGGTTAACATCGCACTCAGCGACCTGCTGGTGTGCCTGCTCGGGACGCCCTTCAGCTTCGCCGCAAGCACGCAGGGCCGCTGGCTGATCGGCGGGGCAGGCTGCGTGTGGTACGGCTTCGCCAACTCCCTGTTCGGTAGGTCGCAAAAGTTTGGTTTGGGGTGTGAGGGTGTATTTATACTGGGATGCACTGGGTTCTTGTGAGGTGGTTTGTATACTGGGATGCACTGGGTTGTTGTGAGGTGTTTGGTCTACTGTGTTGCACTGGGTTGTTGTGGGGTGGTTTGTATAATGGGATGCACTGGGTTGTTGTGGGTTGGTTTGCGAAGGATGAGAGATGGTCGTTGCGGTGGGTGCAGACTGGGTCTTGGTTTCCCAGGTTGTGCCTGTGGATGGATATTATTGTTCGTTTTCTCTATTTAAAGTTTAAACGTTCAAGGGTAGAACAGCACATTGGAAGTTGTGTTGATTGTTTGTCATTAATATATAATATATTCCTCATGTTGCATATGCCTCAACATTTTCAACAGATTTTAACTTATGGATGCTTATTTTGCCTTATATGGGCATGTGCATAGTGTGAGGTCGGGGACAATATCTTAGTGCCCCGTGAGTGTGGAGATCCCCGTGGTCCCACAGAATCACTGCTTTACTGCTCCTCACTGGTAGCATTATCACCGCATGATCACATCGACCGATACGAGCACGATGAATTTCGTTTGTATCCACAAACACCAGAAGCAGTATTTATAGGCATACGGGGTTGCGGAGAAGAGCAAGCTCTTTTGTAGCATACTTTTTTAATAATAATAATAATTTTTATTTATAATGCACTTTATATTCAAGAATCTCAAAGTGCTTCAGAGAAAAAAAAAATAAAAAAAAAATATTAAAAGGGGAACCTCAAAGAAAGTTTAGCTAAATGCTCTTTTAAAGAGATGGGTTTTGACTCAGGTTCCGTTTAAAAAGAGCTGTAGTCTGTGGAGCCCTCAGGTGGTCAGGGAGGGCGTTCCATAGTCTAGGGGCAGCAGCGTGGATCCTGAACGGAGTGGATCCTGAACGGAGTGTACGTGAGTTTGTCGGGGGGGTGAGGAGTTCCTGAAGGTAGAGGGGGGCAAGTCCGTGAAGGCACTGGTGGGTGAGGAGGGAGACCTTGTACTCAATTCTTTTAACTGCAAGACGGTAAGACATGTTTTTATTATGGAGCGGCCGGCTCTGTTGATCTATTCATCTTTTATGCATATGGGATGTGCATTGATATGTCCATGTTTTGGTGCAGTTGTTTAACACATTTAAAGTTTAAGTTCACCTCACTGTAGCTATCAAAAGTGCGTTTTTTTCCCCCCTGCGTGAAAAGTTGTATCTGCAAGTTGCGCGCGCTGGTGGGTGCAAATGCCAGGTCCGTCACTGCCTAAAGGCTCCTCAGGGGGGTTACCTTCATCAAAGGCGTAGCGCCCCTCGCTCGGACCCTCTCTGTTGATGCAAAGCTTCGATGAGACCCCTCAATGTTCGAGGCTTTACGCTGATATGCAGCAGGCTCATCTACTTAGGATTAAATACTCAGAGTTATAATAAGAGTATTTAGTCCTGATAACGTCCGGAGTCGTCTCTCCACTGCTGTGGAGTTCATGTCATAACCGCCCCAATGATTATTTTTATTTTTTTTACCTCAACCAAAAAAATATTTTCATGTTTCTTAAGTCATTAATCACTCACCTTGCTTTGGCTGCTCTATCAATCAATCTACCGATGTATCGATGTATCTATCTACTTACCTGACCCAAATTATTTTATGAGCTTTATATAAAAAAAAAATAATAATAATAATAATAATTTTTTGATGCAAACTATAATTACGTTTTGGTACAGCACCTTCTGTACAAGGATGAGCGAATTTTCTCGTTTTTAAATGAAAACAACCTACCTATCATTCGCTGCCGCTGGAAAAAATAAAATAAAAAAATAAAATAAATTCCCTACCTACCCATGACCTCAACTGACAACCAACAGGAACCAATTATTTATTTTTTTTGGCCCCAGGATACGGTCAAAAGACTATGAGCCAAGTTTGGTTTGGATGCATGAAGGCCTTGCAGAGAAATTAGCTCACTTCGTGTTTGACGTCCCCCTAAGGTCAAAGGTCAACAAATTGTTTGGATGTCCCCAGAATGATGTCATGAGTCTATGTACCAAGTTTGGCTATGATATGTTAAAGAGATGCTGAGAACAGGCATACTTCCTGTTTGGCGTCTTTGCCGTCAAGTTTGATTGGCTGTCACGGCCAAACGGTTTTGAATCTGAAAAAGCTGTGTAGCACATTTGTTCAGCTTGGTCTGAATATCATATATGGCAAGTTTCATGATGATTGGACATCATTTGTGTCCTGTGGATATGTACTATTGATTTTGACAACTTTCAACATGGCGGCCAAATTCTGATGTTGGAAATATTTTAATAGCTACATGGGGTGGTCTGATAGTATCACCAGACATTGGAAATTTGATTGAAATATACTCATGTGAAGAGAGAAGAGTTAACACACATCTTTGTTAATTACAGCGCCCCCTAGAGGTTCACGGCCGCTAAGTTTGGTTATGATATGTCAAAGGGCTGCTGAGATATTGGCTTACTTCCTGTTTGGCGGCTTCGCGGATGAATTTGATTGGCTATAGTTGCACTCGGCTTGGATCAAGGAATTCAATGATACCTTGTTTGTGAATATCGGATGAATGGGTTGAAAGTTATAAACATGAATGCATGTCCAACTAGAGCTGATGAGCTAGCGACCTCAAATTTGCTTCATGGGCTGATGGGACTGTCCTGAACCAGTGTACTAAATTTCACAACTTATCACCAAGGCGTTCTATGGGCTGCCATAGACTCCCATGGAGGTAAAATAATAATAAAAGGAATTCATACGAAACAATAGGTTGTCTCGCAGCTTCGCTGCTTGATCCCCAGTAATTCGATGCTCTAATGTCGCCCAGCTGGTGGGGAGGCGATGACGTCATCATTTGTGTTTCAGGCGACCACACTAATCCTAACATGAAGACATGAACCACGAAAACACATGGGTCAGTTTTAACTTCTCCACCCTGGGACCTGGCACCCTCGTGCGCAGAAAAACGTCCGAGAATTTATCGATTCATGCGTTTTTTCATTGAATGTAAAAAATACACCAATAAACGAAAATTTCTAGTTTTGATTAAATAATTTGCAATTTTCTGCCAAAAAAACATTGTCAGCACTTTAGAAGAACCTTGCATCAGGGACCTCTGGCCGGGCCTCGTCCCTCAAGCCAATATTAGCTGGTCACTCTTCTAGAGCCAGAAGGTAGTCTGGTTAAAGGACCTGATCACTCTTCTAACAGAAGATAATCTGGTTGAAGGACCTGTTCACTCTTCTAACAGAAGACAGTCTGGTTAAAGGACCTGTTCACTCTTCTAACAGAAGGTAGACTGGTTAAAGGACCTGTTCACTCTTCTAACAGAAGGTAGTCTGGTTAACGGACCTGTTCACTCTTCTAGCAGAAGGTAGTCTGGTTACATGTCCCAGTTGCCTAAATGTCATTTGCTTGTTTTCCTTTCTGACCGATCGAAGCCAAGACCGCATATCAACAGACAATATATACATATATTGTAGCTCCCTGCATACTTTATGCAGGGAGTATGCAATAATACAAATTACTCTAAAGAGGTCTAGGCTCCGTGCGCAGCCCCGCCTTTTCCAGTGGACCAAGAAAGCCCGCGCCGTGACGACCGGGGGTTCGTCACGGCGCGGGCAAACTTGAGATAAGAAGGTGAAATCGCCGGGCGTGCCAAGCTGCAACCGAACCGGCTTGGAAGCGTAAAAAGGCCTAGGCCTAATCAATTGCGTTTTAATGTCTTTAGCATTCAAATTATTGCAGTCTTTCTTTTCGTAGGCTACTCTGCTGTTGGCCTTGATGGGGAGATATTTGAATGCTTTTTAACCCCATTTTCCTGCTCCATTCCTGCGTCTCCCTCAGTACGGAGCCCATTTCAGCACCATGTCAGTAGACAGTTACAATCCTACGAACGTCGTGAGTGCAGTGAACGCGCGTTCATGTTAAGAGGAGTTCCGGGAAACGCTCCAAAGAAATTCACGATGGTTCGCAAGATCCATCATGAGAATGATCGTACGAGCTAAGATCCATCGTTATCGGGAAACGAGGCCCTGGTCATACCAAACAGGATATTTTTTAAATGAATTCAGAATAACTGCGTGTGTAGCGCCACGTTTTCTCACCCTTTCAGATGGCTTGGTAACCCAATGGAGGAGCATCGGAAAAATAGGTAGGCTTAGCACGTTTATTTCGGTACACTACACTACAATAAAAGTGAACAGGGCCGCACTGTACCTCAACGAACAGTAGCGCACCGCCCGTTGGAAGCAAAGCAAACGACTGAGCGGTGTCGTTGGTTCTCGTAGCCTGTTCTGGTTCTCGTTGATTAATAGTGCTGCCAGGGTTCCTACTTATTGGTTCATAGCGCAGCCAGGATTCCTTTTTATTGGTTTAGTGTAGCCAGAGCTCCAGCCTATTCGTGAATAGTAGTTGGCGCGATTCAGATCCCTTAGCTAGTCACACCCTATCAGAGGCCTGTCTCCCATTGAACCCCCTGTTATTCACCTGCAGCCAGCACTGCCGTGAATGGGAGTCAATGGAGGCTGAGGGATGAACGTCCTCCAGCAGGAATTTTCAATAGGCGATAGGGGGTGCTAATGTCCCTTTACCCAGGGAAACAAACATTACATATACAAAGGTATAAAAGTAGTCATATTTAAGGGCATTCATTCATTACAGTAGTCTGGGCATCCTACATTCTTTTCTTTTAACAATGTTAAGGAGGATCTTCTTCCCTCTCCTCACTGGAGTAGCCTCCACTGGTAGCAACAGACACAAAGTGTGAGGCCCTGGTCTAGAGGTACACAGAGGCCTGCTCCCTGGAGACAACTGGTGGTACCGCACACAGAGAGACATGCTGACTTCCACACAGTGGAGCAGTGCTCATGGTGGTTTACCATCACCAGGGCCCACGCAAGGGTGAGCGTACACAAACAGAAAGACAGACAGACAGACAGACAGACAGACAGACAGACAGACAGACAGACAGACAGACAGACACTGCCTCTCTCTAATCTCTAATCTCCTTCTATCTCTTGTCGTTTTTACACTGCCAAATATGCCCGTCTCATACCTGCTTTTTTCCCGTCATGGTATCGCGTTTCCACTGACCAAGGTAATTACCAACTTGATTTCGCACCCCAATTTACCCTCTCGTTCCTTACACATATTGGGGGTTTCATTTTCATGTAAATGCGATTAGACGGATCCAGGGGCGGGACTTGGGAAGAGGTGTTGCTGGGTTGTCTCTACAACAGCGACATTAACATGAGTATTTCTATTCTAACTGAAGAGACTGTGAAAATCCGTGAGCTAGTGACCATCATAGGAGAGAAGACGATAAAGTCGCATTTAACGAGGACTTTGAAAGATGGTGCGATCTATGAGAAAGCAGCAGAGGGTCTTTCCTTACGAGGCTTTCGTCGGGATAAAAAAGTCAGCTAATTAACGAATATGTTGCAATTTTTGTACTGATAGTTATAATGTAGCCTACACTGATATTTAGTCTACTCATTCTTGAATTCGAGTGGCTTGATTAAAAAAATAATAAAACATTCTGAGTATGCAAATTATTCTAAAGAGGTCTATTCTCTGTGCGTGGTCCCTCCTGCTCCAATGAGCCAAGAAAGCCAGCTCCTTGACGAAGGGGGAATATACCCCTGCGGTTTTACACAGGGAAGAAAGTGAAACTGCAGGGTGTGCCAAGCCGTGACCGTACCAGCTTGGCAGTGTAAAAATGGCATCTGATTCTCCCACGCTGTAGGCGGACATCGATGGTGTGTCGGTAGGTGCCTCTTGTCTTGAGACAAAAACAAGTTGGCTGTTTACAACCAGATGACAACCCCTTGTTTTTAATATGAAGCCAGGTTTGATTTGGATATGCAGCAGTTGGACGTAGTAGGCTGTGGGATAGGGTTAGGGCAGGCGAGTGTTGTGGTTAACATACCCCTCCTACTTATTTGATGTTGTTCGTCGTGGCACTTAATGTACACACTTATTCTCTGTCGCACTTAGTTATAGTACCTGGGTAGCAGCTAAACCTAGCTATCTTTGTTGTGTACGGGGAATGGGTTATCAAGGGTGGTTAGTCCTTTGCACTTGGTTCTATTAACATCCTTACTGTACCGACAGCGATATATTGTTTCACCTTCTTATGACAAATTGTTGTCAAGTGTTAATGTAAATACCTGCTCCTTAATGGCTAGGATGACAGAATGAGAGACATGGAAACATAGGCAAATAGATGAAGGGGGAAATGGAAAGAGAGTGATCATGAAATGACAAAGAGAGCGGGAGAGACCCTTGAAGAGAGAGAGAGAGAATAAGGGTGGATTTTAGGGAGTGGTGAGCAAGAAGTGAACAAAAGGGAAAAATAAATAATAAATGTGGTTGAGGAGAGGAAAAACAGACAAACCTCTTTGAAACTCCTCAGAAGCTTTCGCCTTTTCATTTCATATTGCATTTCAGAGGCGCCTGTCATCCACGTTGAGTGGATCTGTAACTCATAACGCCGTTCTGCGAGGCTCTTTACAAACCACCTACCAGATCACTTATTTTGATTTCCTTTTTCCCCTCTGCAGTTATTGAGAAAATAAGATGTGGAAGCTATAAACCACAAAACTCAAGCCGGCTGTACGTGGGATAGAGAGAGAGAGAGAGAGAGAGAGAGATTAACACAATGTAATTTCAATGACAACCACATAAGAAATGTGCTCCTCAGGCATCGCGTCTTTGACCTTACCTCCCTCTGCTCCCTCTTCTCCGGCATCGTGTCTATGACCTCACCTCTCCACCCTCTGCTCCTTCTCTCTCCTCAGGCATGTAATTTCAATGACAACCACATAAGAAATGTGCCCCTCAGGCGTCGCGTCTTTGACCTTACCTCCCTCTGCTCCCTCTTCTCCGGCATCGTGTCTGTGACCTCACCTCTCCACCCTCTGCTCCTTCTCTCTCCTCAGGCATTGTGTCTCTGATCTCTCTGGCCGTGCTCTCCTACGAGCGCTACAGCACCATGATGGGCCCCACTGAGGCCGACGCATCCAACTACCGCAAGGTGTCCCTGGGCATCGGCCTGTCCTGGGCCTACTCCCTGCTCTGGACCCTCCCCCCGCTCTTCGGTTGGAGCCGGTACGGCCCCGAGGGGCCCGGGACCACCTGCTCGGTGGACTGGACGGCCAAGACCACCAACAACATCTCCTACATCGTGTGCCTTTTTGTGGCCTGCCTGGTGCTTCCCTTCATGGTCATAGTGTACTGCTACGGCCAGCTGTTCCGTGCCATCAAGCAGGTACGTGAGGAGAGTGATCACGTGACATGGATTGAGGAGATTTTAAGGGACGCTGAAAAAAGCAGAACAACAAACGGCCTCAAGTGGTATTTTTGCGGGGGTTCCTCTGTATGCTTCAGTGCCATTGTGTTCCTCTATTCATAGCTTTTATCTTTGGGATGGAGGTACCTGGCTTTTGAAAGCAGTTATTTGAGTTCTATATACATTTCACTGTGCATCAAGTTGAAAACTGGCAACCGTAAAAGTGTCAAAGGTTAAAAACAGCGCTGATGGTTGCCATACTGTGATGTGGGGCTCGGCGTGAAGTGGAGGAGGTAGGAGTTTACTTTTACAACGAGCACCAAAATAATGATATTGACGGGAACATCAGAGTGTTGTGTCGGGCCCCTTTTTCAGATGACTCGGTGAAAGCCTAGAAATGTAATGTATTGCAGCAGGGATGGATGTATCGTACAACATTATTTTCATACATTTTACAAATTCCTTTCATCACTGAAGAATAACAGGAATGTGCCGTTCTGCTATGTTTTGCACATTTAATAAATGCCTAAAATATAAATCAAGCTAATTTTAAAATCACTTAATACTCAGGACAACATTCACAATTTTTACAGTTTATTTGTTATTATTTGCCAGTTGAGCTTATTTTCTTGGAGTATAAACACGTTGTGTGTGTATGTAGGCGTATGTCGCTGAAAGTGGAAGCAGCTGAACCAGAGGGTGAAATGTAAGCTATACATTTTAAGTGAAAGATTTACAGCATTTCATTTGAAGTAGTGAGTGCACTTTGCAATAGACTTTAAGAAACGCCATGCAAAATCAGAAAGTTTCTGCATGCCTCCTAGTTTTTCCCTGGCGTCGACCATGGCAAACACTGTCTGAACTTTACCTTCCCCTGAATTGTAAGGGGCCGTCCTGGGACTGAATCAAAATCAAACCCTATAACCAAACATAAGCCTACCTAAAACCAAACCCTATAACTTAAACTAAACTCTAGAACCAAACCCTATAACTTAAACTAAACTCTAAAACCAAACAATTTAACCATCCTCTACCTCACCCTTAAACCAAACCCTAAAACCAATCAAACTCTTGAACCAAATCCTAAACCTCAAACCACGTTGATTGTTGTACTGAAATGCTACCGTGGTGAAGTCTGAAATCAGAGGATTACACCGGTTTAACCCCCGGCAGTCCAAACAGCGACCGGTGTCCAACATACAGTGTTGGGAAGGATATTTTAAAATTTATCCAGTTGCAGAATACAGAATACATGCCCAAAAATGTAATTTGTAACGTGTTACGTTACATTACTCAATCTGAGTATTGTATTCTGAATACTTGGATTGCTTCCAAGTAAGTGTAGGAATGCGGCATCAAATCCTTCTTACTAAACAGACCTATTCTGGTGTGTTCTTCTGTTCCAACTGGCTGAATGTGTTAGGCCAAAGCCTCTCTGAAAGTGCACTATATTATATTATTTTCTGTTGAGGAACAAAGACTATAAGGGTATGTTTATGCAATAGATATGACCAACAGAAAAATTATAATTTTCTTTATTTACTCAATAATTAAAAGTAAAATAGAAAAACATGTAATAATCTGTTTCTGTACAGAGTTTGCTACTACGTCTATCTATATATATATTAGTCCTGTCAAGCGATTAAAATATTTAATCACGATTAATCGCATTAATGTCATAGTTAACTCACGAGTAATCGCGATTAATCACAATTCTTTTTTCTATGCTATATCCCTTGATTTCTTTGTCTCATTTGAATGCTCTTATCAACATGGAGAAGTGCATCGGCTTGCCTTGTGCAAATGTTTTTTTATTGATAACAACATAGGCATATACTGATCAAAACAGGACGATACAAAAAAAAAGCCTATCGTGTAATTAAACGATGAACATACAAACATACTGCCTTGAACATAGCAGTCAGGCTACTGCTTCTTTTTTTTGAGCCAAAGATTTTATTTATTAATAAACAAATTGCGTTAATCGCGCGATAAAAATATTAGCGCCTTTAAAATTGGTTTGTGTCAACGCCGTTAATAACGCGTTTAACTGACAGCAGAGAGAGAGAGAGAGAGAGAGAGAGAGAGAGAGAGAGAGAGAGAGAGAGAGAGAGAGACCCTATAAGGGCGTATTAACACCAGGATAGTCCTTTAATTCGCTCTCTTTGGTCAAGACTAAAGCACAATGTTTATTCTTTGGTTTGGTGCGGTTCCTTTTTACATTGCAATTTTCTTTGTCAACAACGCAAATGTGTGCAAAGATCGTTAAATCATTGGATAAAAATTTCGGGGGCGGGGTACAGCAGTGAAGAAAAAGGGGGGGAAAAGCGCCAGTGAAAGCAAATAATCATGGATATCCAGCGGGCTGCACTCGTGCTGATATTGATTTGTTTCATACAGATGCGGACCGGTAGAACTACTTCTCCCTCATCCTGGTGCTGATTGTGTTAAATGCATCAGCGTTTTTATGTTTGTTTACCAGCATAAGTTTTATGGGTGTCTGTCCAAATATCCAATGTACATTCCGTCTCCTGTCGCTCCTGCTGCTCCATGTCGAGCCACGACTCATTTTCACCCAACGTACCGACAATGTGATGCTAATCTCGGATAATCAAACAATAATTAGATAGTTACTTATGTAACTACGGTTCTATGAATCCTGGATGACGGTGCTTCAAGCACTGAACGATCCAACTCGCGCATGCTCAGGTCGAGTGTTAATACCAACAAAGTCACCTGGGACCCCTGATGAGCTCCCGACAGCCTATATCTTCCGGTGACATCAGAGGATCGGTTCCTGCAGAATCTTCTCGCGAGTACACAAGGATTCTGAGTGACGGAGCACTCTGGCGGTCATCCAGGATTCATAGAACCGTAGTTACATACGTAACTATCGTATTTCATTCTTACTAACCGGTGCTTCAAGCACTGGATGACTCATACCAACAAGGTCACGAGGAACTCCAACACATACCTCATTGAGAGGAAACAGCAGAGTCGGGCAACAGGACCACGGCCAACGGATGGGGAGTGGCAATGGCCTACCGGTGAAACCTGGAAAAGGTACATGGTGATGTCCATGATTCTGCATCACAGATGTCTTCCATGGGCATGCCCCGCAGGGCAGCCCATGATGTTGAGACAGCCCTGGTAGAGTGGCACCTGACCCCTTATGGCAGGGTGTGACCACCTCCTTTATATGCATGGGTGATGACGTCCACAACCCAATGAGACAATCGCTGCTTGGAGAGAGCACAGCCCCTCCTAGGACCACCAGAGCAGAGGAAGAGCTGGTCCGACCTTCTAATGCCTGCGGTCGCAGCTACATACGCTCTCAGAGCCCGCACTGGACACAGCAGTTTTTACCTCCGGGGAGATACATTGTGCCAGGCGGACAGGTTGGTTGAGGTTTGACGATGACAGTACCTTCGGGAGAATTCGGCCACAGGGCCACAGGGTAAACCCTGTCTGAGTTCCACCTCAGACATGAGTCACTCACGGACAGAGCCTGAAGCTCCCGACGCGCTTCGCTGACGTGATGGCGAGGAGAAAGGAAGTTTTAGTAGAGACCCACTTCAGCTCCGCCTGAGCCAGGGGTTCAAAAGGAGGCAAGGACAAAGCATTCAGAACAAGGGACACCAATCTGTGGCCCCCACTGTGTCATTATCCACCCGAGCATGTCTTGAGGAGATGGCTGCCACGTTTACCCTCGGAGTAGCTGGGGGCCGGCCACCATTCAGGAGTGCCTGGAGGAACTCCAAAATCGTTGGAACTGAGCAATGCACAGGGTCCTCAGCCCTGTCTGAGCACCATGCCGTAAACAGCTGCCACCTATTGTCATACTGCGCCCGGGTAGAAGGCGCCCTGGCGTTCAGTATGGTGTTGCAGACATTGTCTGAACACTCTGTCAGCATCGGATTGGGCCCTGCAGCGGCCAGAACCATAGCTGCTGGCAACAAGGGTTGGGATGCCAGATCTGGCCCTGCAACTGAGACAGGAGATCCTGCTTGTCGGGAAGGCGCTGTGGTAAACTGCTGAAGAGCCTGTGCAGCAGTGGAAACCATGTTCTCCCTGGCCAGAAAGGGGCTACCAACAGCAGTCTGTGGGGAACACTCTGTAGTGTCGGAAAAATCTGAGACTGTGACTGGGATTGCGAACAGATATGGCAGGATCTTCATGCCCCGCGACTGCCGGGGTGAGAAGGCTGCCGCCACACACCTGGTGAACACCCGTGTGGAAAGGGAGAGGCCGAATGGGAGCACCTCAACTGAAAACGACGCCCTTGGAAAGCAAACCGCAGAAACTGTCAGCACCTGGTCCCCCAGCCTCTAAAAGCTCTGGGGGAACGACGGGCAGCATATGAGACCTGAGGTTGCCCCGAGGGCTGTCGCTCAGGGGCCCGAAAGGCCTGTGCCTGCTGCTGAGCAGGCTGTGGATGTGGGCGCTGAGACCTGAGGTAGCCATAAGGCGTGAGAGCTGTGCTGTGGGGCAGCTGAAGAACCTCTCGGCCTGCTAGGTGGAGGCACACTCCTTTGAAGCACGGATAGCTGCTGGCGAGTCTTTCTGGCTTGGACTGTTCGCTCAAGCGCCTCTATAGCTGCAGATCCAAACAGCTTTTCCAAGTTCCACTGGAACACTGCGGAGGGTTCTCCTGCACGCCTCAGTGGGAGGACACTGTGCCAACCAAACCTGGTGGCGAGCCTGGACGAGAGTGGACATCTACCGCCCCAACTCTCTGGACATCAGCGCGAATGCCTGCAGAGAAGCGTCACTGAAATCATGGGCCGGAGAATCCACTGCAACCTCCTTCAGGGATGCTGACAGAGCGAGCTTCTGGTGGGACATAGAATTGCTTATGCGTCCCATGCGTGCCGCTGCGTCATAGGCTTTGGAGAGCAGGTCTTCCGTAACCCGACACTGGGGACGAGGACACTTCACATCCGGTCTTAGAGCCTCATCAGTCTGCTCAACTGCTGGCATGCAGTCCAAGCCAAACTTGTGTGCATCCTGCATGGCTGCCAGGGTCGGACCGTAGGATATTGCATGATTATTAGAATAACTCCAGCATGCATGCAACTCCCTCAGATACTCCTCCGATGGAGGCACGGCTGGTGGGGGCTGGGCCACGCCTGAAGAAAGCGCTGGCCGGAGCTGGCTGCGCTTGTGGCACGTCTAGCTGCAGACGGGCCATGGCCATACGAATGATGGCTCCCATTGAGTTGTCCTCAGAAGCACCAGTAGAGTTGCGTGTCGAAGGAAGGGAGCACGCATGTGAGTCTACATCCGTTGGGACCTCATCCGGGTCATACTCAGCAAACTCGGCTGCTGACGTTGCCATAGAAAGCACATCTTCCTCCGGCTCCAAGGCGGCTGCAGGAGGAGCAAGAGCACCTGGCTCCCCTGCACCAGTCCCAGCCTGACAGGCCAGGAAGAGGAACTTCATGTTTTGGTCCACCTTGGCGGCAAGCCCGGACTCCCCAACTCTCCGCAGCCCGACATTTAGAGCGACCATCCTGAGCTGGATTACGTCGCTGGGCTGGGGGCAACCGTTTGGGTAACGAAACAAGTCCCAACCGATGTCCCACCTCAGCCAGTCTAGCAACTCCCACTGCCTGAGGCATAAAGCTGCAGTTCATGCAGGGATCATCCGAAAGACCCTCCTTCAGATGCCCGAGGCCAAGGCATGAGGGACACAAATCATGGCCATCCTCACGCTGCAGGGAAGTCATACAGGCCGAGCATGAGTGGTCGCCAACCAAGTTGACAACAAAATCACGCAAAAAAACACAACCTTCGCCAACGAATGTCTGAAAATAACACCAGATAAGTTAGCCTCAGCGGGAACACTGCTACCAACTACAAGTCACACCTCTGCTGGGAGCAGGAGCGAGAGCACTGCCTTCACCAGTTGAGGGTAAGCGGTAGGGTTGAGCACCGAAACTCGGTTCCAGTAGGGAACCGGTTCCGACGTAAACGGTTGTAACGAGATCGAATAAGAACGCACATTTCGGTTCCTCATAACGGTGCCTGGCGTTTTTTAACGCCCCCTGCCCCGCCCCCATGGTGTTGCGGCGTCAACTTGCGTTAGTGCTGGGCGCTATACCGGTTCAGACTGAATAACGGTGTGTATTTTCGTTAGGATATGATTTTTTTATATACCGCCATACCGGTGTATTTGATTACACAACGTTCGGAACGCAGCGCTGCGCGACACTGTTTCAGACGGGACCCTTTTCAATGTTGCGCTAAACACGCATGGTACGACTACGACTTTCTTTATAGGTCCATGACTGCGAGGCGTGGTATTTCAGGCCAACTGGTAAAAGAGTGTGTCACGGCTTTCAAACATATAAACCATAAAGCCTATGGGCTCCTCGAGACTCGGGACGGACTTGTCAACGCGCTGCGGCATCGCAGCGCGTTGACGATCGGCAGGTTGTAGTGATCGGCAGGTTGTAGTGGGTGAACGTGAATGAACGTGTGTGTGTGTGTGTGTGTGTTGTGAGCGAATGTAATTTTAAATTAACAAACAAACAAACAAACAAACTCAAAGCCGATGCATGCATCCAAAACTTTCTGTTCAAAACCAAATAAACAGAAAGTTTCAATCAAAAACAGTCGTTATTCGCTTCAAATACTTTTACTCTTTAAAAGTTGGGAATTAATACAGCACGGTACCGAGCGGTTGAAAACAATGTTGGCGTCTCCTGTGGCTGCCTTGCGCACCTGATGTTACTTAATATGACTTTGGCAATAATGTTGCGCCATGATGCGTGCCTGCCTGCTTTCAGCAAGTAATTAATATTATTATTATTATTATTACTCATAACAAGTCGTGCATGTATGCAAGTGTGTGCAGTTTCATTTTTTTAAGTACCGGTTCGAGAACCGTTTTAGCACCGGAACCGTTTGAAAAGTACCGAGTAGGCACCGGTATCGGATAAAACCCAAACGATACCCATCCCTAGTAAGCGGTCAGAACGAAATGAGATAATAAGTGCAGTATAAATGCCGGGAGAGGGAGCGAAAGCACAGCCTTCGCTGACAAATGTTGCAGGAATAACAGCCTAGACAGTTAGCCTCAGCGGGAACAATGCTACCAACTACAAAGCTAACTATAACTATAAATGCTGAGAGTGGGAGCGAAAACACTGCCTTCACCAGTTAAGGGTAGTTGCTAGTACGCAAAGTGGGCACAACCGAGTTGGCACCAAAGTAAAACGTACCTAAGGCGGGAGAGGGAGCGCAGACACTGCCGTCACCAATAACAACGAAAAAAGGGTACACCGAAATTAAATGATAAGCTTAGTACAAACGCCGGGAAAGGGAGCGGGTACACTGCCTTCACCGAAACACGAAAATATAACCCACAAAGTAAACTTATCCAGTCGAGGATGATGCGTTCGACGGCAATTCAAAGCTCTCGGCGGGTCCGTTAAGGCCTTTGGAGGGCGAGCAGCTCACAGCTCCGACAAGATGTCGCAAGGCCACCAGCAACGAACAATCAAAATAATAATAGCCACTTAGCTTTAGCTAGCGCGGTGATACATAGATACCTGCGAAGCGAGAAGATGAAAAGGAACAGATCCTCTGATATCACCGGAAGATATAGGCTGTCCGGAGCTCATCAGGGGATACAGGTGACTTTGTTGGTATTAACACTCATCCTGCGCATGCGCGAGATGGATCATTCAGTGCTTGAAGCACCACCTCTGGCGGTCAGTAAGGATGAAATAGAACCCATAATGCACGCAGCTGAGCGGGTGCCTGTTACGTCCATGGAGGCGTATACTTTTCAGAACTGGATCTGACCGAGGTGCGTTCGCTTTGACATCTCAAGCGAACCGCACCAGGGTTCATTTGTAAGCGAACCGAGACTACCTCAGGGAGGTCTCGGCCGGCTGATTTGATGCGCATCAAAGTGGGGTGGTTGCATTGACACCAACAAATGTACCGAACCAATGGACACAACTTGTTTAGTGCGTACTAAATGCTATTTGTGTGAAAGCACCCCTGATTAAACGTGAAACAATCGTGAAACAGAGAAGCATCGTCATGTAATCCATTGATAAATGGAATTATAATTTGTATTCTGAATGCGTAACGCTGGTACATGTATTTCGTTACCCCCCAACACTGCCCACATAGAGGTCTCCAGGGGGAAAGGGATTAATGGTTGGACCATTCACAAGTAAACTTTCACAATATTCCCAATAAACAATATCTTGTTTTCAAAATAATGTCGCAGGTAAGTAAAGGGCTGAAAGAAGTAAGCATCCCATCAGAAACAGAAAAACTGATGGCCTGGAAGAGCCTTATCATTTCTCTTTCTTGTCTTTAACAATAGCCTTCCCTTAAAAGATTAACTTCAGTGTTAATTATATTACAGCTATATAAACCTATAAATCCTAAGCCATATTTCCATAACAATGACCATTGGAGCAATTACTGTGTGCACAGCCCTTTACCATGTCCCTCTTCCCTCGCTCAAGTGGGATTATCTCCCCCAACCTCACTTATTACACTGTCATCTTACCCGCTTGTTTGGAAACAATGTTGATTGCTTTTATTTATTTTTGCGGCATTTAAAGTTGCTTGATGATCGGTTGTTGTGTGGTCCGTTGGAGCCCTGCTGTGATTCGATGAGGGATGTTGGCCGGAAGGGGTGGCGAGGAGAGGGGTGCTTAGGAGGGGGTAATGTTGGGGAGGATAGGGCCTTTTTCTTGTACTTTATTGCGCGTGAAGTGGGCTGTGGGGTAACTGATGTGCAGCTTTTCACACTCACTTCCAAGATGACCGGCGGCCGGACGGAAATAGTTCTGAGGAGACTTAAGGAAAGGTTAAACTGTCTCTTCAGGGGAACACACACACACACACACACACACACACACACACACACACACACACACACACACACACACACACACACACACACACACACACACGGAGACAAAAAGCTCATGTTGACCTACACAGAGACGCACAGACACAAATAAATACAGACACATACAACACACATACTCCCACACACACACACAAACACGCACACATACACAGAGACTCACACAAATACAGACACACACACACATGCACACATATTCACACACAAACACATGCAGACACACGCACAGACACACAGACACGCACAAACACGCTGACCCATGAACACACATACATACACACACGCACACAAACAATGTCAAATAAATCAAATGTAAACACACACACGCACGCACAAGTACTTGCACACGCACACACATAAAATGACAAACAAAATAAACACAGTTTGCAAGAACAAATCCCAAAGCGATTCTTCCAGGAATACAGATCACTCAAAGCCTGAAAGCCCCCGGCCAGCTCAGATAAACAACGATCTCTTTGAGCCCACATGCCTCTGTCTATTTGTGTTCTTTCATTCAGTTTATTAGAAATAAACACCTCTGTTCCAGAAAAATCACACTAACTAAAATCTCTTTTTTTTATATACATATTTATTATTTTTTTACAAAGGACATTCCTCACCACTTCTCTGTATTGTGCATTCCCTGTTTCCACTGTGCTTTTCTCATGTGTCAGTGCTCTTTTCAATTTCCCCCAGTCCCCATTCCACAACTGCTCCTGATCCGAGATTTTCTCGTCCTTTTTATCTGGATGTAACTCCATCTTTACGTTTTTGTCTCCTATCACTCCCCCCCTCCCGATCTCGCTTTTGAGGGAGACACTTTGGGTGGCCGTTAGATGAAAACGTTGAAGACTCTTAAAAATCTCTTCTCTCTCCATTCAAATCCTCTGCTTGTTTAGTCTCTAGGATGTTTTCTTTAGTACCAGCTGTCTCTCTCTCCATTTGTCTCTCATCCCTCTGGTAATCCTTGTCTTTCTCTCCCTCCAATTTGCTCATTGTTAAATGTTCCTCTGATTCAAACCTCTAGCTCTGTTACTCTCATTCTTGATCTCTTCGACATATTCTCTATCATCACTTTCCATTTCTGAGTGTCTGTTCCTCTCATCACTTTCTCTATCGTTACCCTCTATCTTAACCTTCATCCCTCCGTCCCCTTTCCTTATCCTCTCTCTCTTGTTCTTTCTTGTTCTCTCTATCTCTCTCCTTCCCTAACCTTCTTGTCTCTCTCTCTCTCTCCTTCCCTAACCTTCTTGTCTCTCTCTCTCTCTCTCTCTCTCTCTCTCTCTCTCTCTCTCTCTCTCTCTCTCTCTCTCTCCTTCCCTAACCCTCTTGTCCTCTCTTGTCTCTCTCTCTCTCTCTGTACACAAGAGCTCTTCTGCTCACTCATGGACATTTGCCTGCTAACTTATCTTTGCTACTGATGCCAGCAGCCAGACCTGCCCCCCCCCCCCACCCACCCACTCGATGCAGGTGTAAAGCACCTGCTCTGTATTTAATGGTGTAGGGAGGGTGTGTGTGTGAGATTGTGTTGGGAGGGGGGGGGGGGGTAATTGACTCCTGGTGACACATTCATAGAACACACCGTTTCAATAAAGGCAGTGCATAGCTGCCAGCTGAATTCCCTGAGCTAATAAGATGGCTTTTCGAAACCAACGGGCCTCGTGGGATTGAGCCAATCAATTCCTCATTTATCTCCTGCGGTGTGCAAGGCCTGTACCGATTGATGGGAGGCATCCACTTTGCTCACAGCGCGTCGGTGGATGTCAGATCATTTAGAGACAGACGGGGGGACAACCTGACCGAAAGAAAACATGACGAGGCGACCAAAATGTTTCAGTAAAGTAGGCGTAACACAGAAGGACTCTAGGCCAATTAAAGGTTTAAGACACATAGACACACAGGCACTTCAACACACACACACACACACACACACACACACACACACACACACACACACACACACACACACACACACACACACACACACACACACACAGACAGACTAAGCAGACAGATAAACAGACTAAGCAGACAGATAAACAGACAGACAGACAGACAACCATACAACAGCGGCAGGAAGAATTCCGACAGGAAGTTCCACGCATGATGACTCCTCATGTGACAGCTGCAATCAGGGTTCGTACGGTCATGAAAAACCTGGAAAAGTCATGGAATTTTAAAATGGTTATTTCCAGGCCTGGAAAAGTGCTTGAAAAAAAATAAAGTCCCAAAAGTTTTGGAAAAGTCATGGAAATTTTTTTTATTCATATTTTCTTGTCGTTCATTTACGCTGAGTTTTAAATCATGAATATGCCTTTAAATGAAATACGCTCAAAGTATAAACAGGCACGCGCTGAAACTAAAACATACGCAACTGAAACATTTGTTGGCCATAGCAACAGTATCTGAGGGAAGCCAAAATTATTCAAAATGCCAGGGAAGTGTAGGTGCAGCAATGCTTGGTTGCGAAATGAGAAATATATGTCATGGGTTTCATCCGACAAAGACCCGGGCCGAGCTAAATGTAGGTTATGTGGTGACAAAACGTTTGACATATCTAACATGGGAGAGGCGGCATTAACGAGCCATGCGAAAGGCACTAAACACCAGAGCGCTGCTGCTAGCGGAGCTAAGTCAAACCCCATCACCGGCTTTCTCACCACCACAGCCAGGGCAACTGCTACGGCAAACAGCACGTCTCTCTCTTTGGCCAAGCAGTCGTCAATAACCGATGCTGTCACAAAAAAGGAAATCTTAACTGCGGAGGTAATGTGGGCACTGAAGGTGGCTAATTCGCATTATTCGTTTAAGTCATCTGAAGATGCTAGCCTGCTCTTTCAAAGAATGAAAGACGGAGATCGGAGTGTATTTGAGTGTGAGAGAGAGTGAGTGTGTGTGTTAGTGTGTATGTGAGTGTGAGAGAGAGTGAGTGTGTGTGTGTGTGTGTGTGTTTATATATGTGTGTATGCGTGTGACCCCCCTTATCTGTGATGTTGTTTTATAAAGCTGTTTAAATGTGAAATTGTTTTGGTTGATTAATGGTCAAAGAGTTAGTTGCCAACTGTTCTGTTACATTTTGCACTAGAAAAGGGAAATCAATGTTTGCACTAGCTGGATGCTTCTGCATACTAAAGCTCTTATTGATGTCAGTGCTGTGAATGCAACCAGAGTATATTTATAAATGTTCATTCTTTAAATCAAACTATTGTCTCTCAATCATTTGTGTCATTTAATGTATACAGTATGCCTCCGAATTCCCATTGTTAGTTTTAATACTACATTTTATCACTTTTGCACGTTAACACTGAGATTTCACAAAATGTTTGGTCATGGAAATTTGGTTTAAAGTCATGGAAAAGTCATGGAAAAGTCATGGAAATCCATTGGTCCAAAAGTGTATGAACCCTGTGCAATGCTGTCGCCGTCTCTCCGTGTTCGCTGTGATTTTTCTTTTTAGTTTAATGGAATACCAGGGGCTGTCTGGGCCCTGGTGCTTCTCTGAAGCTAGCTGCAGGCATTAACATGTCCTTAACATGACATTTTCTTTCCATATTTTTTGCCTATTTCGTAATCGTATTCACCTATTCAACAACCTACTCAATTGTGATTTTGCTTCCAAATATAATGCACCTAAAAGTTGACTTTTGACAGTAACTTGCGGAGAGGAGCTTAGCTTTTGACCGATAATCTCCCCAAATATATATCCCATCCTATCATATCTGATCTGCAAGCGTACCGATTGAATGCAAGCCAATCCACTCCAGAGGGACCAGGCTCTGCTTAAAAGGACAAGGTCTGAGTCATCACTAGTTTCTCTCGTTTCATGCTACTCGTGTTTCTCTCTCTGGCCACCTTCCGATGTCAAAACTTGACAGAGTCTGTCTTGTCAAACTACTGTCTACGTTATTTTGGTCTGTATTATTGTTATACGTTCCTCTACACTCCAACCTGCACCGATGTCTACTTTCCAAGATGTTGCTGACCACAGGTATCCCTTAAAGGGTACATATTCTGAAAACAACAATTTTTCTGCGATTTAGGGTGTTCTTTTGGTTCTCTGGTCCGCCAAAACGCATACAAACTTTGAAATAAGTCTGTACATGATTTCCCCCATCCCCATCCCCCTCCCATCAGAGCATAAATAAGATTTTGTGGACCAGCGGACGAGCGCTTGGTGGAGATGTTCGTGCATTTCAGAAGCAGGGAAATTCCATAAAAAAATAGTTGTCTAATTTTGCCTTGTCAGTTTGCCGTGCGACTGCCTTGCAGGGAGTCTGGCGGCAGGCCGGCAGCTCAGCTCCGGGAGTACAATCTCTTTCTCCTCCATGTCGCAGTTCAATCTGAACTCCAGAGAGTCAAAGCCTTTCCCCCAATTCTTCTCAACCATGGCCGAGATAACCCCCACTACGAGTCTTTACTTGTTGTGGAAGTACCAGAGACTTCAGACGCAGTCTTTGTGATTCATAATATCATCCGGAGGCGCACATTTTGGCCGTGATATTAGATATTATATAATATATCATAGTAAATATTATAATTATTAGTATTATATAATAATATTATATATTATATAGATATAGAGCTCCGAGAGCCGCAAATGGCAACAATCACTCCTCCATGCTGTGGTTCACTCTGACAACTCATTTGTATGCAATGGGCAGCAGCTAATTTACATTAAAGCTACAGACACCAGAAACAGCGCATTCTGAAGGGACTGAAACAGAGTGGAATAGGCAAGATTTTCTTTCCAGCTTCAAAAACATGTTTCCTGGAACGCATACTATGTTTACTTGTTGGAAAAACATCATAATATGTCACCTTTAACAAAGATTTATTTCATAAAAAACTCATCCAGCAAAGGTGTCACTGTTAATCTGTCCTTCCGCAAGAATTCTTTACAAAAGGTCCAATCTCCCGAGTGGACTAAATGATGATCAAAGCGAGGACAACCCAGACACCTTGACCCGATGTCTGATACCCGCTGTAGGGACCGTCTGCCAGACATGGATGATATGGAAAATACCAATTAGTGAGCTGCAGTGAGCAGGCTGTGGAGGAATGCTCTGTGTCTGGGAGACCAGTGGTGGGCTCTGTTCCCATTCTGTCACTGAGGGGCTGTCCATGAGCTCCTCACCTACTTCTGATGGTTTCTTTCTGTGTGTGTTTGATTTGCTAAATCGCCAACCTCCCCACCCTCCCTTCCTCCCTCCCTCCCTCCCTCCCTCCCTCACTCCCTGTTTGGATGAAGACCTCTTTTGCTTTGTTTTACCTGTTTGGAAGTTGAAGATGGTGTGTGTGTGTGTGTGTGTGTGTGTGTGTGTGTGTGTGTGTGTGTGTGTGTGTGTGTGTGTGTGTGTGTGCCTCTCTCTGTGTGTGTTTTTGTTGTGTGTCTCTCTATCTGTCTCTGTCTGTCACTTAGGGCTCTAAGTAAATTCTGGGCAGTTGGTCGATTGGTTGGTCGATATGCAAATTCTCATTTGTCGGATAATCACTGGTGTTACTCATGAGAAAAAAGCACATATTTTTCATTATGTTCAGGGGCTGGAGGGTAATTTATAGACCGATGTATTCGATGTTTGAATAATAGTCTATATTGTGTTAGAAATAACATTCATTATGGATATGTATATAAACATTGCCAAAGCACAAAAATAAAAAAATATTAATAATAATAAACGTATTATTAAAACAGAATTCAATGAAGTCAATAAAATCGTTTCGATACAATAAAATAGGTGATTTTAATGTGTTCATACAGTGAACAAGTAAGGCTATATTACAGTTTTTCTCTTTTCTATGCACAAAAAATTTAACTATGCACACAATTCTGAAAACTTGAAGCTCATTGAAGAACTACAAGACTCCATTTTTTGCACTCATAGAGAAATTCTAAATCAAATTTTTGCAAAACTCTAAGCACAAATCTAATCATTTAGCACACCTTATTCACCTGGAAAACACTGGACTTCAAAACGCCACACCCAATTACTAATTGGTCTTACTCACTTTTCAGCTGTTCAAACTCAACTGGCAAAGCACTTCAATCGTGTGAGAGCATAAAAGAGGCCTTATGTGAGCTCTACTGTTTTGTAGATGAGCTCCTTTGGCCTCATCAGGATCGGCGGTGGGATACAGACTGATTTATATGTAGCTTAAATGTAGCTCTGTTTCACCGCATTTATATATATATGCGTATGTATGTTATTTTTTTTGGCCTACGAAAAGCTTTCTTGCAGACCGTTTGGCTGAAAATGTTACTGTATTACAGTAACAAAAAAACATCAGCTTTGTTACCTTTTTGTACTTGTTACCAGTTTTTCCCGTTGCTTGAACACGTTTTGAAAAAATTGTCTCATTGTTTCAAAACTCGACACACAAGCAAATAAGACACAACACTGAGAAATATACCATTCACATCTATGTCAAATTTAAACTCTGCTATCCAAACCTAACAATCCAAAATGTCACTCTGATGACAACATTTTACACACTTTATATCATATGAATACACTTTCAGATCAGCAGCAATATAAAATACTTTATATAAAATTTCTTTATATAAAAATCTTTTTATACTTTAAAATAACTGCAGTCTTTTATATTCACTGTTTTTAGTCTAAGCATGTGTCGATAGTGTTCAAGCAATTGGCAAAAACTGTACTGTACTGGGAGTTTTGCCAAAATAGGTAACATTGGTGTATTCTCAGAACTCCAACAATGTTGCAGTATCAAGGTGCATATAGGTGTACAATACAATATCATCCCACTGCAGACACAAATGGGCGTTCTCGTGTGGTGGGAGTTCTCGTTTACGCAGACTGGAACGCTCCCTTCTTCTTCTTCTTCGCCTTTCTTGCTGAACTGTATTAAAATGTCAAAGTATACTACTCCGACTCCTTGATCCAAATCCGTAACTACGGAGACCCCCGTACTCTCGTACTCCGACTCTCATAGTCTCATAGTCTCATAGTCTCATACTCGTAGTGAGGGTTATCTCAGCCATGGTTGAGAAGGAATTTGGGGAAAGGAACTTTGGCTTTGAAGTACATTAACAGCGACATGGAGGAGAAAGGGATTGTCTCCCACTGGAGCCCCGCTGCCCCGCTGCCCACTGGCCACTGCCCGCTGGCCACTGCCCGCTGCCTGCTACCCGCTGCCTGCTGCCGAGGCAGTGGTGCCTCGGCAGCGGGCAGCGGGTAGCGGGGCTCTGGTGGGGGAGACAATCGCGGTCAACAATCTGAAGCAGCCATCCCTTTCTCCTCCATTGCGCGGTTCAGTCTACTTCAGATTGATGTGGAAGTGGAAGGTTATCGCTGCCATGGTTGAGAAGGCATTGAGGAAAAGGAACTTTGACTCCCTGAAGTACATGAATGGCGACATGGAGGAGAAAGGGATTATTGCCCGCCATTGCCTCCCACTGGAGCCTCGCTGCCAAGGCACCCCTGCCGCAAGGCACCCCCGCCGCAAGGCACCCCTGCCGCAAGGCACCACCGCCGCGGGTTGGTGGTGTCTCGGCAGCTGGCAGACAATCGCGGTCAACATCTGTCGGAATGTCGGATACGCAATGCAATTTGCAGACCGGTCGATCTTATATGTTGACTACAAACCATGTAAATAGTGTTGGAAATAAACTTCCAAAGCTTTTGAAATCTTATCTTAATGTTCAAAGTAAACAATGTACAAAGTAAATAAGGTGCAAAGTCAAACCGGAGAAGTGATTCTGGAAATTATTTTGTAAGAGATATATAGATAGATAATAGATAGTTAAAAAATATTGGATGCGCAGGTAAGCTACGGAGAGGGTCTCCGACAGGCTCTCCGGCTACGGAGAGCAAAGTATGCCTTGCGACTATGCTTCGCAGTATGCTTTGCGAAACCCAGTATGCCTTTTGAAACACTTTGTGATTGGTTGATGAAACTCAACCAGGAACGTCTAATGGGCGTTCTTGTGTGATGACGGAAACGCCCAAGCCTGCAGCTGGACCCTTCTCGTGCAATATGACTCTGGGATGCTGGGATTGTGAGTTTAGCCCATTGGAGCTCATTGGGTAGACAAATATGCAAGGTGGACGGATGAATGGATGGACAATTGACTGACAGATGAGTTTGGTATTATGTATTGTTTGCCCAGTGTGTTGCAATGGTGGAATCGCTCAGCACTGTGCAGTAACCCTTGACCTCTGTAAGTGCCAGTTTACAGGATGGATGGAGAGAGTGAAAGACAGCAGTCCATGCAGCCTGGGCCTCAGGCCCAGGTTGCTCACAGACGACTGGGCAGCCATCGGCCCCAAGTAAGAACCGGGGTGGCGGGTTGTTGAAGGAGCTCATTCCGGGGTCCGAGGGCCGATTGGAGGGGTGAGGGGGGCAGAGTTCACCTTTGGCTGAGCGGCCAACGACTTTAGCCTGTGAAGTTGACCTTAAGGGGGACATTTGATTAGCTATTTTATGCGCAACGTTCTCTATGGGCCCATGTGGCCGCATTTCACACCAGCCTTGAGTGGAAAAGTATAGACAGAAAATAAAGAAGTCGACTTGAATTGGGGTGACTTGTAACATTTTATTGAGTTACTGTTCATTTCTATAAAATCGGATGCTTCTCCAAACGAGGATATTGAGAAGCTCAGTAATGCGATTGCATCTGAAGGGATGGAGAGAGGGAGAGAGGAGAGAGAGAGAGAGAGAGAGAGAGAGAGAGAGAGCACGCAACCAAGGCAAAGATGACATCTCCACTCTGTGTGAAGCAATGATTTACATAAACATACACACACACAAGGACACTGTGCAATAATTGTAAAGCACTGTACATCTAATCTATTTATTATTATACTTTGCACTACTGCCTTTTACTCTTACTTACTATTTTTATGTTGTGTGTATACTTGGATGGTGCTACAATTTCGTTGCACACTGTACAATGGCAATACAAGGATATTAAATTATTATATTATATTCAAGGAATGCACACTCTCACATGCCCACACAAATTAAAAAATATGCTTACACACACACACACACACACACACACACACACACACACACACACACACACACACACACACACACACACACACACACACACACACACACACACACGTCACACACACACACACACACACACAGAAATACACACACACAGTGAACCCAAAATTCCCTCCTCATTGACTCCGTGGGTTCCCAGTTTCCGCCCATTTTCTCCACACTATCTGGCTCTCTCGGCCCCGTTACCTCAGGCTCTGTCTGTTCCATTTTTCCTTTATTTCTGCCAGTATTAAACTTCTTGTGATTGCCTGAAAAGCTGTAATTGGAGTCAGCTGACTTGAAGATGGAGGGCTGGAGGCCAGCAATCTGTCCCCTGGGGTCACAAAGCTTTCTTGGCTTCGAAAATATGAGTGTTACAAAATATGTCCCCATGTAGGTGGAGTGGTTGAGTGTGTGTGTGTGTGTGTTTGTGTGTCGCCGGGTCCCAGAGCACCCGATATAAGACGAGAGTTGGAACTTCATGGATGCCCATGTTTCTCTAACAACTGCAGTGGCTAGTTGTGTCCAAGCTTCAGCTCATCCCAGTGGCCATACATGAGAGGGCTGTGTTTTCGTGATTGGCCATCTCTTAGTTAGGAAAATAGGTCCCTTTGGTCCATTTGCAACATGGTCTCACGGGAATCTGTGAAATGACTACGGTCGGACGCTTAACTCGAAATCCGTGGCCACATCACGGAAACAGGCCGATATCCGTGTGTGAGCCACGGAATAACAGTGTCATTTACTTGCATTGGAGCAAATTCCGTGGCCACATCACGGACAATTGAAGTGATTCCGTCAGACCACCACGGATTTTGAGTTAAGCCCCCGCTGTGGTCAAATGTGGCACACACACAGATTGAAACGGGAGCACACACACAGATTGAAACGGGAATCTGTGTGTGTGCCACGGATTATCATTGTCATTTACTTGCATTGGAGCAACTTCCGTGGACACAACAAGGACAATTTAAGTGTTTCAGTGAGACCACCCCGGGTTTTGAGTTAAGCCCCCGTGGTCGACTCGCTCGTTGAAACGGGGATCCGTGTGTGAGCCACGGAACATCAGCGTCATTAACTTGCATTGGAGCGAATTCCGTGGCCACATCACGGAAATCTGCGTGTTTCCGTGTTGTGTCCACGGATTTCGAGTTATTCGTCCGTAGTCATTTCACGGATTCCTGTGAGACCAGGTTGTCCATTTGACGTTTAGAAGCTATCAAAGATTGTCATCATTTTTTCTCTCTCCCACTCTCTCCCACTCTCTCTCTCTCTTTCTCTCTCTCTCTTTCTTTACTCTCTCCCACTCTCTCCCACTCTCTCTCTCTCTCCCTCTCCCTCTCCCTCTCCCTCTCTCTCTCTCACCTCGCTTTACCAGAGCATGAATATTTCTGATATTTGTCCTCAATACCATTTGTCCTGATAAATTGAATAGTACACTTCTGGTTCTCTGCGGTCTGTTATGTGTCAATCTACCGTCCCCTTGCTCATATTTTATAATGACATGCTTCATTTGCTAAATCCCCAAATCTCTCAGACTCATTTTCAGTTATGAAGTTTGACGATTCAAGCGGCCGAGAGAGCTCCGTCTCCATTCACCGTAGGAGGGACTTGTGTAATTGAATGATGGACTGTTTAATATCATCCGATGTTAAGCGGACTTCCTCTGACAGACATGTTTATCTCATTATATCTCTGTCTTTCATTTCATTCCATTATAAGCCAACAGAATCAATTGGATAATATATGTAATCATCTTTCTTTTGTTGTAAATTAGCATTACAGAAGCCCTGATAATCAACATAAAAAAACACATGCATTTATGTAGAAAAAATAAATGCAGATTAATATAAATCCTATGGTCTGGATCCTTCTGTATCTTGTAGTGTCATCAGAGAGGCTCATAGACCGACCTGGCGGCATATCGTATCTATATTCAGACATGCAAACGGCACGCTTTTTGGCGCGAGTCGCTTTTTTATCATACATTTTGGGGACCTGTGTGGTTCGTGCAGATCCGAAGAGTTTTTTTTTGGGGGGGGGGGGGGGTCGATCGGTGTGCGCGTACAGGTGTCAATATTCCGTAATCTGACTGACTGAGACCCCCCGTGCCTTCGAAGTAAAGAAAAGTGATTCCGGAAATGATTTTGTTATGGGACCAATCACAGCCCTTGCCGTCGCGTTGAAATATTGGATGCGCATGCGCACGGTAGAGCTTAGATCGGGCTCAGAAAATCAAGCCCGACCCCGACCCTCTGCACGTTCTGTCCTGACACATTAACTGTAATTATGAGCCCTAGCCCGATTTCAACCCGACATTTATTTTAACACATTTTAACACAACTTTGTACACATTTGTTACTAGGCCTACACAGCTAAATACATATGTAAGGGATAATGTATAGAACGCCGGTCATTATCGGGAAAATAAGCCCCGACAGGGCGAACAGTACACCGACGCGCAGCGAAGGCGTCTTGCTTCGCCCTGAAGGGGCTTATTTTTCGAAAATGACCGGCGACGTTCTATACATGATCCCGCTTATTACACGGCTACTTGCCAAAACTAAAAAAATAACTTTACATGGTGCGACTTTTTACAATTTATTCGTTACCAGCATTCATTCATCATTTTTTCACAATGTCTTGTTTTTAAAAGATTTATGATGACTTTATGCTCTGTAAGGTGACCTTGGGTGGCTTGAAAGGCGCCTCTAAATTAAATGTATTATTATTATTATTATTCGTAGTGTTGATCAGCAGAGCAATAATAAATTGTCCGCAAAGACGGTGACGTCGCTTAGCAACAGAAGACACTGGGGTTAACAAGTCACCGGACTAGCTACCAAAGTGAACGGAGTGTTCCACGGCATTGAGAAGACCTGTGTAATAAAGGCCTATTATATTTCTGTTTATGGCATAGATTTCTCCTCAGATTAGGCCAATAAACCAATGATAAAAATAAAAATAAAAATGCTAGATCAGAGGCCCGGCCCGACCCGGCCCGACCCGGCCCGAGGATAGTGGTGGGAAATATCGGAGAAGGATGCACTTATTGTGCAGCAGGACGCAGGGTGCAAGTGCAGTTGGAAGTGGTCATGTCTAAAATTAGAAGCCACGACTGAGGTGAATACAGTGAAGCATAACTTTCCACTGTCTGACTTTTTCAAATAAATTGAGAAAAGAGGATGTGCTAAATGCACACACTGCATTAAAGAAATGCCCTGTATGCACACTGTAAGGCAGACATTCATCGGAGGAAAGTGACAACAACAATAACTACACAAAGTGTTGCACAGCTTCTCCGAAACCCTCTTCCAGAAACCCCCTAAGCAGCAGATAAGATCAGGGACAGTGCCAGGCCTATACTGCCAGTACCTGTACCTGTGATCGCATATCCAATGCAGAGGTGTGTGTTTGTGTGTGTGTGAAAATAAATTAACTTAGTTTAAAAAGGCACTTTAACCGAGTAACTAATATATTTTTTATCTTTCTAGGCATATAGCATATAGCATAGGCCTTCTCATGATAATAGGATATCATGCCGTCATATTTTTTCAGACTTCGGGTAGCTCTCTCTTTTTTTTTGTCATACATGTGTTTGCATCCCTGTATATTATGTGTGGTATTTGTGGTTGTGTTTCTCCTTTCACCGAACAGAGGCTACTATGTTCTGCAGTATATATATAAAGGTTAAATATATAAATAAGGTTAAATATATGAAGGTTGTTCTTCATAGATCCTTCGTTGATAACAGTCTGTAGAAGCCGATATCCCATTTTGTTTCCCAGTACATGTGTCGCCCCCTAAAGATTTGGAGGCCTGGCCATGAGAGCCAGCTGCACCTGATTGGAGCAAAGAGAGAAGGCCAAGTAAACGGCCAGGAGAGGTAAACGGCTGGTAAAAGGCGTCTGAAATGTAACATGTGAAACAAACCACGCCAAGGAGTTATCCACAAACAGAACAAGGATAATATGCCCAGCCCATGGACAGAGCAGTTCAGCAGATGGAGCTACATGCAGATAACCTGTCATCTTCCCAAACTTGCACTGTGCGCGTTCCATTGTTCCTGTCCAAATAAAAAGCAGCAAGAGTGACAAGATCATGAAGACTAACGCCTTTCTCGAGTGATTAATGACAACCTTGAACATCAAAGGCAGAAGGACGAACATTATGTCACGTACTTTGAACCAAGAGAAGCATGTAGCATTTCACCTCGTCCCAGGTCTTCAAGTCTCTGGATTGGATAGCTCTGATTTCATTGCTTTACCTGAACTTTACACATGGAAGGAAATGCGAGTTACCAAAGATAACTTTATTTACAAATAGCCGAGATTCTGATTGGAACAAATGCGCAAAAAGTCATGGAACCAAGGGAGGTAATTATCAGCCATTGAGAACACTGCTGGGATGGTTGTCAATGGACCCCTTGGACGCCATGATGGAACTGACATAACAAGCCATCAAATCGTCCAATGCCATAGAATCTCAATTGCCATGTTAGAGCAGCTCTTGTTCGGTCAATACAACCAAGACTTCATTGAGATAGCATCTGACAACAAGCTGGAGAGGACCTTTGAAGACATGAAGGCATGTATAAATGGTATTGTAACACTAAAAGACAGACATTATAATCTGGATTTGCCTTTCAGGAGAGATGACTGATCATGCAGAATAAGATAAGATAAAGATATACTTTATTAATCTCAGCAGAGCAATGTAGGTGTTCCAGCAGCCAGCATTCATACACAAAACACAACACATGCATACATACATATCCCACCTATATAAAAACCATGAGCACACAATACCTAGCCTAGAAAAAAAATAAGTGGAATGGATGGCCCATGTGCATAAGTATAAGTAGCTGTGACTCAGTCACAGCTACAGTACAAAATGTGTGCAAATATACAGGTATGCAAATATAACGGTGTGCAATAAACAGGTGCAATAATACAGTTTGATATATATAAGCAGCTCAAGCTAAAGTTTAAATGACTATTCTTCTGTCCTTACTAAAAAGGGGAGGTATTATAAAGTGCAATTGCAGTAGGTAAAAAAGCATTCTTATATCAGTCCTTTCTGCAGCTTAGCTGTCGTAGCCTCCCACTCTTTTGTTTACTCACTAGATTGTGCAAGGGATGCGTGAAATTGTCCATAGTACTCAACAATTTCTGTACCATCCTTCTCTCCATCACCATCTCCAGGGACTCAACAGCAGTCCCCTGCACAGAGCCAGCCCTCCTAATCAGCTTGTTAAGCTTTTTAGAGTCACAAGCCCTGATGCCACTGCCTCAACTGATGGCTCCAAAGAAAATGGCACTTGCCACAACAGACTGTAAAACATACTGTGCATAACATTTTGCTACACACAGTCCCCTGCGGCACTCCTGTGCCACTGATAAAAAATCAGACCTCCCCAGCCTCACAAACTGGGGTCTGTCATTCAGGTGGGTCCAGATAGCTGGTCACCTGTGGTGTCAGGCGGGCCAAGACCCGCCTCTCAAGTACCTTTGTGATGTGCGATGTTAGGGCAACTGGTCTGTAGTCATTGAGGACAGAGGGAGAGGGTTTCTTGGGGACTGGAACAAGGCATGATGTTTTCCACATCACTGGCACCCTGCCTTGGCTGAGGCTGAGGTTGAAAAGATACTGTAAAATGCCACATAGTTGACGTGCCGGGTTTATTGTTTGCAAAGCACCTCACTTTCCTAGCAGGTACCACATCATAGACACAGAAGGAGATGTCTTGTGATACATTCCGTCATCGAGTCAATGTTATTACCATGTGGTTCGCAGAGCACATCCAAGTCTGTAACCTCAAAACACCCTTGCAGGAGCTCATTGGTTTCCTGAGACCACCTCCTGACTGACCGTTTGCTGCTGAATAATGGGTGTGTAGGTTGGACTAAGCAGAACCAGGTTATGGTCTGACCTGCCATGGGGAAGAAGGGCTGTGGATCTCTATGCATCCTGTGTGTTTGCATACAGTAAATCCAGTGTTTCATTGTCTCTGGTACGGCACATGACGAATTGGTGAAAAGTGGGGAGTGATGTAGAGAGAGAGGCATGATTAAAATCCCAAGAGATTGCAACGAATGCATTTCGATGTTGTGTGAGTATTTTAGCAGTGACTGAGTTGATGACGTCACATGCTGTTCCGCCATCGGCTGACGGCGGTATGAAACAACAATGTCAACAGCACAGGTAAATTCCCTCGGGAGATAGTATGGACGCAGACTAACTATGAAGGTATTATTGTAGTAAAAGTCTTTAGCACTTGTAACTGCAGATTTTGTATGCGTACACTGAAGTCACAAATGTGTAACAGTAAATTTGAAGTCATAAATATTTATTTTGCATGTGTACTCTAAAGTCACAAATGTTTAACAGTACATTTGATGTCGTAAACATTTTTACGACATTGTACCATTGTAAAGACTAAATAAGGTCTATGAGTTCACAAGTCAGTGTTACTGGTGCACAAATCCTATCCTGTGCATCACAACTTCAAAGAGTTATGCACTTGACACTTTTGCTACAATCATTGCAGCGCAGTTGGTGCAAAACACATTCACACACCCGTGTTTCATAATCTGAGAACATGCCCAAAATTTGTGCATTCGTGAACCCAAATGTGAAATTTGGGTTCACGAAATGTAAAATATTTCCTCACAAATGAAATTATATAGATCGTTATGTTCAATGAGCATTTTAATAAGCGAGCAGAAGTCCATCGGTTATACAACTGCTCGAATCTGCTGGTACGAGTCTCAGCTGTTTTTCTTGCAGATACTTTTGCAACACGTCTATGTGGTACAAGTGTAGCAAAAGGGATTTGTATCCGTATTAAGCAGATCGTCCGTGGGCGGGACAAAATTGCAGCATTAACCAATGAAAGTCGCCGGCAGGGGGTGCATTTTTCAAACTACACTGTGACCATCCAAGCAAACTCTTACTTTCTGGAGAGGGCTTTTTCAAGAGGGCATCCTACACGACATAGTTGGGTATCTTACACTATGGCAAATTAAATACTGAGTTCAACTGAATTCCCCCCAAATTATTGCATTAACTTGCCGCAATTGTCCTTCAATATATTTGAATGGTCTGCTTGGATGGTCCAAGTGTAGTTTGAAAAATGCACCCCCTGCCCGCGACTTTCATTGGTTACTGCCGCAATTTTGTCCCGCCCACGGACGCTCTGCCTCATACGGATACAAATCACTTTTGCCTCACATGTACCACCTAGATGTGACTTAGCGTTCTATATATTTTTATTTGTGAGGACATTTTTCACGGGTGCAACTTCTGATGCAATAGTTCACATTTTGGTGAACCAAAATCTGCAGTTACAGGTGGTAAAGACTTTTGCTGAATAATACCTTCATAACTAACGGCTAACAGTTCGATGTTAGGGGTGCAGATGCACTCCTTTACCGTAATGTGAGAAGGATGACACCATCGGTTATTCACAAGCAGAGCAAGCCCCCCTCCTCTCTTCTTACCGCTCAGCCTGTGATCCCGGTCAGCTCGCACAGTCATAAATCCATTCATAGTTGTGTTTGCATCGAGAATATATAAATATTATATATATATAATATTCTCCTGCATCCATGTCTCGGTGAACACATTAGACTGCATTCTCGATATTCACGCTGTGATCTTATGAGTGCTCAGAGTTCGTCCACCTTGTTCACCAACAACCTCACATTCCCCATGACAATCGAGGGGATGCAGGGCCTTCTCCTCCTTGCTTTCCTCATTACACCGGCTCTACATCTTCTGTTTCTTCTCCTTAGCTTTTCTGGGATTTGGTATCTCCTTCCCGTAAAAGTAAAAGGTGGTGGTTTGGAGAGCGCTAACAGCTCGTCGCACGTGTAAACAATACCGCCAGCGTTTGCATACTGTCCTGAAACGAGAAACATTATAAAACGGTATAAACTAAAAAACGAATAAAAACTCAACTAATCCACTTAGTGTCCATCTCGATTAACTCGTACGCTAAATCAAGTGACTTGACACGATACAAAACACTTAAAAACTTTAAAACACTTAAAACGCAACTGGTGCTGCTGCAACAGGCTGCCACTAGTGTGGCGCCATAGCAACCAAGGAATAGCCTCTCAGTTGCAGAGCAACTGCATCTTGCCAAAAATCACTCAACTCTGAGCTGCTAAAATGGCCTGATTTGACAAACGGCTCAGTCTGAGTGCTTCCAAGATTCAACAGGAGCCAGTGGCTGTGATGGCTGATATTCCATCGATGTTCCAACAAGGCTGTCAGCAAAATACATAGACTTGAAGATTCCTCTTGTGGCCCAATGTTGATGTCAACAAAAGTCCAGTTGAACATCGAAATGTAAATGTAAACATTGCATGCATGTTCACCTAGTCAGAGCAGCATCTTCTCCCAGCATTTTTGCAAAACTGCATTCAAAATAACAGCAATGACAACAAAGACCGCTTTCACTCAGAGGTAGACACCATCAACAACAGCTTCTATGTGGATGATTGTCACGGGATGCTCTACGACGGGTCAAGGACCTGTCACTTGGGAGGATTTCACTTCACAAAGCCAAAGACAAAGCCAAATTAATGTTGGATCTGGACAAGGATGAACTGCCCATGGAAAGGGCACTGGGACTACATTGGAGTGTTTAGGGTCATTCATTCATGTTTAAGATCACAGTGAAGGCAAGACCACTCACTCCAAGAGGAATACGAGGAATATGTGGTAAACTCAGTGTATAATCCACTTTAGTCCCACTCACTCTCCCTGTGAAGACTATGATCTCATTGCCGTGCAAACAGAAGTTTATAAATAATACAGTATAATATGCAGAAGGGGAGAGATTACACAGCTTCCATACTTGAGTAAAAATACAGATACCCCTTGCTAAATTTTACTCAAGTGCAAGTAAAAGTACTACAGTCAGATGTCTACTTAAGTAGAAGTACTGAAGTACTTGTTTTTAAAAGAACTTGAGTATCAAGAGTACAAGAGTACATTTTCTAAATATTACATTACTACTGCCACAGTGCTTACATTTATGTATAGAAACGTCCTACATGGAGTGATGAAAAATTGTAATACCTTGGAGAATGTAAGTAAAATCAAGTCATTTTCATCTTCATTCTTTTTACCATGTTTCTTTATTTAACATTTCTCACTTGCCCACAAGGCAATCGCACAATAGTTTACAGTATAACAGTATTCTCAAGAACATAAAAACAATTGCTCAGCTTACATAAATATGTAATATCAGAAAAGATTGTATGTATGTGTGAGTTTCTGTTTTTTCATCAATCAAATCAACAATCGTCTCTCATCTAAATCTGACCATGGAGTTGACTTTGGCGGAAAGCGAAGGTGATTGCTGATAGGCTGAAGGCTGTCCTAATCAGTGGACCCTGCATAATCCAATCACGTTTGAGAGGGAAACAACAAATTGAGGGTTTCCGAGATTTTTCTTTTCTCCTTTAATTTTTCAGAAGAATCAACGGGTACTCACGGTCATGGATAGAAATGTAGCGGAGTAACGAGTACAATATTTGCCTCCCAAATTTACTTGAGTAAAGGCATGAGTACTCCCCAAAAATGATACTCGAGTAAAGTACAGATCCCTCAAAATTGTACTTAAGTACTGTACTCAAGTAAATGTACTCTGTTACTGTCCGGCTCTGATAATATGAGATAATAGTAACTAAACTGTGACAGTATCAATGCACTACGAGTTGCACAGCTCCTGATACTCTACATCAGGGGTCGGCAACTGGCGGCCATAACTGGCCCGCCAGATATAATATCTGGCCCGCCAGATTATTCTGAAGTTATGTTTTTTTTTATTTTTTATATCGATTAATGAATATATCTATTAGCTTAACTGTAAAGGGCCGGATACAGTGAACTTTTTTTTCTTTCACAATCGTTTTTTAATTGAATTGTATCAAATCCTGCTACTACTCCCGGAAGGTTAGAGACAAACTTGTCATGGTCACGTGTAAGCTTCGAGGGGCTGAGCGGGAGTTATTGGAAACTATGCAATATTAAATGAGACAAACCCCCCGTCTATAGGCCTATATACAACAATCTTAGCAACCCAACATTACGTATTTTTGTGTGATGTTGCACGTAGAGAAAGGCAGGAGCTGTTGACTAAAATCCACAAAAGATTTAAAACGCCAAGCTCTGAGACTTTGCTGTTGAACGCAAGTAGAGTCTCTGATGAGGTTACTTCGCCTTCAGCTCTTTTTTTGATTTTGATTTTTATCTGTGTGTTCATAATTGTATTTAGGCTAGGAACAGAGGTTTGTGTTTGTGCGCAGTCAGTCAGCACCCGCCATGGTGTGTGTATATGTGCGTGTGCGTGTTTGTACGCACACGCACACGCACATATACACGCACACATATTTAAGAGTGGTAGGCTGCTTTTTTATGTGCGCACTACTGCCCTCTCTCCAGCATAAGACCTTTCTACACTGCCAAGCCGGTTCGGTTGAGGCTTGGCACGCCTGGCGATTTCACCGTCTTATCTCAAGTTTCTTTGACCACTTTTGGGCTAGGGACGGGTTAGGGTTTTTTATCCAGACAAAAGCCTTGTAAGGGCAGTTCCTTTGCGTCTCTCTCGTACCATCTTTCAACGTCTTTGTTTAATATGACTGCATCACCTTTTCTCACATGATCAGCAGCTAGTGGATGTCACTTTCTCTCCAGTTAGAACTGCTCATGATGATATCGCTGCGTTGTCTCTGTGGAGACAGTGCAGCAACACCTCTACCCAACGTGATCAGGCATGACATTTTCGTGATTAGGGCATACACTTGTTTATATGTAAGTCTTTTAAGAGTAATCTAGTGCTTGGTAGGCATATGACTAAGCCAGCTGACGGGCCTGCGTCACAGTTCCAGATGCACTTTCATTAATCAATTCCTTGAACTAGCCTTTGATAATGTTCTGGCCTGGAAAAGAAATTGACCCGAGGCCAAACTTAGTTGCCGACCCCTGCTCTACACTGTAGTGCCTCTCCCCTGCTGTGTGTGGCCCTTGTCAGTGCGGACTGACGTCTACATGGATATTTGTGATTCTTCGGGGCATGGATAATAATAAGATGGCTGACATAATATATATATATATATATATTTATATATATATATATATATATATATATATATATATTGTGTGTGTGCGTGTGCGTGTGTGTGTGTGGGGGGGTTGTTGGGTGAAAATCTTTGTTAAAGTACTTTGGATGACATTTGTATTTGATTCATAATGTAGGCCCCTGGGAACACACCAGTGAATGTATCAATCAATCATGCTACACTATGTTATGACATTGCATGTGATTACTGCCTACACACAGCTCATTACAAAGTTGTTTTAAACTGAACATGACAGCATAAGGAAAAATGGTGCTCAATTCAATAACTTTATTTGGAATGTTGAGCTTCAAATGCCAGCTTCTAGAAAATTTCCAGAAGAACATTTAAAAGCAAAAACGTATTTGGAAAGTCAATTTATGAATATGAACGGTAAAAAAAATAGATAAAGAAAGCAACAAACTTTTGTCGATAAATAAAGAAATTTATGGGTTTGACTGTCTTGTTCTTTCATTTTAGAATTGTATTTTCGTTGAAAGTAAGTTGGGTTTATTATTTCTCGCAATTTGAATATTAGAAGTTTAATAAAAGATTTCCATTGGCTGGTAGTAGGATTTACTAACAAATTTCAGGAGTTGTGTATGCCCTTACGTCACACCACAGAACGGTACTATGTCAGACAATATTTCCGCAGACCAGGGTTACACCGTATTCTGTTATTCTATTCTGGGGTTGTGCTCGGCTCAGGAACGCATCAGCAGATGTCACAGATGATGGACACAAAGTCACAAGTCTCTACTGAATTAAGCATTTACTGATCTCAGAGAAGTTCTCAATTGGTTGATTTTGCATACAGTTGGATTTAGTTTGTAATATTTTTTTTATCTTGATGAAAAAAATGAACGAGGTTCGGACCTTTGTGACCTCATATCTGGCTACGGGGGTGCACAGCATATCACACTATTTGATGATCAAAGAGAAAGTGCGGTGTTACCAAAATGTAAGATCGAATTATGTCATATGTATAGTATAGCCTTGTCACATGAAGCTGAAGCGTATAAAAACAACGAGCAGGAATGTATTTATCCAAAGCGACTTACAATAAGTACATATGTTATAAGAAAGTGAAACAATATATCGCTGCCGTTACAGTAAATATGTTCTTAGAACCAATTGCCAAGCACTAACAATCACTAGGTTATCACATTCCCCATATACAGCAATTATAGCTATCTGATGCAGATGCTACACAATTAAGAACTATGAATAAATACAACATACAGTAGGTGCGTACATTCATTGCCTACATTAAAGGGTAATTCCGGTGTAAAATGGATTTGGGATATCATTGTATGATTACAGTTGAAACGTTCATTTTGGAGCACAAAAAACGCATATAGACGCTTTCTTCTGTTGGCTGTTTTTTTGTAGATTGGCGAACACAGAGCTTGCGTGTTGCTGACGGATGTCACAATCTCTGTGTTCGTCAATCTACCTATCGAGTCTTAAACAAAATGGCGTCGACGGGTGATCTACTGATGGTATTGTGTGTATAAAATGTACTTTTTAATAAACAATCTGTACACTTCCAAAGTTCTCAATGCCTCGTTTTATATGTTAAGACCCTAATTATACTACCAAAGAAGTGTCGGGCTACTTTTAGCCTTTTAAGTGGTTTAAATAGCGATTAAGTTTTTACCATAACCACTGCCCCCATTGTTCCAAGTTTATAGCGTTTTGATAGAATCTGCTAAAAACAGCCAACTGAAGAAAGCGTCTATATGCGTTTTTTGTGCTCCAAAACGAACGTTTCAACTCGTTATCATACAAAACATATCCCAAATCCAATGTGTTTATAGAGTGGCGAAGTCACGCACCTTCCGGTAGTGCCCATGGGACCTATGAGAGGGTTTTGTCCAGCACGGGCGAGCGCGTTCACGTGGATTTGCAGCGCGACACTTGCACTTGAGTTGAGATATTTAAACTTTGCCGCGACATTCGCATGATGACAGCCAAACGGCGTTCAACAGCGTGGCCACTGAGTGACGTTCGTAACGTAACAGCCAATCAGCGTTCAACCGGCCAACCGTTCCCTGCAGTGCAGCCGGGGTGAACCGCAGCATGGAGGAGAAAGTGATTTTGGCCGTTTGCGACTCCCGTAGCTCTATATAGTATAATAGTATATAATATAATATAATTGTATATATATAACGGCCAACAGCTCTGTGTGCCTCCGGATGGCCGTAGCACGGGGAGCTCTCGTAGGGATTGGGCTTCGCTGGGTTTGTTTACCGGCGTTGCTATGGTTACTGGTCTTGTGTGTTCCAACGGTTTATTAGGTATCTAATAAATCGCTGTCTAATCAATACTTCATTCACAGCCTCTTCCGTGGTCACTACAAGATTATGAATAGACTGCGTCGGGTTCTCCGACGTCTCTCCCTCTTCCACAACAGGTAAAGCAGTCCATCCAGAAAAATACAGCGTTTTTTTGTGATTTATGCGGCCAAAAATCCTTGATTATGCGGCACGTTTTCTTAAAAAATGCGATGAAATATGCGGCATATTTATGCAATTTTATGCGATGAAATTGCGGGAACTTGCGAAATAATGCGGGAACTTGCGAAAATTGCGGTTTGAAAAAGAGGGGAAAAAAGTGATACCCCCAACACCCTGTTCTCACTAGGCTACTACCTTAATGTAAAGAGTCATTTCTTTTTACTTTCTATGATAAACAAGCATACTACATCACAGAAAGAGCTGGGAATATTTACAATTTGACCTGACGAGCTGGCTGTCGCCTTGCATGGTTGACTCTGCCGTCGGTGTGTCAATGTGTGTATTAAACGATGTAAGTCGCTTTGGATAAAAGCGTCTGCTAAATGCCCTAATTGTAAATTGGAATATTTAGGTTCTAATCTTGTTTTATTTGAGACCTTAAAACATGGCTCAAACTTACAAAACATTGAGTACAACTTCTGTAGCTTTACAAAAAGAATCTGCTACAACTTCTGTAAAAATGAATGAATAAAATCAAAAAACAGAGGAAGCTTTTCAAAAGAGTAACAAAAAAGTGCAATCTTACAACTGTAAAATTGCATCAACTCATTGATTGAAACAGTCCACTGTGAAAATGAAAACGAACTGCGTAGCCTCTAACACTAGCCAATCATTCCTCATACTCATCCTCCATCCCCTCTCCCTCAACGTCCATCTCTTTAACCCTCCTTGCATGTGGTTTTCCAGCGTTGACCTCCGCCTGTGATCCGTTTTTTTTTTTTTTTGTAAATAAAATATTTGCGTTAATCGCGCGATAATTTTTTTAACGCCGTTAAAATTGGTTTGCGTTAACGCCGTTAATAACGCGTTTAACTGACAGCTCTAATATAAACACAGATAAATAAACGCTTAGATAAATAATAAGTTAACAAAAATAAAATAAAAAAAAGTAGGTACATTCCAATTATCCTCTGCGTGTACTACATGACCTCTAAAGCAGAGGTTGTACTTATCCCTCCTCCACTTCATCAAGCATTTGAGGAGATCCTTGTCCCTATGTAATTTATGAATGGGCCCCATATTACTTGCAACTTCTCTTGTTTGTCCCTGAGTGTATGGGTAATCTTTTCTAAAGGCAGACATAACAACATTTCTTTGAACCACTGTCTAATACTTGGTCTCCCATTGCTTTTCCATGTTATTGCAATCAATCTTTTGGCCTGTAGCATGCACGTGTTTGCAAAATTCTGTTTTCCAGTACTTATATTGTGTTTCTTTGGATAGATGTCTAGAATAAAAAGTTTAGGTTAGAGATTCCTAGTTGTGGCTGAGCCAGCCAGCCAGCCCCTGGACCCATCTGTCAGTATAGTTAGAGCGCACGACAACGAGAGCACAAGGCAGTGAGGGCGCACTGTAGTAGTGAGGGCGCACGGTAGGTAACGGGGGGTACGGTGGTGCTGTGATATAAATGCTGAACCACAGCCACGGCGGCTCCATGACAGGTGCCCCCCTCTGAGGCGCAACAGACGCCAGAGGGAGTTTATTTTTGGTCGCTCTCTTTCTCCGCTACCCTCACCCCCCAGCCGTCTCCCTTACCTGAGGACGTAAATCTAACAGACTCTCTAGTGAAATGTTTGTTGAAGAGAGGCAGCGATGGAGCCCCACTGACGCTGGGATTGGGTTCCACCTGACCTGATTTTCGTGGCGTGGTTGATTTGCAGTCTCTGACCACCTCGGTCACAGCAGACTTACCATGTCAACCGGCTGAGAGCCACCCTGTCCTCTCCCTCAGGAACCTGTCTGTTGTTATACTGTTAGCCCTTTGTTTGTGCTCCCATCCGACACAAACGTTCATCTTCATATCCTGTGTTCTAAATTTCCTTTGCTCCTCATTCTTTATCACTTCCTCCTTTTCCTCCTCCTCAGCATCCTCGACCTCCCCTTTCTTCTCATCTTCCTTCTTCCTCATCATCTCTCTCCTCCTCCTCATCTACCTTCTCCTAACAAATATCCATCAATTTAGTTTTGCCCCCCGTCTCCTCACTCTCAGTCTTCCTCCTCCTGCAGTGTTCAGCAAACACATTACCGTTTTAATAATGCACCCCGTCCTGGTCTGAGGGCCTCTGCCCTCACTCTGTTTCACCAGGTTGCCTCATCCTCCCCATGACGTCAGGCTGGGGCCTGGGCCAGCTAGGTGGGCCGGGGGATGGGACCTCAAATAGCAAGTGGGGTGACCTTGTGTCCAACTAGACTGGGAGGGGTGGGTGAATTGGGAGGGGGAGATGTGGGTTCTTGAAGGAGGGGGTGGGGGAGACAGACCAATCAGACTAGGTTTCCTTTGCTGGAGTCTCAGAGCCCATTGTTTGTTCACGCACACACATCCTTCACACACACACACACACATAACTCAAAAAGGTTAATTTTGTCTAACTTGATAGAACTTGTTTGTTCATGTAAACAGATAAGCATCACAGCAACAGCTGACGCTTCTGAAGAAGACTGCAGGTAGTTGAAACATGTCATGGTACAAACTAATGAATACTAGTCTGTTTACGTTGAACGAGGAAGATTTCAAATGAACTAAACTATGCCAAGTCAGAAAACTGGAAATCCTTACATCAACAGGAAAAAAAGGACACAAGGACACTCCAACTAGAGAGAAATGGGTCTGTAACCAATCACAACGCACCTTAACAGTGTTTCAAGTTTGCCATAACCCCAAAAAGAATACCACATGAAGATTTCATTTAGCAACGGAATTAGCATGTCAAAAAACACAAGAACAGGGACAAAAAAGCCGAACTATGAAATGAGGTAGCGGGTATTTTAAAAACGGCAAAGCTACCAGCCGCTAGCATGACAAAGGAGGAATGGAAGGCTGTGCAGTCAATAGCAAAAGATAAATCCATAAATATTTTACCAGCAGATAAAGGAAGAACCACAGTGGTTATGGACACGGAACAATGTAAAAAACAAATGGAAAACATTCTGGAGGATGCTAACACATATGAAGCCATAAAAAAGGATCCAACAGAAGTACTAAAACCCTTACCACACGAAACGAAACGAAACGAAACAAAATATTTATATCCCGCCCATATGCAACAATAGACTTACGATAAAATAGACCGAATATTGCCCATGTCAGGGCGGCTCTACACTCCTAACTTTAACAAAAACATATGGTAGAAGCAAATATATAGCACTCCATGGAAGACAGATAAAACTGTTTCAAGTGAAAGCATGAAAGTACGCCTACAGATGTTCAAAAATATTTTTTTTCAATTGGCCCTTGAAAATGCTGATATTATCAATCTTTCTCAATCTAGATGGAAGTGAGTTCCAGGCTTCTGGTGCATAGTTACTGAAGCGCCTGTTTGTTGCTTTCAGCTTGGAGATCTTTGGTAGCTTCATCTGAACGACATCAGCCGGACGAAGTCTTGACTCCCTCAAGGTCGGATCATTACTACTCATTGTGACAAGCTCCTGGAGATACACTGGGGCAACCCCATTCACTACTTTAAAGCAGAGAAGACATACTTTGAAAAATATCCGTTGTTCAATTGGGAGGATGTGAGCCTTCTTGTAGTAAGGAGTGAGGTCAACGTTCATATCTGTGATGTCATAGATGAAACGTACACCTGTGTTCAACGCTGATTTGAGTTTCCTAAGCCTTGTCTTCGTGAGATTCATGTACAGAGCGTTACAGTAATCAAGCTTAGAGATGATTAGCTGCTTGATCAGCATGAGTTTCACCTTCTCATCAAGGTACCGTCTGATGGTTCTGAGGTTTGTCATATCCCAGCTGCACTTCTGCTTGACATTGTTGACTTGTCTCTCCATGTTCAGTGATGCATCCAAGAGAACACCCAGGCTTTTCCAGCTGTCTCCTTTACAGATAGTTGGTGTGATGATAGTGTCACCAAACTGTATCTTTACTTCAAGGTTGTGTTTCTTGAGAACAAGCGGCTTACCCATCACGAGCAGCTCCGTCTTGCTTTCATTGAGTTTCATGAAGTTCTCAATCATCCAGCTTTTTATCTCTGACAGACAGTTGTTGATCCTTGCTGTAATATCACAGAGTTCAGTAGGTCTCATTGGGTGGAATGATATATACAACTGGGAATCATCCGCATAGAGTTGTATACTGAGACCGTATTTCTCTGCTATCTTCTGTAACTGTTTGATGTATAGAATGAACAGGATGGGTCCTAGAAGTGAGCCTTGGGGAACTCCAAATAGTAGACACAGCAGGTTAGAGATGGATACATCAATCTTCACACCAAAGGACCTGTCCTTGAGATATGACTTGAACCAGTTCAGGGCAGAACCTGTTATACCGAAATCATTCTCCAGCTTCTTTAGAAGTCTCTTATGATCGATGGTATCAAAGGCCGCTGATAAATCCAGCAGGACAACAATAACAATATTATCTGCATGAATTTCCCTAAAGATATCATCAGTCAACTTCACAAGCAGCGTCTCACAGCTGTGATTTGGTCTGTACCCAGACTGAACTGGGCAGTGGAGGTTGTTGGTCTGCAGGTGGCTGTTCAGCTGGTCTAGGACTATCCGCTCAAGAAGCTTAGAGGCAACAGGAAGGTTTGAGACTGGTCTATAGTTCTTCAAGCAGTCTGGATCTGCATCCTTCTTCTTTAGGGTCGGTTTGACAACCGCCTTCTTCAACTCACTAGGAAACTCACCCTGCATCATCGAGATGTTAACAATGTGCAGTAGAATGGGCACAAGCTCGTTTGAGCACTTCTTCAGGAGGAATGTTGGTATAGGGTCTAAGCAGCAGAACTTGCTGGACAGTTTAGAGATGTACTTCAACAGAGAAACTTTGCTGATGCGATCAAATGCTTCACACTTCATTCCCACAGGGTACTTAAAATCATCATCTACTGGTTTCCTCTGGTTTTCTTCTTCAGCTTGAGCTTCAATACTGGATCTGATGGTATTCACCTTATCTGCAAAGAACTCCTTAAAGTCTTCAGCAAGTTTCTTTGTATCTTTACTAGACGGCAGGACTTGGGATTGTTTACCAGTCAGCTTGTAAACTTTCTTATACAAAGATTTCGTGTCACTTGCAGAAGCTAATAGAGACTTTCTGGTAAAGGCGATCCTCTTCTTCTCTAAACCACAGAAACCGTTCCTGAGCCTGACGTAATCATCGTGTGTTCCTTTTCCCTTCCTCCATGCTGTCTCTGCAGCCCTTCTTTTCCTCTGCAATACACTTAGCTCCTCATCCATCCATCCATCCGATCTTTTCCCTTGACAGTCTTGTTGATAACCGGACAGTGCTTGTCCATGAGTTCCAGCAGTACTTTGTTGTAGAGAGAGACAGATTCCTCAAGGCTCTCAGAGCACCACTTGCTCCAGCGACACAGATCCGATTGTAGGATATCCTCCCTGAAATCATCAATAACAATCTCGTTAAAGTCCCTGTAACTGATTTTCCTAGCATCATCAACAAGATGTGAGACACTAGCAGAAACTTCTGCTCTCACCAAAGAATGGTCCGATGATGTTCCCGAGTCTACAACACTAATAGAGTGCACACAGTCTCTAAACCCATCTGTTGTGATAATAAGGTCAAGTGTCCCTCCAAGATCGTGCATTGGCACCAGTGGCACACACTGTTGAAGTCCATGTTGGCAAAGTAGTGTCAAAAACTTCTCAGGGTAGTGGTCACCAGGTCGCTCAACGTGTATGTTGAAGTCGCCGGCCATAACTGGAGTTCCTGGCTTATTGGAGAGGTCAGAGAGGTAATCACTAAATTCCTCAAGGAAAAAACACTCAGTATACCGAGCCTTCTTCGTGTACGGTGGCCTGTAGATATTTACCAGACGTAGCATCGCACTCTCGGTCTCGATAACAGTCTCCATTACTTGATAGGATTTGTATTTCTTAACATTAGTATTGGACTTCAGCTTGAGGTTTTTGTTGTAGATAACAGCAATACCCCCTCCAGAACGGTTCTCTTCATTTCACATGAAGAGAAAATATATATATACAACAAACTAGTACCCACAGCAAATATTACCCCCCGGATCTATGGCAAACCCAAAAAACACAAGACAGGCACACCATTGCGCCCTATAGTGCACAGTATATTAGTCTAACTAATAAAACCTCTCCAGGGCCAGACAACATTGCAAAAACTCAAAACAACTGGCAAAAGACCTAAGCAGTTTAAAAGTGGAAACAGATGAAATCTTCATATCACAAGATGTAGTTTCTTTGTTCAAAAAGCCCTATACAGGCAACACTAAACATAGTAGAAAAACAGACTTAGAGCAGACCGGACACTACAGAAATGCACAAATCTAACAGTGAAAGACTTATCAAGTCTGCTAGAATTTGTGGCTACATCCACATATTTTCAGTTCAAAGGGAAACTGTATAGACAGAAAGAGAGGTTTGCAATGGGTGATCCACCTTCAGCCATCACAAGTGGTTTCTTAATGGAAGACCTGGAGTCCAAGACCATAGCTACAAAACCAGACCATTTCGGCCTCAATTTCTGGAAGAGGTACGTGGACGAAATATTAGAAAAGGGAAAATAGGACACACACAGGCACTCATGGATCATTTGAACTCCATAGATGATATGCGAAACATAAAATACATGCACAAGGAAGGAACCAACCGATCCGTTGCTTTCCTGGACATGAAAATTCAACACAGGGACGATGGCAGTATAAAAATATAAATATCTAGGGAACCAACACATACAGACCAATATTTGTTATGGTCATCAGAGCACCCGACAGCTCACAAAATGGCAGTAGTGCGAACAATATATGACCGCACCAGCATGATCACAGGTGAGAAGGACAGACAGGAAGAGGAAAACCCCATCAGGAAAGCACTCACACACTGGCAATATCCAGGATGTGCCATCAACAAAGGGAAGCAAGCAGTCGGGAAAAAAGAAAACAAAGAGGAAACGAGAAGAAAAGCCAAGAAAGAAACGTACATCGTGGCATGGTGACACTGCCTTACATCAGGGACGTCACAGAAAAGGTCCAACGGGCGATGAAAAAACACCTCATCAGCACGCCAGTTAAACCCCACCTCAAGCTGCGGCAGGTGTTTGTACACCCCAAGGACAGAATACAACCGGAGAAGAAATGTGACGTAATACATGAAATCCAATGCTTGTCATGCAACAAAACATGCATAGGAGAAACTGGTAGGGCGTTCGGCACACGTAAAAAAAATAATGTGAAAAAGGAAACATCTGGAGCGCTCACACGTGCCCTAAAGCAGAAAGCGGAGCAGGGGAATCTAAAATCAGCCATCTCGGATCACTGCAAGAGGGACCACATCATGGACTGGGAAGGGGCAAGGTCATAGGGACAGAGAACAAAAAATTCCAACGTTGGATCAGAGAGGCGGTGGAGATCAGGAAACGGGCCCAGTGGGCAGTAAACCGGGACGATGGGGCATACATGCTGTCCCACACCTGGGATGCAGTTTTCCATAAAACAGATGGACAGCAGAGGACCGGCCGTCCTGCCTCTTCTGACGGGACGGTCGGTCCTCTATAACCTCAGCTGACACAACGCACGTCACAGCAACAGCTGATGCTTCTGAAGAAGACTGCAGGAAGTTGCCGAAACATTTCAAGGTACAAACTAATGAATGCTATTCTAGACATGAAAATACAAGTTAATTATCACACACACACACACACGGGCACATGTGCAAACACATAGTTACATTTACATTTAGGGCATTTTTCAGACTAAAGAGAAACAACAATATATCACTATCGGTACAGTTACAATGTTTGTAGAACAAGTGCAAAGCACTTCCAATTGCTACGTTAACCTCCATGTGTAAAAATAGCTTCGTTAGATTAATGGGGCTGCTGGGTGTTAAGTGCAATGCTAACAGAGCAAGCAAAAAATAAGAGATTTAAAACAAATGATAGCAACCAGTGGATGTGTCCTGAGGGAGCCCTTCCCAGGGCTATTTGGCTGTTGTCAGATCAGATGTTCAGGCAGACACTAAAGCAGCTTGGTATAACAGTGCCACCGTACCAGGACAGGTCATTGTTAGTATGGCATGAAGAATGTCTGGGAGTATGTTTACCACGTTAAGTTGTTATTTATGTGTGTGTACTTCCTAGTAAAGTAGTCAACCAATTGTTAGAAACACCTCCTCTATTACCCATCAATTCAAGTTACAATGTAATTATCCAATGTTTATGTTGGTAACAGCCCAAGTTTAATTATGTACTATCTAGAAATTAAAATAGTACTTTCCAATAAATAACTTTTTTTTTTTTTTTTTTTTTGAATTGTTCAAAGCAACACCCATTTATAATGACTTCATTTGATTAACTTTAGAAACTATGGAATTGTTTTTATTGAAGTTTAAAAATTACAGCAATAGTTACCTGGTAACAACCTCCGCAGGAACAGTTTTCATCTAGTGTCAAGGTGCATCATCTTAAATACTGGGTACGAAGCCTTGTTTATTTCCATGGTATTACCATGGTATTACCTTTGCACATATCCTTACAAAGGATATGTTTTGCCATGTCCTCTGCCTGGAACTCTGGTGCAGGCTCGTAGAGAGTGTGACGGTTATCCTGGGAGCGGTACACACATTGTGTGGAAAGTGTTTGACTGCAAAAAATAGAAAGGAGAAAGAATTAAAAAGAAAAAGCACTCGAGGAGGATGCAGCGATATGCTTGAAAATAACGGATATATTCCGATTCCGAGCATCGAGTAAAGACACTGCAGGTGAAATGCTAGGAGTTTGAGAAGGGAGGTTGGAGTTTAGCATTAGTTGCCATGCAAAGTGTCATTACATCACATTTAAAATAAAAGCTTTATTTTATCACTAGCTGGCCAGCTTGCCCATCGCGCTTTAACGAATAAATTGGGAGAAGGCAATGAAATAAAAATGTTAACTAGCTAACCATCAGTATCAGTATGATCTATCAGTACAAATGTTGCATGGTGGTAGCATGTGTGTAGCCACAGAAGGTTTTTATTTTTGCAGCCATAGAACTGAGTCAGCCCAGTGATGCTGATGAGAAGGGCTAGGAGGTAGCAGAGAAAACAGAGCTACAGGTCGCAAACTGCACAATGTTATGAGTGCAACAGAGGATAGGATGCAGTTTCTAGGAACAAGTTGGAATATCGCAGGAAATTAGAGGACAAATGTTATGATTCCAACATATGGAGAAATATAGGGAAAGATACGCTATAATCTATTGGCTCTTTCGTTTTTTTGCTTTTAGTTTAGATTTTTCAATGTGAGTAAATGAATGTTTTGTTGGTTTGGCGGCACGAAGTAGCTGTGTCCAGTACAGGGTTTCATTGTTCAATGGCTTGTAATAGTAAAAGCACCCCCAGTTGGGTTGGGGCTGACTGCATAATGTTAACTCCTGGGCTGAAAGTGAGCCCCACTCCGTCCCTGCACACACACATAACGATTGAGAACCAAAGATATCGGATAGATGGATAATTAGATATGGATGATTGCAGATAGAAAGACAGAGAAACAGATGGATGGATATAGAGAGAGATAGAGAGATAAAGACGGTAAATAGCAGATAGGCCAGAGGCATTGCAACACTTAGGGTGGGTTGCACCAACATGGATTAAATTAATCCTGGTTTAGGGTTAATCTAGGGTTAGTAAATCTAGGTTTAAACTGGTTTATAATTAATCCGAGATGCGTTGCACATTTTAGTTTTAACTCTGGATTAGTTAACCTAGTTTAAACAAGGATTAAAATAGGATTAGTTTGTGTTCAGTCTGCCATGATGGATCCCGGCGAAATGTGAACAAATTGCACTATATAATCCACAATTTTATATCTTTTTTCTAGCCTACATCGTGAAAAAAAACAACGGTTCACGAGAGAGGGCTCGTGAATATATTCACGAGCTCACTTTTTGAATAAAGTTAACCGTTAAATTACCTTAACTGTTACAGTTGACACTGACACTTGACACTGACAGGGAACACTTGTTACATTTATTAAGAGATGGCACGTCAAAGAGGATCGAACTTTTCAACATTTGAAAAGATGTTGCTGTCGGAATTGATGGAGGACTTTGGGATTATAATTGAGGATAAAAGGACTGACAGCGTTACGCTGGAAAAAAAAGGAGGAAACCTGGGTCATGTTAGCGGAGCGCTTCAATGGCTCAACTGGCATTAAGGAGGCGAGGGACAAGTCACAACTGAAAGCCTGCTGGAAGAATTTAAAGGCAAAGGCAAAAAGGATGCGGCAGAAGAGAGGAGGGGGATGTTTAAAACTGGCGGAGGACCACCACCAATGATTACGGACCCTCTATCGAAAAAAATCATTAATATGATCCCGCAGCAGATTTCCCCCCTCCCTAACCCATACGACGATGACGGCGCAGTAGAGAGGAATACAGCGACAGAAATTGAAAGTAAGTACCGTTAACTAGTTACCGTTAAATAATTTCCCTCTGGGATTATTAAAGTATTTATCTATCTATCTATCTATCTATCTATCTATCTATCTATCTATCTATCTATCTATCTATCTAGTAACCATAGCTTGTTAACTACATTTTATAACCGTTTTTATAATATTATTAATAACGTAACTTAGCAGGTTACAATAATGTGTCACCCCCTCTGTCCAACGCCATTAATCGCAGCAATGAAAGCCTAACGTAAAAAAAAAAAAAACTTAAAATAGTAACGTTTGTCTTTAGCTGTGGGTATCCTTCTATTAATTTGTTTCATGTCTTCTGTGTTTTTGATTGTTTAGCTGAGACTTTCATTGTGCTCGACCTGATTGAGCCACTGGAGCCGGATGATGGAAACCTGAGAGAAGAAGCAGCATCACCAGTGAATGCCCCTGCTGAAAAGCGCTCTAAGCTTGGCTGTCACCGGGAACTTCTGAGATTGGAGACAGAAAGATGCATGCTTGACATCGAAAATGCCCATTTAAAAAAAGAAGTCCTTTTGCTTCAGAAAGAGGTCCTATCGCTTCAGAAGCAAAAGCTACTCGACATATGCGAGCCGAACTATAATTTGTAATTAATGAAGTAGCCTAGTAATTAAGTAGTGAATGAATTCTGAAACTATGATATCATTAACGTATTTCTTTTTGAATAAGCAATTACCTTCCCCCCTGTATTGTGTTATATTTGTATGATAAAATGTTTCTTTCAATTCAATTGCCAGTCTCCTTGTCTTGATTTTCTTGTGAGTTCTTCCTGGAGGAGAAAGTAAGAAGCCTATAAATTAGTAAGTATGGGTTAAGGTAGTCTAATGTAGAAGTGCCCTTAGTATCCATCAACATATACAATTATGTCAATACTGACCTGAATTATGCTGCAAAGTGATTTTCAATCAGTGTTCTCCTGACAGCATTGCCATTTGGGTTTGCAGCATTCTGCACTTGAGCATCTTCCAGGTCGTTCTGAAGTGGGTCCTCATCCACCTCTGGTAGCTCGTCTCCTACTCTCTTCCCAAAGTTATACAGCACAGCTACTGCAACGATGACGGTCAGGGTAGTGTCCACTTTTGTGCGGAGTCCCTCTTTTATACATGGAAATCTCCGCTTCCACACACCAAATACTCTCTCTATTATTCCTCTGGTTTGAATGTGGGAGTAATTGTAATTTTTCTCTGCCTGGGTCTGAGGTTTCAGAAGAGGTGTCATCAGGTAGGGGCGACATGCATAGCCATTGTCACCCACTAGGTGTCCATGGATGTCCCCTTCTTCCAGCAGCGCACAAAGTTGACTGTTGTCGAAGATACGGCTGTCATGTGTGGATCCTGGCCATCTTGCAACAACGTTTGTGATCCTGGCCTGGTCATCGCACACAACCTGGACATTAATCGAGCAGTAGCCCTTTCGATTGCGAAACAGTTCCCCATTCTCACCACCTGGATTGGTAATGGGAACGTGGGTGCAGTCAATAGCCCCAATTACTCCTGGAAAACCTGCTCTCCGATAGAATCCAGCTGTTGTCTCTCTCCTCGGTTCAAACCGTATATACTGACCCTTCAATCTGGCAATTGCCTTTGACACTCTTCTGACAATCCTGCAGACTGTGGATTTATGAACTCCAAAAAGATCCCCGTCAACCAACTGAAAACAGCCGGTAGTGTAAAATCGCAATGCTATTAAAAGCTGTTGAAGTGGTGGCACAGCAAAGTTCCTCTCAATTTGATGCTTGATAGCTGGTCCAACCTTCCCATTGAGGCATATGACAGATTCTTTGGTGAATCTATATCGCTGTGAAAACATTTTCACAGCGATATCTATTTTCATAAAATTCCATTGGGTTTAATCAATCTCTAATTTTCCTGCGAGGAACTCTTTCCTCTAACGCCATCCAGCGAAGATATGCAGCCATGTTGTCGAAAACAGCGATAAACCTAACATAAACCTCCTCCAGAGGTGGTTGAAATATAACTGTTAAACCAGGATTAAACTAGGTTTGAAATTGCTGGTGCAACAGATTTAAATTTAATCTCAGTTTAAATGGAGTTTAAACTGAGATTACCAAAGGGTTAAATATAACCAGGATTATAATTAAACTATGTTTAAACCCGGTTTAAAGTTTGGTGCAACACGGTTAACAGTTAAACCTTGAATTAATCCAGTTTAAGAGTTAATCCATGTTGGTGCAACTCACCCTTACTGTATAACTGCCAATGCCGTGACAGCGGGAAATCAGTGACAGATTTTCTGACTCTCTCTCTCTCTCTGTCTTGGCTGCTGGTTTTGCGTGGGCGAGAAGCAGAAGGTGTAGGAAAATGTGATCAGATTGGCATGGACGCAGCGACTTATTTCCGGGGCGCCTTGCGTTAGATATCGATGTTATTCTTAAATCATTCAACACCCTGGATTTCAAAGCACCGCTATTGGCGCTGTGTGTGTGTGTGTGTGTGTGTGTGTGTGTGTGTGTGTGTGTGTGTGTGTGTGTGTGTGTGTGTGTGTGTGTGTGTGTGTGTGTGTGTGCTACGTACAAAGTTGATCACACTGACATCTGTGATTGTGCGTTGCTTCTTCCGGGTGTCTGATGTCAGTGTGGAGCCTGGAACCAAAATGAGTCACATTTACGCTTCAAATTTTCGATGCGTTCGAGAACATCACCCCCCCATCCCCCAGTTTATAAATATTATTATATATTTTTGCAACGAGAAGAATGCTTTATTCATGTTTTGTACTTTTCCGTGTTGGTTTTGTAGTTTTCTTGGGGTGCTCTGCCTGCTTGTCAAAATGCTTGTTAGAGCAGCGTTACAAGGACTGCGGCAACTGCAAATCTTTCAACGGCTCCGATGTCATTATTAACAATTTGTCTCGGAGAACACAGTCATTGAAGGAAAAACCTGCCAAATAGGGTCTGTTCTGCTTCCACTGGTCATGGCGCGTCCCAATGCCAAACACGGGAACAGGGCTGCTGGTCACCGTGGCGACGGACCTACCAGGCCGTCCAGGAGGCCAGAGGAAGCAGTGCTGGTATTGATGACATTCTGTGTTTGGACGAAAAGATTTCGTCTCGCCACTGCTGATCTAATCAGAGCGTCCGTTATTGGTACGGTAAACTGATGGAAGGCTGGCACAAACATGTTTCAAGTGTTTCAATTCCCTCTTTCTCTCCTTCTCACTCTCTGTCTTTCAAACTCCATCTCCCTTTGCTCTCTCTCTCTCTCTCTCTCTCTCTCTCTCTCTCTCTCTCTCTCTCTCTCTCTCTCTCTCTCTCTCTCTCTCTCTCTCTCCCCTGTCCTCTTCTCTGCTACTGTGTGTAACGCACTTCTTGCTTACACTGCCACCTCCCCTCCCCACCAACACCAACACCACCTCCTCCAGTGTTTGCGTATGGATGGATCTGTGTTTCAGTTATTGTTTGTGTAGGTGTGTGCGTGTGCGTGTGTGTGTGTGTGTGTAGGTGTGTTTTTGTGGGTCTGTGGATGGATGAATTGATGATTGTGTGGATGGGTGGATGAAGGTTGCAGAGCAACCTTCATCAACATGGTCTCACAGGAATCCGTGAAATGACTACGGACGCTTAACTCGAAATCCGTGGCCACATCACGGAAACACGCCGATATCCGTGTGTGAGCCACGGAATAACAGTGTCATTTACTTGCATTGGAGCAAATCCTTGGCCACATCACGGACAATTGAAGTGATTCCGTCAGACCACCACAGATTTTGAGTTAAGCCCCCGCTGTGGTCAACTGTGGCACACACACAGATTTAAACGGGAATCTGTGTGTGTGCCACGGAATATCAGTGTCATTTACTTGCATTGGAGCAACTTCCGTGGACACATCAAGGACAATTTAAGTGTTTCAGTGAGACCACCACGGGTTTTGAGTTAAGCCCCCGTGGTCGACTCGCTCGTTGAAACGGGGATCCGTGTGTGAGCCACGGAACATCAGTGTCATTAACTTGCATTGGAGCGAATTTCGTGGCCACATCACGGAAATCGGCGTGTTTCCGTGATGTGTCCACGGATTTCGAGTCATTCGTCCGTAGTCATTTCACGGATTCCTGTGAGACCAGGTTGTGCAGAGACAGCCATGGGAAGCAGGAGGGGCTGTCGGATGCCTTCTCTCTCACCCCCGCCGAGGGGATGTTTGTTCCTTCTCCTGATCCCAGGTGGGGGGGTCGGGCAGGAGGATGGGGAGGCGGAGCAGCAGTGAGGACCTCTTATGGCCATGGAACCGTAGAGTAGAGTGTGGAGCCAAGTTGAATGATTATGGGTATTAAACTTGATTTTGTGTGTGTTTGTATGAGTGTGTGTGTGTGTGCATTGTTGAATAGATTCAGAGGGAGGTTGAAAGAAAAAGAGGGTTGGAGCGAGAGAATGGGACAGAGAGAGCGAGAGAGGACAGGTTCAACTTTATATTGACAATACACAATGTCTAAAGGCTGGTGAGAAGAGCAGAGGAGAAAGTTAGGATGCTACTTTATTTATACATAGTGACTAGCATTTTTCTTACAGCTAAGTATATCAGATAGAAGATGGTAGATTTAACCATGCACATGCACACAGGTCAGAGAGCTGTGCTTACAAATCTTATCTTACTTTGGGAGGAGAAGTCGGGGGCTGAGTTGAGCAGGAGGAGAACGGTGGAACCAAGACTTCTCCTTAACGGAACTTGGTAAGGCACCAAACCAAAACACACTGGATCAGTCAAAAGGTATAATTATTGTTGTTTTTTTCTGTTTGGGTCCTTTCCATAATGTTGCAATATGATCTGAGCCTTTGGCAGAAACAGGGATTACACTGCCGTACTATGATAATAACCATACTAATTCTCTCAGTAGTGGACACTGAGAGTGAACCTCCGTCAAGGAAGGACGGAATTGTAAGTTGCAATTGTAAGGAATCATAAAAAATTTTAACATTGAAGAATTTGAATAGATTTGATAGCAAAGGGTCGGCGTTAGAAAATGTGGCCACCCTCCCGACTGAGGGGTCTCACCAACCCTTGGTTGATAGGACTTCATGTGAAGGATGGTTTTTCAGACACTTTGAAAACCATTTGCATCTGTTGATCTTTTGATGTTTTTTAATCATATCTACTTCTTTATTAGAAACACGACTCATACGGGTGTCCTGCTGAACTCTCTGACAGCTTAGAGAGTTCAACCTATCAGAGCCAAGTGATTACTGACCCCAGATGGTCAACCAATTACAGCCGGCCCTACTGTCCCCCTCCCGGCAGCAGGACTGCCAGTCCATCAAACTAATTTAACGTTGTCTACTCATATTTAATTTCCAAACTGCTTAATTTCTAAACTGCTGTGTGTGATATAAAATATATAAAACACTGAGGAAACAAATACACAGATAGCTCTCACTTTCCTTCCAACAACATTATTTGAGCGACACAGCTCCGGTGGGAGAATAGAAGAGATTAACCTTGAAAGGTGAATGCTCTTTACGACCATCTCACGGGCCGCCTGTGTGCGTCGTACGGAGCACCGTACGCCGTGGTCAGGGCCCACTGCCCTCCTTCCTGTGGGCGGCATGATATAATTAAGGTAAATAGAGAACATCATCACAAAATAACCGCCTTCAGACTGACAGATCCACACACTGGATTTGACCACAGCTATCAGCGGGGTGTCAGACGTCTTCAGGGAACGACTGCTAGACATCATGAAAGGAACAAAGCACAGGGGGACATGTTCATCATCAGGCCCAATGCTTTTCATTTCAGTCTGAGATGGGCTAAACCATAGTCTCTTCTTCTGTGGTAATAAGGCGTTCTGTAGACCTGTTCATTGTCCTGTGTCTTCGTTTATTTACCATCTCCATCCCTTTCCTTTTATTTTATTATCGCTAGTCATGAGAAAACTCTGCTGGGTGTTTGTCCAAAGGTTCTGGGTTCAATCCCCAATGGCTTTCTATTTAATGGGCAGCCATGAGCAAGTATCTGAATTCACTGCAAAGAAATAGCATTGGACGACCCAGGGCTGTGTCAGGGGTCAACCTACGACCCAGGGCTGGGTCAGGGGTCAACCTACGACCCAGGGCTGGGGTCACCTACGACCAAGGGCTGGGTCAGGGGTCAACCTACGACCCAGGGCTGGGGTCAGGGATCAATCTTCGACCCCAGAGCTGGGGTCAACTTGCGACCCCAGGGCTGGGGTCAGGGATTAACCTACGACCCCAGGGCTGGGATCTGGGGTCAACCTACGACCCACGCTGGGGTCAGGGATCAACCTATGACCCCAGGGCTTGGGTCAGCGGTCAACTTACGACCCCAGGGCTGGGATCCGGGGTCAACCTACAACCCCAAACCTGGGGTCATGGATTCATTTCCATTCAACTTTATTTGTGTAGCCCTTAATCACCATTACAGTCTCAAAGGGCTTAACACGCCAAATATTTATATCACCCCCCTGACACAAGGGCAAGAAAATACTCCCTTAATCAGCAAGGAAGGAATCTTGAAAAGAAACACAGAGTGGGGGATCCCTCCTTCCAGGGATGGTCAGGAGTGCAGTGGGTGCCATAATTGATATAGATACATACAGGCCAGGGGCGCAGATGGGAACTCCTGGGGGGTTGAACTGGGGGGGACCAAGCTGTCAGCAAATGATTTCAACTCAATTACTTATTTTTATGTAATTTGGGCTTTAACTAGCGCTCAAGTAGTTACTTTCGTAATAGCCTATGGGCTAATGGTTTGCACTAAAAAGCCAGAAAATCTCAAAATGAATCCCCTCGAACCATTGGCCAGGAATTCTGGCCAATGGTTCGAGGGGATTCATTTTGAGATTTTCTGTCTCTCTCAGAAGTTAGAGACGGAGAGAAAACCTGCAGCTGCTGTGCCCCCCTGGTTTCACGACAACCAAAGCCTGCCGTTCACATACACATACACGCACACACATAGCTAGCTACAGAGGAGTATTTAATGTATTAATAAGCTACCACTAGCTGGCTAGGTAGCTAAAGAGAATGACAAGGTATTAATATGCTAGCGCTAGCTAAAGAGAATGACATGTGCCGTGTTCCAATACCCGTACTTCCATGAGTATACTTAAAGGAAGTATACTATCCGTACTAATTTTTCAGATGTGAGTGCTGTTACAAATCGAGTACTCCGTGGTGCACTAACCGGAAATTACGATCACGACTGCCGCCGTGGCTCCTCCCCCGCAATAAACATCCCGCTTTGAACGGTGAACTCTTTACGCCTAGCAGCTATGAAAAGCTATAAAAACTATAAAAACTACTAAATGAATCTAATTAATGCAGGCTATGTGGAAAATGCGCCGACTTTGGCTCAGCCTGGCTCCGCCTCTTCCGCTACGTAGCTTAGATGGCTGCCGTTGAGTACGGAAAGTGTCCTTCGATCCACACTTCACGATTAGCCCGTTTTGAGTACGACATCCGGGTCCTTGAAGTTTACTTCTTTTCGCCAGATCTGAATTGGAACGTACTACGGACTTAAAATTTGTCTAGTAAGTATGGACAGTAGGGGTATTGGAACACGGCAAAGGTATTAATATGCTAGCGCTAGGTAGTTAGCTAAAGAGAATGAAAAGGTATTAATAGATGGGCCAGAGCCAGGTAGACTCAACATTTCTTTAGGAATTTTATAGTTAAAATAAGATTATACATAAAAATGAAAAAACATTAAAGCCTTTCACCTACGGCCTAAACATACTTTTATTTTACATTAAAATATACGGTAAGTACTTTTTCCCCTCCAATAGTGAATTGAAGGGGAAAAAGTACATGTAATGGAAATGTATACTGCTACTAATTTAGTCACTGCATTAACAAAATCAAGAACAAACACCCAACGGTCTTTACATCACATCTGTATCGTTTTTGCACCCCTATGTTTAAAACGCAAGGCTGTAGAGGTGCGTTTTAATTTTTGCTTTGAATAGCTCGACAGTCAGCTTCCCTGATTAGGTGGCAGACTATTCTATAGGAAGGGGGCTCGATGGCGAACGCCCTCTGTCCAGCTGATTTATTTTTCACCTTGGGTAGCAAAAGAAGGCCAGCTTTCGAAGGCCGGAGGGACCAAGAAGGACTATAAGGAATGATGAGGTCCTTCAGGTAGGATGGAGCTAGTCCATGCAAGGCTTTATAGGTTAGCAGTAGCACCTTAAAATCGGATTTGGAAGTTATTTGTAGCCAGTACAAAGAGGCGAGAATAGGAGTGATGTGATCAAACTTTCTCATTCTAGTCAGCAGTCTAGCTGCAGCATTCTGTACAAGGTGTAGACTTCTGGTGGTAGTTAGGTAGACCAGAGAACCAGGAATTACAATAATCCAGTCTTAATGATATGAATGCGTGAATCAATGTTCCTCAGATGGAATAATGCAATTCTGGTTATACTTCTAACATGTCGGTCAAAGCACAGCAGAGGGACACCAACATTTCTGACACATGCACTTTTTGGGATGGCCAAGCCATCCAACCACAATGAGACTGTTCCAATTTACTCAGGTCCCGTTTTTAGCCAATAATTATCATCTCTGTCTTCCCAGTGTTAAGCTGCAGGAAGTTCTGTGACATCCAACTCTTCACTGCAGCAAGACAGGACTCCTGGATCTGGGCTGATTCCCCTGATCCTACAGGAATAAAGAGTTGGGTGTCATCCGAATAGCAGTGGAAGCTAATTCCAAAGCTGCGGATAATGTTGGCAAAGGGAAGCATGTAGATTGCGAAAAGCCATGGACAAAGGACCGACCCTTGTGGTACACCAAGGCATAGTTTGCAGTGCTTCGATTCTGAACTCTCATAGAGCACAAATTGTCTTCTATCTGTGAGGTAGGAATCAAGCGTGCAAAAAGCCATACCACCGAAGCCAACATAGTGCTCAAGACGGTTAAGAAGAATCATGTAGTCGATTGTGTCGAACGCAGTACTAAGGTCAGGCAACACAAGTATCGAGCTCGCATTTGTATCCAAAGCAAGAAGGATATAATCTACCACTCAAGTTCAGTGGACTGAAAAGGTTTGAAGAGTTTGTTCATGATCAGATAGTGATGATTTGCTACAATCCTTTCCTGTATCTTTGACAGGAAAGGAAGGTTCGATATAGGCCGAGTTCAATATATTTGCAGAGTTTCGGATTAATTCAGGCTCTAGGCCTGGCATTTTGAGTAGCTGTTTTATCACTGCAGCCTTGAAACTAGAGGGAAACTTGGAAGGGAGAGGATCCAACATACACAAGTTTGGCTTCAATGCCTCTATTAACTTTTCAAGTTCAACCAGAGTTTTTGTCTTGAACTCCAGGAGAGTTGCCTCTGAGTTCCCAATCCTACAGTGCAAGACCCCATCCTGCCCTGCAAGATGTGGAGGACAAGAAGCACGGCAAGCATACATTTCCTCTCTAATCTATTGAGTCTTGTTTTCAAAGAAATCCATGAATTGACCTCATAAGAGGGTGGAGCCTATACTCTGAATCTGTTTTTGAGTCAGACTCTTCACCGGGACAAAAATAAACTTGGGTTTGTTTCTATTCCTGTTGATGATACTGGAAAAGTAGGCGTTCCTGGCAGTAGTGAGCGCACCCTTATAGGTGAGCAGACTGTTATGCCACGGAAGACAAAAGACCTCAAGGTTAGTCAAGCGCCATTTGCGTTCAAGGATTCTGCATCCTCGCTTCAGGATGCGAGTTTCTACATTAAACCAGGTAGCTGTTTTTTTCAATGATCGCTTACGCTGAGCAACAGAATCGATGGCAGAAGACAAGGCATTGTTGAAGTCATCAGTAAGGCACTCAATAGAACCCCTATAGTTACAGAGGGGAGCAAGTGAAAGGGGTAACTTATCTGCCCTAGTTGTAGTGGTAGCAGGGGTGATTTGACGACAGCTGAAAGTAGCCTGTTGATCGTCGCAGGGGCAGGATACCCCCTTTTTATTGGACTTCGCGGAGGCAACCGTCCTCCACTGCGCGTCGGACGGTTCTAAGGCCTCCTTGTCGTCCATTAATTCCTGAAAATGGACACCTCGTCGGGCATTATCCCTTACTTATATACAGTCTACCCTAAGTCAGTTAAATCTGTATTATATACAGTCCATGTTAAGTTAGTTTACCCTGTATTATATACAGTCTATGTTATGTTATGCTATGTTGTCAGTAACACAGTTTTATACTCGCTTTTTTACTGTTGTAGAGCTAGCAAACAGAAATGTTAACCCACTGAGTCAATACCCCTCCGTTAAATCCATTCAAAGGCATTATCAGGTAATGGCCCACAGTAACACACACACACACACACACACACACACACACACACACACACACACACACACACACACACACACACACACACACACACACACACACACACACACACACACACACACACACACACAGAAACAGCTAATAACTGCCTCTCACACACACACACACACACACACACACGCACAATGAATAAATGTCACACACAGGCACGTGTGTGTGTAGGGAGTTATCTTAATAAGGTGATTCCTACATGACCCTACCAGCAGCATGGTGGTCCTGACAGCCAAGACCAGGCGGACCGGAAGGGTCCTCCACTGTTTGGTCTCCGGCAGTGTGGGACATCAATTTGACAGATTATGTGTATGAACCCTGATCAAATCAACACTTTAAACCACTCTTGGATGATCGGGAAACAAGCAATAACATTTCAACACAGGGTGAGATGTGTTCAGGAGAGAAAAAGTAAGAGTTACAAAACTTTGATTATAAGAGATGAATATGGATCTCTACCCGCAAAGCATTTTTCACTTCTTGATTATCATCTGCATTGTCACGTGACTTCAAATGTATTCATTCAAATGTCTTCATTCAAATGTCCGCATTCAACATTTTTGAATTCAGCATGTCTGAGTACGCTCCACAGAAACATTAATCAGTTTATACATGTAAACACTTTGATTTGTGAATGCTGAGCAGAATATATGCCTCCCCGACAGCGTTTACCGACTGGAGAGTGTTCTGGAGACGTCCCAACGCCAGGCCTGTCACTAAGAAACACTCTCAAAGAAGCTCCTAATACCCACACTTAGTCACACTTGTTGACTAGTTGTCATTGTGTCCATGGTGCTACACGCACACACCAACTGGCCATCAGGTGTCACGCCTGAGTGCTTACCTGGTTGTATGTTTTGTCAAATGAGAGAGTGTGGTGACAGCAGTGGAGCCTGGAGGCGAGCAGTGAGCAGTCTGCTGGGAGGAGGCTAGCTCTACAGCCACGGGCAGTAGAGCAGGGCCAACCCTGGAGGGGTAACGCACGCACACACGCACGCACGCACGCACGCACGCACGCACGCACGCACACACACACTTACAATTACATACATACATACATACATACATACATACATACATACATACATACATACATAAATACATACATACTTTACACACACCACATTGTATAATGTACATTATACAGTTTGTGGAATGAAGGGGTAGTTTGGATGTTGGGTAATGTATGCAAGAGAGATAAGGATGGGGAAATAGAGACGAGAACATAAACATTGTGAGGGACAGGGGGAGAGAGAGATGCAGAGAGAGTGGCAGAAAGAGACAGAGAGAGGAGTAAGAGTGAGAGATGTATCTTCATGTTGAACCATCACATGGGAGATGTTTGCCCTCACGGACCTGTGAAATTTCCCCTTAATGTTTTAGTCATGTCGTTTATCCATCAAATCTGCATTCACATGTTTTTCATGCGTTTCTGCACGTTTCAGTTTCAACATGGTTTTGTATGTGTGTGTTTGTGTGTGTGTCTGTCCATGTCTGAGAAGTCCCGTTGTGTGTTTGCATTTATATGTGTATGCATTTATGTGTGCATGCAGTTATACAGTTATACAGCTATATTGATGCGTGTGCAGGATCACTGCATATCTCTGCCCCCAAAGGTCTCGAGTATGTTGGCTTGCTATGTGCATTGGTGTATGTGTGTTTCTGTAAGATATTGTTTTTGTTAGTATGCATGTAAAGTATGTGTGTATGTATCAGTGGAGGCTTCTCCAGTGAGGAGAGGGAGGAAGATCCTCCTTAACATTGTTGAGAATAAAACATGTAGATTGTCCAGACTACTTTAATGAACTAATGCCCTTAAATAGGACTTTGTATATGTTATGTTCGTTTCCCTGGGTAAAGGGACATTAGCACCCCCTATTGCCTATTGACAATTACTTCAGAGAGGACGTTCCTCCCTCAGCCTCCATTGACTCCCATTCATTTCCCCGACGGTGTTGGCGGCCGGTGAATAACATGGGGTTCAATGGGAGAGAGGAGAAAAGTCCTCCTCTGAGTGGGTGTGACTAGCTAAGGGATCTGGATCCCGCCTAAGTCTATTCACGAATAGGCTGGAGCCCTGGCTGCGCTATGAACCAATAAGCAGGAGTCCTGGCTGTGGAGCAGCCCGGAGGGAGGGGTTATCTCCTCAAGTCAATGTTACGAGAACCAACGAACCCGCTCAGTAGTGGTGGATTTAATGATTTGTTTCCGTGACCCAGTTCGCGTGATTCAGTTCGCCAAGAGGAGTCGTTCGCGAATCGTTCGTTTGTTCAGTCGAGTTTCCGGTAGCACTAACTCCACTGAGTCTGACTGACTCAGCTGAGAACCGTGCAATGGCGTCCATTCCATGATGCAATTTACCGCTACCGGAAACCAGGCTGAACGTACAAACGATTCGCGAACGACTCCTCCCAGTTCAGTCGAGTTTCCGGTGGATCGATTCACCGGAAACTCGGTGGAGGAGTCGTTCGCGAATCAGCCTAGTTTCCGGTAGCAGTGAATCGCATCATGGAATGCACGCCATTGCACGGTTCTCAGCTGAGTCAGTCAGACTCAGTGGAGTTAGTGCTACCGGAAACTAGTTCGTTCGTTCAGTCAAGTTTCTGGTGATTCGAATAGTGAACAAGACGAACGAACGAACGAACGAGAGAAACGAACCGGTTCGGTTCGTTCGTCCTAAAGACTCGTTCATTCGAACCGGTTCGCGAATGAATGAGCCAACACTACCGCTCAGTCGAATGCCTCGTTGGCACTGAGTAGTGCGCTACTGTTTGTTGCGGTACAGTGCAGCTCCGTTCGCTTATATGGATGTTTCCGTAGCCCGCGGCCGAGCTGCGGAGCCCGCGGCCGGGCAGGGCTGCCGCGGCCGAGCGGTGGAGCCCGCGAGGAGGGTGACTTGATCTATAAATGAAGTCCCTCATCTTAATTGGCTTAAGACCATGACCAACATTCTGAAACATCCATTAACATCCGCATTAGCCTCAAACAATGTTAGGCTTACTGTGTATGTAAATAGTTGTGAAATAATGTTCTTGTTGTTTGTTTAATTGTTTGTTACTCTGACCGTTCTGTTTGATATTGTGGAAAGGATGGTAGTGAATGATTATGAGCATGATGCCTTTTAAATGGCATCACTTTTGGCCTTGTGTCTTTATTTCTCCTAAAACAATTGTAGCTGAAAATAAACATAGCCAAATTACAACCAATGATAGGCCCGGATTGGCCGGATTGGCGGTGAGGCCCGCCTTCCGCAGCTCCCCCAGCACGGCCCGCAGCCGCCTGACGTGGACGTCCCAGCTGTCGCTGTGGATAATGATATCGTCAATGTAGGCCGCAGTGTAGGCCTGGTGGGGTCGCAGGAGCTGGTCCATCATCCTCTGGAAGGTGGCCGGCGCCCCGTGAACGCCGAAGGGGAGGACGGTGTACTGATAGAGGCCCCCTGGTGTCGCGAACGCCGTCTTCTCCCGGGCGGTCCGGGTCAATGGCACCTGCCAGTACCCCTTGGTCAGGTCCAGGGTATGGGGTAGGCGTTGAAGTCGGACACCTCTTTCAGCTTCCTGAAGTCGTTACAAAACCTGAACGTCCCGTCAGGCTTGGGAACGAGGATGACCGGGCTGGACCAGGCGCTGCGCGACTCCTCGATGACCCGAAGTTGGAGCATTCGGCTCACCTCCTCCTGGATGGCGTTCCGCCGGGCCTCCGGCACCCTGTAGGGAGGGACTCTCACCTTAACCCCCGGCGCCGTCCGGATGTCGTGGTGGGCGGCCGTCGTTCGCCCGGGGAGCTCCGAAAACACGTCCCGGTGCTGCATTACGATGTCCTCCAGGTCGTGCTTTGGGCCGGGCTGAGGTCCTCCCCCATCGGTACCGCCGGGATCCCGCCTCGTGCCGCCAACGCCATGGATGCCGGTGCCGGTTCTGGGTGGTCCGCTCCCCCCTCCACTGCTTCAAGATGTTCACGTGTTACAGCTGGGTGGGCTTACGTCTTCCCGGTTGACGTACCCGGTAGTTCACCTCGCCAACCCGCTCGACCACCTCGTGCCACTTGGCTAGGACCACCCCTGCCACTTGGCTAGGAATTTGCACTCTGCCGTCGGTACCAGGACCAGTACCAGGTCCCCTGGTCTGAAGACACGCAGCTGGGCTCCCCTGTTGTACACCCTCGCCTGGGCCTGCTGGGCTCGCTGAAGATGGTCCCGGACGATGGGCCACACTTGGGCCATCCGGTCCCTCACCTGCTCCACGTGATCCAGCGTGGTGCGGTGGGGCGACGGCTGGCTCTCCCACGCCTCCTTGGCGATGTCCAGGATCCCCCGTGGTCTTCTCCCGTAAAGGAGCTTGAACGGGGAAAACCCGGTGGAAGCCTGGGGTACCTCCCGTATCGCGAACAGCACGTGGGGCAGCAGCTGGTCCCAGTTCTTCCCGTCCGTGCTCATGGCCTTCTTCAGCATCTGCTTCAGCGTCTTGTTGAACCGCTCCACGAGGCCGTCCGTCTGGGGGTGGTATACCGCCGTCCGGAGCTGCGTGACCTGGAGGAGACTGAGCAGCTCTTTCAGCACCCGGGACATGAAATATGACCCCTGATCGGTCAGCACCTCCCTGGCGATTCCCACCCTGCTGAACAGAAGCATCAGCTCCCTAGCTACCGCCTTGGCGGTGGCTGCTCGTAGGGGCAGGGCCTCTGGGTACCTGGTGGCGTAGTCCACGAGCACCAGGATGTACCTGTGTCCCCGGCTGGTTTTGGGAAGGGGACCCACAATGTCTAGGGCTATGCGATCAAAGGGAGTCTCGATGATGGGCATAGGGATAAGGGGGTTCCTGACTGTGGACCTAGGGGCCACCCGCTGAAACTCGGGGCACCCCTGGCAGTGACGCTCCACGTCCCTCTTCACCCCTGGCCAGTAAAATCTGGCTAAGACCCTGTCACGGGTTTTGTCCATCCCGAGGTGCGCCCCTAGAAGATGCGTGTGTGCCATGTACAACACCTTGCTGACGTATGGTCGCGGGACCACTAGCTGTTCCGTCACCTCCCCCTCCTTCTCCACTACCCTATAGAGCAGGCCCCCTCTGGTGCTGAAATGTGGGTGCGGTGCGCAACTCACCGAGTCCCGGGTCTGTCCGTCATGCACGAGGACGTGGCTCCAGGCGTGCTTCAACGCGTCGTCCCGCAGCTGCGCAGTGGCGAATTGGCCCGGCCGTGTAGTTCCCTCTCCCCCTGTTGGTCGGAAATCCGAAAACTCGGTGAGCGGGGAGCTCTCGGGCGGTGCCTGGTGGGGACCCCTGCGATCCGCGTTGGACGGACGACCTTGCGGCGTGGACCGGGGAGCCTGGGGGGGAGGGTCCGTTCCCGTCGGAGGCCTGGTCCTCGGCTGACGTCTCCACCGGGGACGCCGGGCGCTGCGTGGCCCCGAAAGCTGGTCGAACACCCCCTCCGGCTCGGCGGGGAGGCTCTCTTCGGGTTCGGGACCCCCGTTCCGGATTCCACAGCCTGTTGAAAACCAGCTGACGAATGAGGTCATCCACTGAGTCCGGATGGTGGTGCGCTGGGACCCTGCGCGCGTCGGGCGGCAGCTGGCGGATGGTGCTGTCAATCACCACGCGGTCGAGGGCGCTGGGTCCCTCCCCGGTCGCTAGCCACCTCCTCGCCAGACGTCCGTGCTGTGAGATCTCCGTGCTGTGCGTCGAAGCACCAGTCGTGGAACCGGCAAGCCCTCGCCGCGAGGTTGTGCCCGTAGTATGCCAGTATGGCCTGCTTGAGGGCGGGGTCCTGGCCCGCCTGCTGTGCCGGACCGGTGAGGAAGGGCGACAGAATGTGCGCCCACTGGTCCTCCGGCCAATTCTCCCTCCGGGCGGTCCGCTCAAAGACCTCCAGGTAGGCCTCCACGTCATCCTCCGGACCTAGCTTGGTGAGCCGGCTGGTCGGGGCTGCGATCGGTGAGTCGCGAACAGCATGCTGCGTTAGGCGTAGCACCGCTTCGCGGAGCAGAGCCAGGCTCTCCGCCGAGTCTCGCTGTGCTGCGGCCACCTGCCCCTGGATCTGCTGTTGGCGCTGCAGAGCGGCGGCGGTTCCCTCTGCGTTCTGCATGGCTGTGCCTACTTCCCCGTGGGTCGCGGTGGAAACCGAGTGCCTGCCTTCTCCACCATATGTGGCACCCCGGCTGGCTGAGAGGCTGGTTCACGCAGGAAGTAGGCACGGTTGAAGCGGGTATAAAGCCGTTCTCGGCGTTTATTGAACATTCGCGAGTATAACAATCGAGGGTCTGGGCTAGGGTCTCCGTGAGCCACGTAGCCGTTGCGGGGTTGTGCGTCTCCTACTCCTTCTCCGGGGGGTCACTCTCCTGCCATCAGTCCTCCGCTCTGCCTTATACTCTCTGCCCTTTCCACGTGCCGGCTGGTTCCCATCCAGCTGATTGCGATCAGCTGGAGAACGTTCCCCGTGCCGGGCACGTGGGTGGCGCCGGTACACGCCCTCTACAACCCCGCCCCTGGAGGGGGACGGGTTGCCACAGTGTGTGTGTGTGTGTGTGTGTGTGTGTGTGTGTGTGTGTGTGTGTGTGTGTGTGTGTGTGCGCGCATGTATGTATCCATGTATATGTATGTCCTATGAAACGTCCTACAACACAACATATCCCGTGTGGTCTTTTCCGACCAGTCAGATCTTCATAACAAAGGGTCACTGTAACAAAAGGATATCTATACAGCGCACTTACAAAACACTGTTTAATAGTTCAGCAGAAGGTCTGTTATCTCCTAGTGGATATCTTCTCAAAATCTCCAACAGCAAATGTCTCATCGGAGCGTGTTTCTGGATTGATTAAAAGTTGAACCCACGGCATCTCACGGTTTATCAAAGCTGTTCCCGACCGGCAGAGCATGAGGGGCAGTGAAACCCTCAGCTTTTACAAGGTTTGGATTTTGTTGTTGGCTGGAAAATGTATCTGAAATAAATCCTTTCCCACTGCTTTTCATTCCCCACTCCCACCACCCCACCCCGCTATCCCCTACCCCCGCAGCGATGTCAACTCCCCCCCCCCCTTTACAATCCACCAATTTTCCACCCCCCCCCCATCACCATCCACCTTCTCCACCAAACAAACCCACCCATCGCCCTTCACAACAATCCTATCCATCCAATACCCAAACACCACCATCCCCCATTGATGGGCTCACCACCCACCCCCCCCCCCCTCCTTCTCCCTCCCCCCATGCAGGTGAGTGGCATCCATACGGCGATGAGCCGCAGGCGGGAACAGCGTGTGCTGCTGATGGTGGTGATCATGGTGGTGTGCTACCTGCTGTGTTGGCTTCCCTACGGCGTCACCGCCCTGCTGGCCACCTTCGGACCCCTGGGCCTGGTCACGCCCGAGGCCAGCATCGTGCCCTCGCTGCTGGCCAAGACCAGCACCTTCATCAACCCCATCATCTACATCTTCATGAACAAGCAGGTAAGGGAGGTCTCCCCGTAGGTCTGAAGGTTGCTCTTCCATTCTCTGCTCCTCCACCGGAAGGCGGAGCAGAGAGAGATGCTGCTTCTCGCATAACTTCCTCCTCCCGTGGGGATGTGTGGCAAGGGGATTGCAGTCATACTTGTTTCCGTGGGGATATGATTTGATGACATGGTTGAATCTTTCGTGTGTTAAATGGCAGGCTAGGCACTCAAGGGTCTCGGGGTCTCCTGCTCAGCCCAGAGGTAGTCAGTCCGCACCCCTCTCCTAAAAGGACCCACACGGCAGGCAGTTACAGGAGGAGTTATGTACGACCAGCTTAGTTATGATGGAATCACTGAGAAGGATCACATGGAAGTCCTTTCATGCATTTTAAACAACCCCAAATTTCACTGAATTAGTTTCTTTAGCAAATGTCGGCGGCCTTCTCTCAGAGTCGCTCCAAAACGACCTATCGCTCGTACTCCACAGAGGTAGAATCGTCCCTGTGTTTGACAGTACATCCTCTGTAAAATATCCACATGTGTGTTGGCATTGTTCCCATGAATAAGACATTAGCTCTCCATGCATCCAAAGCATCCAAAAGATCTGTGATTTGTTTCCTCAAATCATTCACCTTGTTTTTATATTTCCGAGGGCACCACCCCCAAACATTTGAATCACTGGACTATCCCATCTAGATAGTTAACTTGATTTAATAGCAATGAAATGCGTACGCTGGATTGTTTGTTTTGTTGTAAAAACAAGAGGTAAACAAACCATGCCACAACACAAGCTCTATTCATTTGCTCTGCATGAGAGAGGAGACAGAAGACAGGGCCTTTGTCCCTCTATCTCCTTCTCTATTTAGATCTCTTCAGATCAGGGTGCATTCATTTAATGATGCCAAAGAAGAAGATGGAGCCGTAATTGTTTGGCAGGTCCCGTGATCTATACGTATTTGAGGGACCTTGTTCGAAATTTCAGTGGATACCGTTGCTGCTATTGCAGTCCTGGGAACAACAGTTGGTAAAACATAGGAAGGAAAACCGTGGTTGTGTATTTGCTCCCAACCAGAAAGGTTATGGGTTTGATTCTAAATGTCTGAAGCCTACCCTGTAGACAATGACCACATTAAGCAAGATTCCTAAGTTTCCTAACCTATATCTGCTCCCCGAATACATTTGAATCCAATTTCACTTTGGACAAAAGAGTCTCCTCAATGACTATGAAGAAATGTCAACATAATAAATGGCTGAATAATATGCTCCCATTACCAACCCAGTAGCTCCAGTAAGGGCAGAGACTAGGGGTAGAACGCCTTCAAATAAAACATCCACACCGTGGGGTTCGCAGGTCACGATTTGTGGTTTATGGTTTGTACGGTTCGTTTGGTAGTCTCTGTCCCGGCCGGGCTCAAGACTGACATTCTCGACTAACTTTTTCATTTCATGGCACCCTAAGGAATTGGGTCCCAGCTATGTAGTATTGTCAAATATTGTAGACTCTGCCGTAAGCGAGTCAGATTCTGACCAAGAGTGGATCCGAAAGCCGCTTACTTGCAGTTTTGCTTTGAATTGTTATCCAATAAAACATGTTTTAACCAATTAGACCGTTTAAAAATGTAAGATGATTGCGCAGCGACACTTTTTGTTGTGTCGGGAGAACCCTACACTATGCCCGGCCTATACTATACTATATATATAAGTAAGTGCTGTCAAGCGATTAAAATATTTAATCTCGATTAATCGCATTAATGGCATAGTTAACTCGCGATTAATTGCAATTTTTTTTCTATTGTAAATATCCCCTGATTTCGTGCTGCTAGCCTTTTAGTGAGATCAGAGAGTGTTGAGAAGGACAGTAACGCCTCGTGCCAACTGCCTCCGTCCGTTGACTGATCCTCATTGACTTTGAATGGGGACGGACGCACAATGCATTATGGATCCGTGCGCTGAAGGCTCCGTCAAAAAGTTGAAACATGGTCAACTTTTTCGGCAGCGACGGATCCGTCATCCAATCAGATCACGTATGCAAATTTAAGCACTCTGACACTACTCGGGCTCTGACGACCCTGGAAACCTCCCCCATCCGTCAGCCACGCCTTCTGAGTCCTTTGACTGACAGTGGGCACGAGGCGTAACGGTTGTTGCCCACTGCATCCGTCCGTTGACGGATCTCATTGACTTTGCATGGGGCGATCCCGAACTGCATTGTGGGTCCGTCTGTTCCGTCAGCTCCGTCTCCTGTGTTCAGAAGTTGAGAAAATGTTAACTTTTCAGTCTGCAACGGATCCGTCAGCCATTCAGATCTTGGCTCCGTCGGCAAATACCACTCCCCCATCCGTCAGACACGGCATTCAATGAAAAGGAGATTACATTTCCAAGACCCAAAGTGAATATGGTTGAGTTCATTGTTAAAATAATCAATACTGTTTCCTATTTGAAAGTAAAGAAACAAATTATTAAAAGTAAAGATAGGATATACATATAGGGCCCTATTTTAACGGTCTGAAACGCAAGTGGGAAAGCGCAAAGCGCAAGTAGCTTTGTGGGCGGTTCTACGGCGCTATCGCTATTTTACAGGTGGATAAATGACACTTCCGCCGCGGCGCAAGTGTCAAAAGGGTTGGTCTGAAGCAGCCTAATTACCCGTAGGTGTGGTTTGGGCGTAACGTGCAATGAACCAATCAGAGCGTTTTCTCGCATCCCCTTTAAGAACGATCGGCGCATGTTCCATGGCGGATTGCTATTATGATGGCGGGTTTGCCAGGCGCACGCAACGAAAGGTTCACCACAGAAGATACCGATGTGCTTGTCAGAGCAGTCAAAGAACGCGAGTTGGCTTTATATGGGGATGGGAGAAACCCACCCAAAATTGCTTCCGTGAAAGCGGCTTGGGAGGAAATCGCCGTAATTGTTTCAGCAGCTGGACAAAATAGGACATCTCTCCATTGCCGTAAGCGATACAACGACGTCAGGAGAAGAGGCAAGGCCAAGCTTGCGGCCAACTTGAAAGCACGTCAAAAGACTGGAGGAGGATCTGGCAGTTACCAGGACCTCACGCCAGCAGAGGATATCGCTGCGTCAACACTGACCGCTGAAAGTGTTGAGGGTTTTGGGGGCTTAGAGGTCGGCACCCAACCCGATGCACCAGCTGTCCAACCCCAAGGTACATAAATAAAGTTCACATAAATAGAGATGTCTCGTGAAAATCTTTTTAATCATTTTTGACATTTAATAAATGTAACACAGCCATAAAATAAATCAAAACAATGTCACGTAGCTTCTCAGGAAGAAGACCCTGGCCTCGGGACCAGTGCGCACGGGGCAGCTGAGGGAGCCGCGCGGCGCCCTCAAGCAAGACGCCGTGGCAGCAGCAGCAGCATGAGACCGCAGGACCACCCGTTCCTGCAGCTCCAGCAAACCGGGTTCGACATGCTGGAGCGGGAGCTGGCCGGGATGCGGCGAAACACCAACACCCGTCTGGACCGGGTGGCGATGTTGCTGCGGCCTCTCGGGCGCATCGCCTCAAGTTTGGACCGGATTGCGACAGCAATGGAACGTGCATGGCCCCCAAACGACCCACCTCCTCCCCCTGTTGTGCCCCTTCCTCCCCTGTTGTGCCCCTTCCTCCCCCTGTTGTGCCCCTTCCTCCCCCTGTTGTGCCCCTTCCTCCCCCTGTTGTGCCCCTTCCTCCCCCTGTTGTGCCCCTTCCTCCCCCCATTCCATCTCCGTCCACCCGCTCCACCAGGAGCACATCCAGCGTCGCCACTCCCGGACCCTCATTTGTTGGATCCTGCCGAGGCAGGTGTAAAAGGCCTTACAGAGGAGGGAGAAAATAAATCTTTTTTCCTTCAAATCTTTGCAACTTTTCATTTTTCGTTTTGTATTATTTTTTTTCATTTACGCCTAACATTTGGACAAGCCGAATAAAAAATGTCTCAAGGACATACTATACTTTCCGATGTTTTGGGCTCACTTTCTCTGACTCACAAGGTTATGAATGCATGGTAATATTTGTACAATGCTAAACAATAGAGCGGAGATGTCATTAGTTTGCTTACCTCACTATATACGATGCAGCTCCTCTGACAGATGAGCTCTCCTCTCCCGTGCTGCTGCTGGGGCATTTGGACGTAATGGCATCGGCACATGCAGTTCAGCATCACGTCTCATTAAGTCCTCTAATCTATCCTCATTAATGTCAGACACATCCATGATTCATGGCAATGTTGTGTAAAACACAACATGCCACAAAGAATGCTGCGACTTTTTGAGGACCATACTGTAAAGTACCACCTGACCTATCCAAACACCTGAAGCGCATTTTCAGAATTCCGAAAGTACGTTCAATTACACTGCGTGTTTGTGTGTGTTTTCTGTTGAATGCCATTTCGCGCACTGTTGCAGGCATAAGAAATGGGGTCATGAGCCATGTCTTCAACGGTCCCCCAACAGCCACCCATCCAAGGGAGGATTCCCCTCGAATATGGCAGGAATGGTCGAGTTTGCCAATATGAAGGAGTCATGGCTTGAGCCAGGGTAATTGGCAAAGACATGATTTATTCGACAATAACTAACTGCATGTATAGCCGAACTTACTGCCGATTGTGAAATGCGTCCAATACAACTAAGGGGATGCTGGAACGACCCAGATGCATAGAAATGCAGTGCCGCTGTAATTTTCACTGCAACGGGGAGGGCATAGGGACAGCGTGCATCAGTCCCCAGCTCATCTGCCAGGAGATGACAGATGTCGGTGACAGCCTGACGGGTCAGGCGTAGCTTACGCCTGCATTCCTCCTCACTCAGGGAGAGATAGGTGTGTCTGGGCCGGTAGACCCTCTCCCTTTGGCGTCTGATCCTCTGTCCCAAGACGTATTCCATTCCACTGTGCAATAGAAAAATTATGAGTAACCTCAACTTAACTGGTAAGTTGCAGAGTAAGGTTTTAAATGGACTTACAGAAGGTGATTTCGCAGTCTTCAGAATTGTGGTTCCTGATTCTTGACGGACAACCCACTTTGACAGGTGTCCATTCCTTATATACATGTGTCTCTTGCCACTATTGGTCAACCAGGTTAATTTGATCCGTCATTACGCCTGCTGACTATGCGCGTGAATAATTTGGGTAAATGTGTACGCTAGATTTATGCCTATTTATTTTATCTTTATGGACACCACAATAATTTTCCTTGTGTGGTAATATTTTATTTTCCTTGTAATTATGTATGGTTTGCAAAAATGGGAACTGCTGTCTGTGTAGATGAGAGAAGCAAAGTGTATGCGCGAGGTGCATAAGCAATCCGTATGCATCGCATGCGCATGTATGCATCGCATGCGCATGTATGCATGCGCCCTTAAAATAGCATCTGAACAACGCGCCACTGACTTTAAACCAGGTATTTCCTGGTCAGTAGCGCAATGGTTTTCAGAAACGGCAAAATACCGTTTGCGCCAGAACACGCCTCCTCCTTCCGCCGAACCGCCCCTTGGGGCGCAAGATCATTCCCTAATTTACCGGCGAGTGGCGCTGGTGGCAAAAGAACGCTCTGCGCCAGTTCTAAACTAGCAACGACACATGCGCCAGTGACTAAGTCACTTGCGCCGGATGCAAGATAGGGCCCATAGTGTTTTTGACTACAAAAGAGGTATATTACCATATTTCCATTTCAGGAAAAAATTGACCTTTTTAAAAAAAAGTTATCCTATATTCAGGGCAATCTTCCCCATCCCACATGGTTCTGCTCAACAAATCAAAGAAAACGCTGCATAGGGAAAATGTTCACAATGTAAACGCTCCAACAAATTCTATAGCGTACAGAGGGAACAAGAGTTAAAACTGCAAGAATTTTCTTTCCATACAGTTTGTGTATTGTATCTACAAGATTGCCATAGATTGTATTTTCATAAGATCTTATGCAGTATCATTTGTGCTTGTCATGTTGAGTATGTTTGATGTTCGCTACCTTGGGATCTGACAATGGAAAGTAACTTACAGGAAGATATTTCACACTATATCAGGGGGTGGGGTTTTGTTTTAAGAAGGATCACCTTACTGTTTTACTACTTGAGGACACCAACAGACAGACCAAAGAATCACTCAGGCATAACTCAATGATTGCAGTAATATGAAATAACTCACTGCATCACTGATGACCCAGTGAACAGACATAACATTTCCTCCTCCCGGCAGGATTTCAAGATGAAATGTTGTTTCCAGGGCTCGAACGTGTGCAGGCAGGGGGACATAAAGCTGAGGCAGCTGAGGAGTGTCTCCTGCCATGCTGACGGTATGGCTCGGGATGTGTGTGGCGGAGGTGGCTCCTTTGGGAGATGGTGAGTGCCATTGTTGAGAAGGTAGTTGGCTGGGATCCAGTTGATGGTTGACTTGTAAGGAGAGGACCAGTATGACGCCATTTTATTGTCCCGGTGGGTCCTAGGGACACTCCCCCAGTCTGAGGTGGCGAAATCTGGCACCCTGGCTGGTTTTGACTTGTGAAATGGTTGCTTCATCTGCTTCTGTTGGCTGAGGCTCTAACCCCAGAGGAACAAGCCTGTCGAGGTGCCGGTAGAGGTCCCGTCCCAGCATGAGAGAGGCTGGGAAGACCCCTGGGGTACATGGATTTTGACGGATGGCCTGTGTGAAGGAGCATCCTTGGACGAGGTATCGAAACGGTGTCAAACACTGCAGTGGGCATGGGATTGAGAATACACAGGTTGAACATGATGGATGCTTATAAGGCGTGTAGAGAATTTGGCAGAGACTTTGAGGGCCGTTATCTGTGGTGATATTCTTGGTGAGAGAAGAGAGACCCAGTAGAGGACAGGGTCCCGCTCAGAGGCTGCCTTTAGCTCCTGCAGAGACAGTGGCCAGGATGGTGGTGTGTTACATCTGAACAGTGTCCTGTTACACTGTTCAATCAACCTTTCCAAGCAGGGAGGTCAAAAATGGCACCTAACGGGTGTTGTTAAACTTTGTTTCTGACAAGGTCCATATCTAAGAGCCAGATTTCCCTTGCTATTTGGATATGCACAAGCCGAATGCAGCCTATTATCCAAATACACCTCTCCTCTCCCCTCTCTCCCCTCCCCCATCCTGAATTGGAAAGCCGAGTGTAGCATGTGAACCGCCATGCGGTCTGGCAGTTAGGACGACTATTAAATAATCGGCACAGCCCTAGCGTCAACTAGCTCAATGACGCCAGCTTCGAGCAGTTGCTGCTCAGCTGAGACCCAAACAATGAGATACAGCAGGCGCAGTGGCTTGATGACAGAGTAACAGAAGAGTTGTGGTGAGGCTGGTGGGCGACGGCAGAGAGGAAGCCAAGACCTCAAACGGTGATGGCTACAATTGCTGCCGTGGCGTGACAACAGTCAGGAATGCCGACCCCATCCCTCATACTAATTCCAGTTAGAGTGTCATGCACCCTCACGTTATGGGTGTGTTCAATCAACTGGATCATCTAGAATGAAAGCTAGCCAGGCCCCGCGGGTTAGCCTGTGCTGGTGTACAGGCTCACCTGGCAGTTGATCGCTGTGGAAGAGAATGGCAGTAGAGGGAGTTCCCGGGGTATCCCAGTCTCGCCATGCAATGACAGGAAGGGGGTAAGTGGTGGTAGAGAAATATCTGCCATCCGCATTGCAAAATATTGCGTTTGAAATGACATGCACAAAACCTGTTTCACTGCCTCACACAAGGCACCGATAGACAGACCAAGACAAGACTCAGGGCTCAGGCATAAAACTCAAGCTTGCTGCCTATGTCGCATCGTTGTACACCAGCAGCATTCAGAACCGGCTGACCCCAAACGATCACTTTTGACCCGTTTGCCGCCACCGCCAATGCGGCTGTCACCATCCACATGCCTGAGGTACAGCAGTGGAGAGAGAGAGAGAGAGAGAGATAGAGAGAGACCAAATGTCCTGCATGTCATTTTCAGTCTTCAATTCCTCCCAGCCCGTCGCTATGGAAACTGTGAGTTGAGGCGAATTGAAGACTAAAAATGCTGTCCAGATACAAGTAGCAGCTGGTGGTGTCGTAGCGTTGGTTCGCCGACCGGCCTGGTCTGCCCGCGGGAACAGGAAGTAAACAGAATGTATGGTTTATGCTGTGTGGATGTAAAATGCATTCCATTGCTGTCAACGGTTCTCCCATGGGAAGCAACATCAAGGGCTGCTTGAAAAGACTGAAAAACCTTTAAAACAAAGAAAACATATTTAAGAGAGAGGATAAAATAAATGCAAATGCAGTGAAACATTAATCACTATGGAACAACAACCTATCAACTCCAAAACATAAACTACAAACCATTTTTCTGTTTTAAGTGCTTTCAAAATGTCATAATTGCTTGTTGCTTCAGTCCTAGGCTTCTCTTATTTACAGCGCATACGTTTTGACAGAGGATCTCCTTTGCATAATTTAACTTGACAATATGCAATATGAAAGATTTAATTTCTCTAGCAATAGTATTAGAGCAAAATTGATGATGATGGTTTGATGAAATTAACAGCGTACATTAAAGGCATTGCACTACAAACATTTTGAAAACATACTTTATAGTGTACCTAAGGGGTATTCCATCAACTAGGTTAAACGCAAAGCCGGGCAAATTTCGCTAAGCCTCGCTACTTTCATTTAGAGTTCCGTTCCATTAACGTCACTTAAGGGACTCTCCACTAAGTAACCATAAGAATTTATCAGACTAAACTAACCTGGGGCCTCTACAGATTCTCTTTTTTGCATATCTATCTATCTATATAAATTTTTTTGCATTCCTTTCCGATGGAGATGACCCGGAAGTACTTGGAGAAAAGGTGGTTCGTATTCTAAAAATGGTTAGGAAAGGTGCCTTGATGCATTCTTTAACCTTCCTTTAGCATAGGTTACTCCTGACCAACCTTTACACAAGGAAAGGAAATTGTTTGAATATCTAATGTGATTAAGCGATTGATTGTGTAGGGAAATATATTATGCATTATTCTAATGAAAAAAACAAAAATGTTTACATGACTACGAACATAAAGGTTTTCACCTTTGCGAAAGCATATAAGTAAAGAAAACATGGTTTTGCCGGTGTACCGAAAATACATAAAGTACAAGCCAAGCTTAAATATTCATGAGCTTTGACCCTCCGCTTCCTGCCATTATCCAGTACCCTTGGCACATCGCTCCGCTCTGAATGCAAACATCAGAACTCTCTCCAACAGCTCTCCCATGACCCTTCTCGGCCGCGTCCAGCCTTCCTCTACATAATAGCCTTTAAGGATCTGCTTATTCTCCGCTTCCATCTCCTTGTCACACTCCATCCGTTTGTCTGTCAGTCTCCCACCTCTGTACTGACCCAAGGTGCCATGCCTTCTCCAGAGGCTCAACAAACTTTCCCTCTCTGCATATGAGAAGCACTCACTGTCCATCTCTCTCTCTGTAACTCATCATCGCTGCATCTCTGTCTGCACCTCCTCTACCTGACTCCATCCATTCCCTTGCCCTGCCCCCAATCCAACCCTCCATCTATCAATGTCTGGACTTTGTTGCTAGGCTGGAGTTGGGTAGTAGTTTGACTGCTTCGGCCTATCTGACAGCTCCCCACTGCAGGGCGGTATGGAAAGACTTGTTAATCAACAGCTTACTAATCTATCTATCTCTCTATCTCTCTATCTCTCTATCTATCTATCTATCTATCTATCTATCTATATGACAACGTGAACCCTGTTCAAAACTGAATTCTTCTGAGATGTGTTCAATCTTTCCCCGTCTATGGAAGGCCAGGGCGGGCGAGAGGTGACGTGGACTCGTCATGCAGGTATTTGCATCTCTTGAGAAAATGTAGTAGACTATAAGTATACATGAAAATGCAGGGAGTATACTAAGTACACTATGTTTAATCAAGGGACGCCACTTCAGAGGGAGACGTGTGCGTTGCTGCGTACATCTCCACCTCCTCACACTCCACCTCACACCTCCGACCCCTCAGGTGCATGCCCACATCAATAATGCAGCATGTGTCCGTCTGTCTATCAACAAGATTGGATACCTTGGAGTACAGAGTCTGAGGCTTGGCATTAAGGAAAGAATCTGCACATCATCATGATACAAACATCCAGGCGGACCTGTGTATCCGGTTTATGGCATGGTGTGAAGTAAATAGAGCAGGCCATTCACTATTTATCGGGTTCTGACAGCTGGGTTACCTTCTCCTTCCTGTCTGAGGGCACCTGTCCGCTCGTATGGTACTCTGTTTGATTCACTTGGAAATAGTTAGTATTGTTAACTATACTGGGATATAACTTGTGCTATTCATGGACTTAGCAGCTCTTGCAATGTGTTTCAAATCTGAGATGACTTAAGTATGTAGATTGTTTAGTAGACTAGCCTCTCATTGAATAACATTTTACAAGGATTATTAATACAAAATGTGTGCATTTTAGATAAAGGCAGTGAAAGGAAGGAAATATACACACACAAACAGACAAGAAAATAATGAGGTGATAATCCAGGTGTATAGCACATGGAGGAGAGGAGTGTGGTGGAGTGGTGTGAAGGAGGCGGGAGGCAGGAGATAGGGATCAGGAGAGAGAGAGAGAGAGAGAGAGAGAGAGAGAGAGAGAGAGAGAGAGAGAGAGAGAGAGAGAGAGAGAGAGAGAGAGAGAGAGAGAGAGAGAGATGGGATCGGGAGATAGGAGAGAGAGGGATCAGGAGGAGAGAGACAGAGAGATGGGGAGGGAGAGAGAGAGACAAAGAGAGAGAGAGAGGGATAAGGAGGAGAGAGAAAGAGAGACAGAGAGTTGGGAGAGGGAGAGAGAGAGAGAGAGAGAGAGACTTTGACTTTTAAAATACTTTTATTTCATCAATCCGACATGTGATACATCATAAAAGAACGTACCTCATCTTTCCTTTCTGTTAAATCAAAAGAACAAAAGATAAAAAATAAAAACTATTGCAGCTAAAACCGGAAAGGGATTCCATCAGTGGAGTCCACTGAACATATAGCACCACCAATGCACCACCGCTGATTGAAAAACAAAAGCTCATCAGTCATTTTAAGGCAGGGGTTCTCAAAGTTTTGACAGCTGAGGGCCAATTTAGGAACCCAGAATTTGACTAAGGGCCGCCAAAGGAAAAATAATTGGCGGGAAACGCCGTCATCATCCCAGTGGTGAAAAAAAACATTGCACCGTGGACCTCTGGGAGTGAGGTCAAGTGAGGTCTAAATCAAGAAACTGAGGTTCATCCTTTCAAAGTAATGTACAGTCGGATTAAAACTAACAAATATAACAGGATTTAATTAGCTAGAGAGAGTCGACTTTTCTCTTTATATTTATTTATTTTGTTCAAATTAATATTAATATACATTTTTTAACTTACATCTGTATGTCTTTGCGGGCCGCCAGGAATGTTTCTGCGGGCCGCCATTGGCCCGCGGGCCGCACTTTGAGAACCAATGTTTTGAGGTATGCAAAATCAGCTGCCACCCTGGTCCTGACCATCGTTTTAAACACCCCCACCAAGTCCTTCCCATTGCCCTCCTCCATCTCAGTCTTGTGGGTTTTATAGATGGCCAGCTTTGCCTGCCCAAATAGGAAATTTGCCAGTGTGCATTCCCCTTTCTCCCCTTAGTGTACCTCACTGAGGAAACAAACAGATTGTGGTTAAAAAGCATTCAGTGAAAAAATTAAAAACCGTGTCCGGGGCCGGGCAGAAAGGGCAGGTTGGCATGACGTCATGGTTGAACCTAGAGACAAAGCGATTAGTTGGGATGGCCAAGTGAAGGACGCGCCACTGCAAATCCCCCACAGCAACCGCCATGTGGGAGAAAAGTCTGGTGGAAACTGTCCGTGTTCCCGCCACTTGGTGTCTGGACTACTGACCAGCTGATTGAAAAACAAGGATATGCTGCATATGTTATTAAGTGACTTTCGTTCAACTGAGGCTAAACTTAAATCAGTAAGAGCATTAAAAGTCAACAGGTGTCCCCCTCCTCTCGATGCCCACCTGGGAGATATCCGAAGATCAGAGAAAGCCACCTATTCTGGTGTTCCAGCTACAACGCTGTTTGCTGCAGCACAGACTGGTCGGGAGGGAGACTCTGAGCCTACCCAACAGGTCAGCCACCAGGTGCAGAGACCTCAGTCCAGTCTGGGCACTAACCGCCAGTGCCAACTTCCACCTCCCATTCTCATGGTCCAGTAGGTCTCCCAGCTTGGCAAGATCAGGCTATCCCCGACTCTCTCCTGAGTGGGCATGAGAGGATTAAAAAAAAGGGGCTCTTTTGTACCCTAGTTTTGATCCGGAGTTCTAGACACAGTTAGTATATTCCATGCTTCCAAAACAGATTTATAGAAAAAAGGTAGATGAAACCCTTGTATCCATTGAAAATTCTCCATCAGAAAGAAATGTCTGTCCAGTGAAAAAGCCCTGATGCCATACATCACTGACCTTGCAAAGGAAACCCAAAGCACATTGTCCGGCGCATAGAGGAGACATTGAGCTGTCTGTAGTCTCATGGAGGCAACCTTGCTTGCCAGGTGAATCAATCCCTGCCCTCCTTCAGCCACTGGCAGACACAAAACCCCCGGGGCCAGCCAATGATAGCCATCCCAGATAAATTTACAAAAGCCTTTTGGAGACTACAGAGGATTGAGACAGGGGGTCAAGTACAAACGCTTTGTGCCACAACATTGATGCCACCAGGTTATTGACCACCAGCACCCGCCCTCTATATGAGAGCTGCGGTAAAGTCCACCTCCAGCGTTGCAACCGACCTGTTATCTTCTCCTCCATCCCCTCCCAGTTCTTACTCATATATCCAACCGTTCCCAGATATACCCCCAAAAAAAAGAACCCCTCCAAATTCCAGGCACAACGTTGTGGCAGAACCGGTGGCATCAACCCTATGTAGGCGTCCTGCTATTATGCTTACATGAGACAAACCTTGCCAAGGTAGACCAGGAGAGAGAAGAGTAGCTACTCCAGCACTAACACTAAAACCATGACTCAAAAACACTGGTCCCTTCCATTCCATTTCCCACTGAGGCTGGTTATCTTGGTCGGAGTGACACTCTTGTAAAAAGATAACAGAGGACTGTTTAAGATGAATGTATTCCAGTAGTGCCGCTCTTTTCTTAGCATTTCTACAGCCATTGATGTTTAGGGTCCCAAGAATAATAGTGGCCATGAAGATGGTAAGAAAAACCAACCGTAAAAACAAGTTATGAACACTAATTGGGAGGTACTGTGGATTTGGCCTGACTACTTAATTCAGCCCTTACTGTACTCTGCAGTTTCTTGATGCGGAAACGCTTCTGTATGGTAAGCTCTGTCATGGTGGCATTCCTTAAAGCCGCAGTAGAGGAGAAGAGAAACAAATTATAGTCAGGAAAGAAAGATGCAAGGCTTATCTTACGCTGACCCTTTGTGTCGTCTAGAAATTTGTTGCTTACTCTTCCGAACAAACTTCCCTGAAAACTCCACACTTTCCCCCTGTACCGGCTGCTGCACATTCTCCATGGTCACTTCCTGGTACTCGTTAAAATCAATTTCTGATTCATTCCCAGCGCGTTCTGCGCCCAGTTTTCGCCCCCGCCTGGCTCACACGGCTCTTCGCTTTACGCTTGCCGCTGCTCCGTTCTGGTTGACTGGCCGGTTTCAGCTGCTGCAAACCCGCCGTTCGGTGCGTGTCCTCCTCAGCGGCATCCTCCAGCGACGCGGCGATCTCTGCGTCGTCCTCAGCGGCGTCCTCCAGCGACGCGGCGATCTTTGCGTCCTCCAGCGACGCTGCGATCTCTGCGCCCTCCTCCGTGGCGTCCTCCAGCGATGCGGCGATCCCTGGGTCCTCATCAGCTTCGCTGGTCGGTGGGCGCTGAGGTGTCAGAAAAAACGTTTCTCCCGCCAGTTGAACGTCCCCTGTGCTCCAGCACCAGAAGGACCAGGGATCTGGGAGTCCACAACCGGTCCCGGTGCCAAAGGTGCGGGATCAGGTGTCGGTAAATCCGCAATACGTCTCGTTGGTAATGGTGCGGGACCGGGTGTCTCCGCAACAGGTACCGTTGGTGTTGGTGCGGGACCGGGCATGCGTTCACCCTGCGCCGGATCCCCAGACTCGCCGTCGCTGCATCTGTACCTGCAGTGTTCTTGGCCCCAGATGGCCGTCCCCCCTGCTCTGTACCCGGGCATGATCCCCTGAAATGTCTGTGTTCTCCACAAGTGAAACATTTCATGGAGTTTGAGGAAATGTATATAACATAGTCCTTTCCTCCCTGCGTCAGCTTAACAGCCACGTCCAGGTCCCGATGCTGTTCACTCAAAATCATGAACGTTTGCAATCTGAAGCTCTCCACATGAAATAAAGTCTGCTTTTTAAAGCCGACTAGAACCGGCCTTATCGGTGCCGTTTGTTTCCCGTATCTGGAGAGGATCCTCTCCAAAATCTCATCTTCAAAATAAGGGGGTACATTAGAGAGAACAACCCTCTTGGCAGGGGACGATAGAGGTAAAACTTGAACAAAAAAGTCCTTAATAACAAGCCCTCCCCCATCAATTTATCCACCAAAGCGGTTTCCGATAAAAAAACCACAATGGCTTTATTCATACGGGAGGCAGATCTGATTTTCTTTCCACCACCAATTACCTCGCACATTGCCAACAAAAACATCCTCCACCGTAACCGAGGCGTCCAGCACGCACCTTCAGCCATGCCTGGGAGCGAGTACGAGATGGGGCTTCGCGGAACCACCTGTCGTGACCATTCTACCAAATGTTTGTTTGCAGTAAAACTGCGGCTGGCAAAGTGCCAAGCCGGTCAAACGCGACCTTTTTAGACAAAGTTACACTTGCCTTTAGAAAGCTACTTGTTAGAAAATAAATAAATAAAAAAGACGCCAACATTGGCACAAAAAACAGAAAACGATTACGCACTGCTATCAACACGACCAGCTCCGTCAGAGAGAGAGAGAGAGAGAGAGAGAGAGAGAGAGAGAGAGAGAGAGAGAGAGAGAGAGAGAGAGTTAGGGATCAGGAGAGAGAGAGAGAGAGAGAGAGAGAGAGAGAGAGAGAGAGAGAGAGAGAGAGAGAGAGAGAGAGAGTTAGGGATCAGGAGAGAGAGGGGGGAGAGAGAGAAAGGGATGATAGAGTTTGGGATCAGGAGACACTACACTTTGCCTCTAGTAGTAAATTTGGTGTAGGGAAATAAATTTAAGAACATCTCAGAGAGGGCCATCTCCTCCAAGCTGGGACCCTTATGTGATATGTGAGAGGAGGGGGGCTCCAATCTGCTGCCGTAATTATGAATCATTATCCACACACAGAATTAGAGAGAGAGACTCAGAACAAGATAGAGAGGGGTAGAGGACAGGAGGAGAGAGTGTGGGAGATAATGGAGTGGTACAGATAAAGAAAGAGAGGGGGAGAGATGTGAAGAATCTAGAGAGCGTGAGAGCTAGACTGAGGAAGGAAGGATGAGAATGCTGGAGGGGGTGCGAAAGGGAGAGAGCAGAGGACAGATTGAAGGGTTAATTAAGGGATACAGAAATAGGCTACATTATGTGGCAATTAATAATAATAATAATAATACATTTAATTTAGAGGCGCCTTTCAAGACACCCAAGGTCACCTTACAGAGCATATAGTCATCATTCAAAACTATGTAAAACAGACTAGGAATAAAAGGAAAACAGAGGTTAAACATGAAGAAGAAGAATAATTAATAACACTCAAAGACGCCTAAAGTGAAGGGGGGACCTCACTAACCACCACCAATTGCTATTGAAGGGTCTATTTGGAAGACCCAAATCAATTTGTGTTGTTTTAGTCTGCATCCAACTGTGTGTGAATGTGTATGTATGTGTGTGTGTGTGTTTGCATGTGCGTGTGTGTGTGTGTAGATCTTTGTGTTCTTGTGTGAATTGTGTGTATGTTCCTGTTTGTGCGGTTGTGTGTATCTTCTTATGTACATGGGTCATTGCCCGACCATGCGGTGTGAGAGTTAAATAAGGATGAGTCCTTGTGTAGAAAGAATCCAGGAGGTTTATTCTCACATGGCAGTAGATTTATCAATCCCAGATAACAGCATGTACGCCTCTAGCCTGCTATCAACCTACTAGCCGAAATACGACAGTTAAACCAACTAACCAAACAATACCCAGATAGTAAGACTAATATCTACCTATATCTGAATGAAGTAACTAATTATGTAAACATCCTGACTTATTCATGTTGCAGTACAGAATATTCTTCACCTCTCCTGTCCCTTCCAGTATTTCCCCCCCCGAAACTTTAAAAAATGCTCAACAGACTGGGTAAGTAAACAATTGACAAACACTTTATTACAAATCATTATTCATATTGATATTGTATCCCCATGTATACTGTATGTATCACTGCTCATCGCATTTTGTGAGCACCAATTCATATTATATTTCTGTACAGGGACTGTGATCGCAGATACCCCGACTCTGCAACAAAGCAACAGATCAATAAACAGATATGAACGATCTTATCTTGTTTCCTTATTGTGAAAATATTAATAATGTGTTGTGAGTACATTCATAACGATAAATAAATAGTATACAACTAATCACAATTAACCACGTGGCCTTGGTAACAAACCTCCATCACAGGTGTTCATCTCTATGTGTGTGTCTTCTTGTAGCATGGGTCAATAAGTGTGGTCCTGTGTGCAGCGTTTGTTCGTTTTTTGATTGTGTGTGTGTGTCCGTGTGTGTCTTCTTGTGGAATTGTATGTGTTCTTATATGCTTGGGTTTGTGTGTGCATGTGTTCTTGAGTATACATGTGTGTGTGTGTGTGTGTGTGTGCACATACTGTGTTTGTTTGTGTGTGTGCGTGCCCCAGTTCTACAGGTGTTTCCAGGCACTGCTGCGCTGCCAGACCCCCAAGCGAGGGTCCAGCATCAAGAGCACCTCCAAGGTGGTCACCAAGGCCGTGAGGGCCGGCGCCGTCGTCGCGGGCAACGGCGCAGGCAACAACACTTGGGTCACCGAATGCATCGGTGCGGGCGACCACAACATGGCCGTCATGGTGGCCTCCCTAGACCAGCCGCCCGACGGTGCGGATGGCTGATGACCCCATCCCCCTCAAGCACACACCAACTCACAGACATAGACACACACAGACACACACACACACCCCACCCCCATCGCACCCAAACCCCTCCAAGATCAAACACACACACACCCATCCAGACGTCTAACCCCAGGACCCCCCACACAGCAGAGGGCGCCGTGGAGAGACCCTGTGGCGGGCGGCGGGCCCAGAGGAGGGTGGCCAGGCAGACTCATTGTACTTGATGCTGCTCTGTTGCATCAGCCTGCATCCGTTAACAGGGGGGGGGGGGGGGGGGGGGTTGTCTGTCCTTCCGGACTACGGTTTAGCAGCAGGGGAAGGGTGTTAACGTTTTTCTTTGCACTTAGGTGGGAACCACACACAAACAAGGCACTGAGGAAGGGCATAAGGATTGCTTGGGAATTCTCCCCAGATGTTTTCCCTGCATTGTTTTTTATTTGGCCCGTCTTCCATTATATTGCTCCGACAATGAGATGAATATGAACCTACTCGGCACAAGGAGAATGTAATGATCATATCTATTTATCCCCCCTGCCTCATGTTTCCCTTTCATACTAAAGGCAGCCACTGTCGGTTGGCCGTTAATAATCTGTAGCATTGGTAGCATGCACAGCTTGAGTAGATACATGGTATGTAAATATGCGCAAGAATAAGAAAAAAGGATTTGAAAAAACAGGATTTATGTTATTTTAATATAACAGCTTTTGGCAAGAACATTTAGAATATAAGAATTAATAGAAATACATTTATAGAATAATGAACTTATTGTTAAAAAAATTATACCAAAATGGTGCCTGACTTTTATCGACTGCCTGACAATAAAGGACACACTTAATTTTAGAACCGTGTTGAATACAGGCCATCTGAGCCCTGCGGCCCGCTGGACGTTCCACACACATTTTTAACATACAAGCACAGCACGACATGTATCTCCTCCTGTCCTTACCGATACGTCAGGCTCAAGGGAGGTCATGTTGCCAACATAATGTGAAGCTCATAAATGCCAGTGTCCACGACCTCCTTCCAACCCAGAATGTCAGAGGAGGTAACATCGGACATTATGCACTCGTCAAAGCAGAGTCAGCGCGATACGTACCGCTCTGGGTCGGCTGGAAACTGAAGAACATGGCCGTCTTGTTCAATTGTTTGAACATAGGAACACAATGAAAACAATGCAAAATATGTGCTATAGGCCTATTCGAAAGGAAAATCGTTTTGTCGTATTTTTTTTCCAACATCTTATAAATACCTTATATTTTATGTTGATAAGTATTTTGTTAATATTTTGAAGAAGGATATATAATGTCCAAAATAAATTCTTCTCCATGGTATATTGATGTGAGACTAGGGTTACTTATGATCCCGCTTACCAGGAACGTCACGATGCTAACATTATAGCATCGTACAGCTACTTTGGCGGTGTATTGAAATAATACACCCTTCTCTCAATAGCAGATTGTGTTGTTTGAACTTATTGGATAACATATTTATGCTTGGAAATACTGCGATATGACACAGACCATCACCAGACCAGTCTGGAACCTCTCCGTTCATTCTCCATTTCCAAAGGGTGTCACCAACGGCCGCAGACAAAAGAACTCTCGACGCCATTGGATAGGCCTACAACCAATCTGAGCAAATAAACGGGCAACACAATACTGAGCAACGAAACAACATCTTTCTTTTTCATTATTTTTTTAAGTGCAGTTGTCTATTCTTTTAGTTTGTTTAATACTATCTGATAGTGAATCAACAGACTGTTCTACAGCAGCCGTCTCTGTTGTTGTTGAAAAGCCTTTGCGGTGCTCTGCGCGCCGTGGTAGTACGATACCCGAGTTTTCGGGTATTTCTTGCATCCCGAGTATGTAGTACAGTTTGTGATGTGTTTGATGTTACGCTCCCTTTTCTATGAGTTTGGAGGTTTGCAGATTGCCATGCGTTTTGGTCGTGCTACATGAATAAAGAAGCAGTTCTTCAAATAAATGTTTCTATCATCATAAATGTCAACGTTGTTTTTGAAACTCATAGTGTATCGGTCTCGTCTTATATGCAGAGGAAACCAAAGCGGAGGAAGTTTAAATATTGTAAATATTGTTTTTTAATAAAAACTTTTTTTTCAAAAGCACTATAAACCTTTTTTTGTTGCTCAAAATTTCACTGCGGGTTGCAATACACTTCATCGTTGTGACAATAGTAGTGAAAAACAAAGTAGCGCGGAACAATGAAAAGACTGAATAACGTTATCGATGCTTCTATCTTTGTTTTTAGTTATGATTACGGGATGCCTTTTCATTTGAATGCACACCGGTACGATTGAAACACATTAGGAACCTAGTTAATGGTCCAATCTTGCAAGCTTGTTTCTGTTATAAAGAACATTTTGGAGAATATAACCTCTTCTTTGTTCTCTCTCAACAAAGATTTGTGTTAGAAATCACAATTTCTCCCGACTATTACACAGTCAACAAATTAAAAAGCTATGATACAAATATGCTAAAGTTTTAGTCTATAAACAGAATGTCAGGACCGCAGAACAAGACTCCCTTCGACAAAGTATGCTATAATGTTTAAAATTGTTCAGAGTGTGTATATTCCTTTTGACATATTAAGCCTATTAAAAAGAAAGGCAAGCTCCACTTTGACAAAACAAGAGGGCCCAGTGGCACTGAGTCTTCATGTCTGCTCTGGGATACTTTTCAACACCTTACAGTGGACCAGCGTCCACTGTGTCTCCACTGTAAGATTCAGTTTGTGAAAACACAGGGTTCCCTGTGTTTGACTTCGTCCTTGGGCAGCGGCACTATCGTGATCCGCCTGTGTAATTGGCGCGGCGGTGAGGAGGCGTCCAGGTCGTCCTCGTCAGAACCATTAGTCAACATAAGGTCTCATTAACCCTGTTGAAGGCTGCCAGATATCCTCTCTCCGCCAACTGAGGGGGTCGTTGCCCGGAGGGACACAATCCTGGTGACAGCGCCCCCACACACTATTTTTTCGTAACCACAACTTTGGGGGAAAATCAAATGTTAGTTTGGTATATATCAATAAGTCCTCCTCCCCATCTCGTTATTTCCATCTTCCTCACTATCCTCCTCTCCTTCAAGCACTTAATCATTCTATCCTTTCTTCTGCTCTTTCGCCCATCTCTCATCTCTCATCTCTCATCTCTCGCTCTCTCTCATCTCTCTCTCTCTCTCTCTCTCTATATATATATATATATATATATATATATATTTCTCCTCTTTCTGCTCCTCTCACCTGCACCCTCTCTTTCTCATTCTCTCTTTCCCCCTATTATAGTCTGTATTTCTTCCTGTCCTCCATCTCTCCTCTCCCAATCTGTCCATCTCACTCTCTCCTCTCTCCCCTCCTCTTTGCCTCTCAGGTGTGTAGAATGTGAATGGCTCCTTGACTTGGACCATCGGGAGGAGAACTCATTGAAAAATGAGTTACCTTTGTCTCACGATGATTGTTACCTTTGACCCAACGAGGGACCCCAGGAGAGAGGGAGGAATACTCTACCAAAGATACATTTTTCATTGAACTCATTTGGAGGATGAGTTTAAAGTTTTGCAAAAAAGTTTGAAGTGGATATGAACACAGCGTAGTATTTATAATGGTAAATAATACAACAATTAAGGGTTGAAGGTTGTTTGTGAAATTTTTTGGGTATTATTGGTTTACTAATTTACAATATCTAGAGGTTGCAGATTTCTCAGGATATGACTAACAGTTGCAGTGAACCCAGTGAATGAAATAAAAGTAACACAACATTTAAACGTGGCAATATCTCTTGTATGACAAATCTATAACATTTTATTATCTTAATGAAATAGGACCATAACTTTATTTGTGAATGTTCCCATCCTCTCCAAATGCAGGTAACTGTCTTTTCCGTGACGCCAAATTGCCTTTTAGTATACCTTTCAACTTCACAATAAGGGGCACTGGCAGCGAGGTGTGTGGACGTGTCGAGATGTGTGCAATGAGCAGCGGTTGACTGCGGCGTCTGAGAGAGGGTTACTCTTCTCGGAGGCTGACAGTCTAATGCCACAGTGTTTCTGAATATGTGGAGGTGGGGCACTCACTCTGACAAGCCACACTTTTTGATGCTCATTACCGAAAGAGGGTTATGCTTCCTTGACATTTGTAGCATAACACCAGAATTGCCTAGCCAAGCTTTAAATCTCCATAAACAAATTAAATGAATCACTTTGTTCTGTCCACATTTTTCTCGTCTTTGTTTTCAAATGCCATCCTAAATAAGTTCCCAGACTAACACAATTAAGTACATCTTAAACCCAATCTATCCACCTGGGCAGCTTTTATTAGAACCCATGGGGCCTTACGAATTGAGGCATCAAAATGATGGTCAAAGACAAGGCATAAATTGGGGATGACGTTTTTCTTCACATATATATATATATGCAAATATGTGCATGACTTGACTACTACAACTGTGTCTTTCTCTTTCTCTTAATAATGAAAATAACCGTTTCAAGGTTGAGAATTTATTGTAAAGGACAAGCACAGCATTAGTAAATCTGTTCTTACCGCTTACAAGTATCTGGCTAGTTTCCATGAATGAGGCTAAGATAAGCTATAAAACTCTATGTATACATCAAGTTAGGTTCTGGGTTCAGACCTTAATGCCTCAAGTCAACCTGTTGGCACCCTTTAGCAATATGACTACTTCTACTACTCCTTGATGACAAGTGTCTGAAGATAAGGTGCTTTGGATAAATGTGCCTTATACATCGTTTCCTACTAAATGTGAGAAAAGGTCACTAAGACTCTACTGAGACCTCTACTGTTACGCTGATACTTGGCAGCCACATGATTACCGTTTGATTGCCTACGTCTTCTTTCAAATGAAGTATTTAAAACAGAAATTATGGCATGTTGACTGAATACAATTAATGTTACATAATGCATTTTTTGCATAATACTTAAAGGTTGGGTATGGAATTCGCTTTTTTGGCAATTTTTGCAAAATTACTTGAAATCCTTATCATAACCCACTTACAGCCACTGAGTTAGAAGTACTGACATGAAAATTAAACAAGTCAATCATCTGTGGAACGGGCAGGGCTCGAAAAACTCCAGCCAATGATTTCCAGAGCCACCGAGTTGCATTGGACAGTAAGTACGTCAATCAAACGGTCGTACTGCACTCCCCCTCCCCCGCGCGCGAGCCCTTCGTGCAGTACTCGTGACCCAGAGCTCGTGACCCAGAGCAAGCTCCTGTTTGTTGTTATCCTGCGGTAGCTACTGGAACTAGTTAATCCACATTTGGACCTAGCAGTAGAAGACAATTTCCATGGCAGACAAGACGCCACCATCCCCACCACCACCACCACCACCACCAGCAAATAGAAGGAAAACTCTTTTTCAGAGAGTAATTGATAATAAAAACGCTGAAAGAGAAAAACTGAAATCACGAATAATCCTAGGCGCTGCTTTTGAACGTTGGCGGCAACTGAAGGACGAGAAGGGTCTAAAAACCGATGCTTGTGTGGCATTTTTTCTGCTGGACAGGTAAGAAGCCAATAATTACTGAATTATTACATGTCATGGAGTATTTTTGTCATTTACACGACAGTAAAACCACATGGCTAACGTGTCTTTATGGGATCTAGCCGTTAGCATATGGATCTGGCTTCGCTAACACAAACAATTGCAGTGTTGTGGTCCTGGCGATAGGCTTGTAATCTTTTATTTCTATTTTTACGAAAACCTACGCTAGCCTGGCTCGCTTTCGCACATCTGTGGACCATTTGAGTTGTTTATTTTCAAAATCTGCTGGCGTTTCGCAAATCCCATACCCAACCTTTAAGCCTTCTTTTATAGATTATTGTTAAAACTTTATTATTTACCTCCAAGACTTTCAAACATAGACTGTATAAGTCGCTTTTGAACAAAAAATAATTATACAAGTAGAAACTAAAACATGGACTGTCCTTGAATGTGTATCATATTCATTCAACAGGTTACTATTTTTGTTTTGAATACAATTATATTTTGAAGAAGAAGCTTACCATCAAACAGATACTGGATTACATTAACAACATAATAACAATTGAATGGACATCACATATATGGTGAGTGAACAGGACCAAAATAACGGAAATACCAATGATGAAATATAAAGGGAGGCGTTTAGTTAAAGATCTGAATTCGGCAAGCAAAAGTGACATGATTTCCAGGGTTGGATGAGCAGCCATATAATGGAGGCACGTTATCAGCTGACCAAAATCAGAATTAAGTGAGTTTCATTTTGTACCGGCCATAGATGGTAAATTGCATTAATACAGCTTCTGAAATGTCTACTGAAACAAAACAGTCACACTTTCAAGAAAAACTGATTCATAAACTGCATCAAATGCTTGTGAGCACATTTGTCAATGTGTATTTCGATACACACAAACACCAGCATCACGTCAACTAGTTGAATCTTGGGGCACAGATAATTACAGCGAAGCTCTTCAGCGTAAAACAGGATTAAATAAGCCAATAAAAGCCAAAAAGCCTATCTTACCAAGAGAGGTTAGCAATGAGGCAAAGACTCCTCGGTTTTCACACGCCATAGCTGACTTGTAGGTGTACGAGCGCCACTTGTATATAAAATACTAGGTGTTAGGGGGTATCTATTACTTTTATTAATAGATTACTTTACCAAGGAGCCCTAAAGTAGTAGATCATAAAAATGTATATATTTGTGTGGTAGATCCCATACTTCTTTGTAAATATTGATGTTTCTGATTCGTTTTGATTGATGTTTTGTGATTATTATTTCAATGCCCTTATTATTTTATTCTTCTTATAGTTCAGCAGTGCCTGGAACTGTACCTCCCTGTGGGATCCACTTCTGGTTTCTATCCATCTTAGAATAGATACCAGAAATACTAGAATCGATAAATGGAGCTTAACATCTGGATGTGACTCTCTCTCTCTCGCACACAGGTGTTGACAGGTGTTTGCAGGCGCAGGTTGGGCAGCGGGTTTTCCAGCTGCCAGATGGAATAGCGGCAGACTTCCAGCAGTGATTATGAGTGTGATCATTGGTTGGGAGCCGGCCAGTGTCTGCAGGGTGCAGCAAGCGATCTGCTGATAAACACACATTGCCGTGCAGAGCCCTGATGGCTGGTTGGACCGGTGGTGGGGCGAAAGATAGGTGTGCAGATAGCAGTGTGTATGAGAGATGCATGGCTTTTTCCAGGGGAAGAGGCTAGCACCTTGTAGTGTAGTGTCAGGGGTTTGGACCTCAGCCTGGAAGGGCCTGGGTAGACATCCAACCCCAAACTAAACAATGAGCGTTTCACAATAAGAGTTAGTCTTTCATAAATGCATGTGCACATGCACAGTAAAGTTGTTCACGTCATGTTATACAGATGATACATCATTGGAAATGGACTCATTTCCCTCTGTGCCAAAACTGGCTGTATCAGAGGCTACAAAGAAAAACGAGAATGACAATGACAATTTTGTTGTCGTTGTGATCTGTATCTGATCACTTCAAACCACCATAAACAGATATCCAAGTGTCAGGACCTCATCCAATGTTTATAATATATGTTAAATAGGGTTTAACAGTGAAAGGTGTTGAAATGCCTATCAACATTTTTTTTTGCCATATGGTGCAATTGCAATGTTTTTTTTTTATTATATTAGACTTGACCTTTCAATTGAAGGGCCAAATGCCAAACTTTAGCAATCGTTTTCAAGATATTGTTTATACCTGTTTGTGTGTCAAACAATTCATGCTTGTATTGTCATTTTTTCATTGATTTGTATGAGGTGCATTGTTTTTCTTCATTGGCCTCAGATCTTGACTTGGGTAGTCCTTTGATCTTTTGAGTGTATTTCAGTTAATTTATGCTATGCTCTAGCTTTTGACCTAGCAGCATCTGCATTATTTATTTCACTTCCTCAATCCCACTGCTGTTTTGTTACCATGAAACCGTATTATAACCCTTGTAGTTGTGGATGTATACTCATTCACTTAGGGGAAGTTATTTTGGGCAAAAACTTAAGCCAGAGGCCAACTGATGAAGAGGTTAATGACATGTATCCGAGGTAACTAGAAATGTCTAAATAGCACATAGCTCATAGATGTTATCCTCTGTGTGAGCAACACAGTCTCACTCCGAGAACGTCAAATACCGACTGTTGGCAAAGGCCCTTTAGCGTCGGTGACTGACGTGAAAGGTACCCTTTTTAGTCGGTCGGTGACGGTAAAGGTACCCTTCGGCGTCTTCTGCATACGGAATGGGGGGTGCCTCACTACGTCTCTAATAGACGCTGTGAGCATCTTTCCTATTGGATAGTTTTTTAGGATATTCTTCTGTGAAAATGGCGGACATACTTTTTATCCTGGGTGGAAAATATGATATTTTAGCATAGTTAAACCAATTAAAAGTGTTTATGTGGAAAAAATGTAGCGAGAAATGTGCATTTTACTTTCATAATTGTCGTTCGGCGAATGTGAAGGATGTTTGGTTTGATAGATATGACGAAGAATATTTCATCGGGCGATAATGGCCGGCGTACAGGCATCCCGGGCTCACGAAAATAGGTGACACTGTCACGTTATTTAATCTATTGAAACGTGATCAGGTACACGTATTTTCGTGTCAAAAAGCACAATTTTCAAACTCATGCATATCAATTGGAAGTATTTGTCGTGATTTAAGCACGACTTCCATCTAAGGTTCTGTCCGGGAGCTTTCTCCCTATTGTCCCTTAAGGAGCTCCGTACAGAACATTTATTGTTAAAAATTGTCTGTGATAACTAAGAATATGACAGCTTTTCCAGTCTCACCAATATGCGCACAGATCGCACGGTTTGACACTTTCAAAATGCGTGCAGTACATACGCCAAATGACCATTTCGTGTGCATACGATACACACACACACACACACACACACGCACACGCACACATACACACACACACACACACACACACACACTGCATTTCGCTGCCAAATAAATAAATACTAAGGCAGAATAAAGAATAAATTAATTCATTATCATTCAACTTCAACATGCGTTATTACAGTATAGTGGTGGAGGGATGACGTGTGTTGGCCAACCCGGAAGTGAGCGTCGCCCTGGGTTCCCTTGACAAAAAGCCAACGGGTTTTTCCATTTGATTTTGGATTATTGCAGAAAAATTAGCATCTTTGAAGCACCTCCTCCAAAACTGAAAATAAATAAAAATAACTGTGCTCCAAAGAAAGAAATGTGAACCAATGCATTCCGAATGGGAGTGTTTCTCCGATTTTTCCATGCTACACAGAACGAAATGTAAACCCATGCAAATAAAGACTTCATGGTCATAATCATTTAAATATCATTAATCTCCTGAGGGTGGTATTCTATTTTTTTCAACGGGGCTGAATCCAGTCACTTGACCGTCATGGTTGCTATGGTGGTTGCTATCCACCAGCCCCTCTAATCCTTACATGGCTCTAAAAACCACGCGGCAAATGAGCTGCCGTAAATTGTGTTGTTTTTGTCGTAAACTAGTGTCCGATGGTTAAAAAATAGACGGATATTCCAAGGTATCCTTAAAAGGCAGCTTGGATGTTTTTATTTTCTGCAGTTTAGACTTCTTCTATAACCTATTTTTGAAAGCAAAACACCAAGCTCATTGATTTAACGAGGCAGGGTTATTTGAAACAATTTATTAAATAAATATTTATGAGAGGTCATTCCTTCTCCTGAGTTTTCTTCCTATTTATGTCTAGTGTACAACCCTACTGTCCACAAGCATCACCCCCCGCTCCCCATATGGATTTGGAGAATTGTTGCCACGTCCCAGTGGTGGAGGTATCATATATATGAAAGAGGGCATTCAATTATACTACAATGATCAATTAGGAGGCCGAAGCCCTAAAGGAAGTGATGCAATAGGTGACTGGGTCGACGACATTTAAGTAAGCTTTACTTTGAGGTCTCTTATATATCAAAGGGGGTCTCAAAGGACGCATACGCTTCAACCTGTGGCTCCAGCCCCACAGGAAATGACTCAGCAAGTGCTCCATCTCGTTGCACCTGTACCCAGCGGCTCGCTTGCAAGATTTTGGCCTGAAGTTATTCCCAGACCTACACCGTAGCCATCCAACCTGCATATCTGAGAATCAGGCCTCTCTTTAATAATGACAAAATGTATGAGAGAAATACACATTAACTTTTGACTCATAAGCGGCGTGGTGCCGGCTCCTTTTGACCTTTTGACCCCAGACTTCTGGGGGAATAGCTGAATCAATTCATTAGTCAATCAAAAGCATGTAAATATCTTCCCGGTGGCGTAAGAGGGAGAGCAAGGTGTCCTTCAACATCTACGCTTCCAGGCGATTGCAACGGTGCCACACATGAGCATATTCGAATGTTTAATGGTAGTAATTAGCTGTCGAAATTGGAGGCCTTAATCAATAATGAGCAGCTATTGATTTGCTTCCCGATAGAAATTTGTGACAAATAACATGTTATTTAGCCTCTACACGTTGAGTTGAGTCCAATGACACCAAGCATGACACTCTAGAAAATGGTAACATGTATTTTACATGGTACACCTAGGTCTAGGACATGATCTCGGTGTAGCAAGAGGGCGAGCTTGATCTCATTGGACTCAGCTTAACGTGTAGATGCTAAATAACATGTAATTTGTCAAAAATCTCCATCGGGAAGCAAATCTATAGCTGGTCATTATTGATAAAGGCCTCCAAAATCGACAGCTAATTACTACCCCGAAACATATTCAAATATGATCATGTGTGGCACTGTTGCAATCGCCTCGAAACGTAGATGTCAAAGGACACCTTGTTTGCCCCGTTACGTAACCGGGAAGATATTTTACTTCATATTTTAAGGTTCTCGGAGTGAGACTTTAAGTGTTGAGACGAAAGATGATATCAAGACATTTATAGAATATTCCCATTCACATTATGAATCTTCGTCATAACATCCGACCAAACATCCTTTACAGTCACCAAGCGAGGATTATGAAAGTCCAGGCCCCCCCTTCCGGCACTCGGGGTCCGACTGGGCCAAATTTAGGACAGGAAGGGCCCCCCATTCCGGCCCTCGGGGTCCGACCGGGCCAAGTTTCGGTGCGGGGGTCCCAGTTAGGCCTTAGAATAAGGTATTCAAATTTCAGGGCGGTAGGACCTTCCTATCTCAAAAACTGTTTTTCTAGACATAAATAGGAAGAAAACTCAGGAGAAGGAATGACCTCTCATAAATATTTATTTAATAAATTGTTTCAAATAACCCTGCCTCGTTAAATCAATGAGCTTGGTGTTTTGCTTTCAAAAATAGGTTATAGAAGAAGTCTAAACTGCAGAAAATAAAAACATCCAAGCTGCCTTTTAAGGATACCTTGGAATATCCGTCTATTTTTTAACCATCGGACACTAGTTTACGACAAAAACAACACAATTTACGGCAGCTCATTTGCCGCGTGGTTTTTAGAGCCATGTAAGGATTAGAGGGGCTGGTGGATAGCAACCACCATAGCAACCATGACGGTCAAGTGACTGGATTCAGCCCCGTTGAAAAAAATAGAATACCACCCTCAGGAGATTAATGATATTTAAATGATTATGACCATGCAGTCTTCATTTGCATGGGTTTACATTTCGTTCTGTGTAGCATGGAAAAATCGGAGAAACACTCCCATTCGGAATGCATTGGTTCACATTTCTTTCTTTGGAGCACAGTTATTTTTATTTATTTTCAGTTTTTGAGGAGGTGCTTCAAAGATGCTAATTTTTCTGCAATAATCCAAAATCAAATGGAAAAACCCGTTGGCTTTTTGTCAAGGGAACCCAGGGCGACGCTCACTTCCGGGTTGGCCAACACACGTCATCCCTCCACCACTATACTGTAATAACGCATGTTGAAGTTGAATGATAATGAATTAATTTATTCTTTATTCTGCCTTAGTATTTATTTATTTGGCAGCGAAATGCAGTGTGTGTGTGTGTGTGTGTGTGTGTGTGTGTGTGTGTGTGTGTGTGTGTGTGTGTGTGTGTGTGTGTGTGTGTGTGTGCGTGCGTGTGTGTGTGTGTGTGTATCGTATGCACACGAAATGGTCATTTGGCGTATGTACTGCACGCATTTTGAAAGTGTCAAACCGTGCGATCTGTGCGCATATTGGTGAGACTGGAAAAGCTGTCATATTCTTAGTTATCACAGACAATTTTTAACAATAAATGTTCTGTACGGAGCTCCTTAAGGGACAATAGGGAGAAAGCTCCCGGACAGAACCTTAGATGGAAGTCGTGCTTAAATCACGACAAATACTTCCAATTGATATGCATGAGTTTGAAAATTTTGCTTTTTGACACGAAAATACGTGTACCTGATCACGTTTCAATAGATTAAATAACGTGACAGTGTCACCTATTTTCGTGAGCCCGGGATGCCTGTACGCCGGCCATTATCGCCCGATGAAATATTCTTCGTCATATCTATCAAACCAAACATCCTTCACATTCGCCGAACGACGATTATGAAAGTAAAATGCACATTTCTTGCTACATTTTTTTACATAAACACTTTTAATGGTTTAACTATGCTAAAATATCATATTTTCCACCCAGGATAAAAAGTATGTCCGCCATTTTCACAGAAGAATATCCTAAAAACTATCCAATAGGAAAGATGCTCACAGCGTCTATTAGAGACGTAGTGAGGCACCCCCCATTCCGTATGCAGAAGACGCCGAAGGGTACCTTTACCGTCACCGACCGACTAAAAAGGGTACCTTTCACGTCAGTCACCGACGCTAAAGGGCCTTTGCCAACAGTCGGTATTTGACGTTCTCGGAGTGAGACTGTGTTGGTGTGAGAAGAGGCAGAATGAGGATTGATGATGATTATTGTGCAAGTGTGAAAAAGACAATACTGTACCGTACCATACTATGTAAGGACCGTCTCCCTACACAGTATACCTGCGAGCAGAAAACAAAAATGCAAGCACTTTATGCATCATCCTACGAGGCGGAAACCTCTGGAGCATGACTAATTGCAGTGTTTAACTGATGAATATGGAACCAACCGACTGCTGATAAAGCCTCTGTGTTTATACAACATAAGCATTTTAGTTTTATACACACAATGAAACATTTGGGTAAAGAGACAAAATGTATTGTATTACTAGGCCATGCAACCAGGCAGATGGAAATTGTTTTGATCCACAATGTCCAAAGCCCTGAGTAGGACGCTGTCATAACACCTCCTGAATCCCATCTTCACTGTCCCTTTGAATCACAGCCTCTGAGGAGGAGGATATACTGAGGTTCAGGTCTACTTGAATTTAAAGTTGTACAATGAGCCTTTTGGGATGTATCATGGCGTGATTGTTTTGCAGACCAGAAGTGACCCTGTGATTGTTTGGATCAGCAGCTGTGCCTGAATGAATTCTCCACCTAGCATAGCATACCGTTTACCTCCACAGCTGTAGCAGTTAAACCACCTTAACCCTTCCTAGGCCCTAATCCTTCATGAATATAACTTTGGGAAAAAAAACGAAAATAAATGAGTTACAACCTGATAAGGTGGCGTGGTGGATCCCCAAAATTGGAGGACACTGGACATTAATAAACAGTATTTATATTGGTGCTTTTTGGCTAGTACAGTGCCTCAAAGGGGCTTCTAATATGCATTTCATCAGCTAGGAACTCAGAAACACAGGCTGGAGGTGGAGAGAGGAGCAGTGAGGAGCACCGTCTGGCCGGGTCATCAGGAGCAGATTATGGCTTACAGTTATTGGCTCACACCCACATTGTCCCGGAGGAACCTGGATGTTTATGTTTGTGTGTGCGTGCGTGCGTGGTTGTCAAGTCACGCAGAGCTAAAGCTACAGGCATACATTGGGGAGTTGCTGAAACGCTTCAGAGCTGAAGTTTGGTTTCCGTCGGCACGGCCCTCAATGTATTGTTAGGACAGGTGTTGTTGTGCACATGTATACATACATGTGCACATACACGTGTATGAGAATATGAGAAGTATATGAGAAAAAAAATCCAATTCTCTATTTATGGTTTCATAATGACTGAGTCACCGTTAAAACAAATTGGTTTCAGCTCTAATGCTGTTACTGTCTGTAATATGTTTCTATTTAGATTATTTGTCAGGAGAATTTGTTATTATTGTCCGAGTCTGGTTTTAACTAATGCTGGGCTTACACCAAACGATTTTCACAGTCACAGACTAATAACTGCAAGAGAGGATTTAGCGTTGGATCATGTGTGATATTTAACAAGGGTTTTGTAGTAGATATGGCGGGTGGAGATGCAGCAACCACAGGATGTCTGTTAACTTCCTGTTCGGGTTTCACACCTTTCTTGTCAGCAGCACAAGAAACACAAACTTGAAAAACAAAAAACGGTACTATTATTCGGATATACAGGGTTCTTCCCGTTCGTCTCGTCCCACCCCTAGTGCTAATAATGTAGTGGGCTGGTCTGGAGAGAAAATGCCAGGGCTGAATTTTTCTCCCAGTCCACCCCTGGGGAGGAGGGAAGGATGGGGGAGGAAGGAAGGATGGGGGAGGACGGCGGGAAGAAAGGATTGAGGAGGAAGGAAGGACAGAAGGATAGGGGAGGATGGAAGGATGGAAGGATGGGGGAGGAAGGGAGAATGAGCAAAAAATAAAAAATAAACACCTTGTTCTGTGGTTGAGTGACGGGGCTGTGCTGCATGCGGCAGCAGAAGCAGCTTGCCAGGTCTGTCGTTAGAGGGCCCTCCATATAGTCCTGCTAAGCCTACGTCTTTGCCAGGGACTCCTGGAGCCTGGGGCCCCTGGATCACCTCCCCGCTGTGGGAAAGGGATCTGCCTCATCCCTGGGCTGGGCTCTTCCCAGGACTGCTACCATACACGGTCCTCTTACACAGTCTGCCGTGTTCTCCTCACGGTCATATGCATGTTGATGAGGTCCAGGTCTACCCAGGAGTGTGTGTGTGTGTGTGTGTGTGTGTGTGTGTGTGTGTGTGTGTGTGTGTGTGTGTGTGTGTGTGTGTGTGTGTGTGTGTGTGTGTGTGTGTGTGCTGTTTTATTCAGTGCAGTAGATTTAGCTAACAGCTCCATGGTGAACCTTAGGGGTTTTCTGGTGTGGATCCAGAAATGTTTTCTATTTCTATTCACAGCCTGGATGAAGCAGTTTCTCTCACACACACACACACATATTTGAGTACAGATCTGAAAAGTCGCACTGTTAATGGTATCCACCTAATGATAGCCGTATGGTCAGGGGCGGCCCCAGCACATTTGGCGCTCTAGGCGAGCTTCACTCCTGGCGCTCCCCCCCCCCCTCCGCAAAAATAAATAAATAATAATAAATAAATAGTTTGTTAATTCCCCACGAAAACTGAATTGCAACCTTGAAAAACTGTTTTGCCCTGTAACTGCATTTCTTTCACATAAACACAACAACGATCGCAACGATGAACAAACATTAATTCAAGAATAAAATCCACGGAGGAAATGGCAAGCCTGTGCCCTGCTGAACTACGCTCCGACCACGCCCCCCTGTGAGACGGTTTATGGACACATGCCCCGTTTTGGGAAAGTTCACTTGACTAGTTCAGTTCATAGTTCACACATTTTAAAATGAACGAGTTCAGTTCATAGTTCATTATTCAAAAGTTTGAACTAAGTTCACAGCTCTCAATATGTTGCGAGCTATAATGTTCTACATCTCTATATGTCTGCAATACCGCTCTCGGCATGGCATCTAAGCAATTTCGGCGCTCTCACACTTACCAGCCGTGTTTGTCTTCCTTAAAGGGTGTACTATGCAACGAGTAATATATTTGAAGTGCTGTTGCACTGGCTATGGTCGTTATACAGTGCGCCCCTATTTTAATCATGTCTTTTTTTATATAATGTAGAATAAATGGACACATCATTTTTGATATACCCGCCTCTGTAAAATCTTGAAATAACTATATGACAGGGAGTAGGACAACTTTGATTGAGGTACATATTTTCTTCTTAACTCAACTAAAGTGCCCGAAGCAATTCACGCATTCATCAACCTTTCCTATTTGGAATTCATTATAGGCAAAGAACAGGATTTAAAGATTTACCTTTCTCCTTTGCACGTTTCTCTTCTTCTTCCTTTCTCTTCTTCTTAAATTGCGCCCCGGATGGCTTTTGCCTCTTCATTTTCTTGATTTCGTTCTTGATTCTCGATTCTTGAAAACACTCTAACCAAACGCCTTATAGTACTAGCATGTTCTGACGAAACCAAGGAGGTAGGTTCCCCTTCCGTTTTCGATTTTTGGCTCATTTTACCCTAATGTTAGATTTATTTTTTTTAATGTCAAAATATTGGTTGGAGATATAGAAGGGGAGCAAAAATATGCGCCAGGAGAAAAAAAAAAAAAAAAAAAAAAAAATATATATATATATATAATTGTGTTTTTTTTTGTTTTTTTTCGGGCGCATTATTTTGCGCTCCCCCTCTAGATGGCGCTCTAGGCGGCCGCCTAACCCGCCTGTAGGGAAGGCCGCCCCTGCGTATGGTAGTTAAACAATAACAAAATGGTCAAATAGGCAAAATGGGTTGAGAATGTGGACGTTTGGCTTTTCTATGAAATTGTGGGAAAAGTAAAAATTTTTAGAGCAGAAGACCAGGGTGAAAAAGATGCATCTGATTTTAGAGATTCATATGATTAATATGATGGTTTATGGGTAGTGGGGGGTACTGGTATCCACCTAATAATAGTCGTATGTCTTTTTATACAATAACAAAATGGTCATATAAGAAAATGGGCTAACTGCTCCAACTTTATTGACCAATATTTCTCAAATGGAACTAAATAAAACAAATTCTGTTCGATGATTTTTGTGGGGCTTGGTCTAAAGATTTTATGTTGCGATTTTGGTGCATTTTTTATTATTTGCCTTTGGGTGCAGTACCGAAAATGTGTGTTTATGGGTAGTGGGGGTTATTGCTAACCATACCTGAACATTTCAAGAGTTTTCGACTTACGGTATAGGCTGCAGTATGACTTTTACAGAATTTGAGGGGGAAAAAAACGCTCGGACCCCTAATAAAATGAAAGATATTACTTATTCAACCAAATTTTAAATGAATCAGACAGAATTATGTTCTCCAACCTGCTTTCTTGTCCCTCTTCAATGTCCAAGATTTATATTTGAAAAAGTGTTGAATAACAGGGTAGGGAGATAAACATCAAAAGCTTTGAAGAGTAAGGGTGTTTCGTTAGCGGCAGGACTCCACTTCATCACTCCACAATAATTGTTTTAGTAGCACAGGAGTCACTGTGAGGGACTGGTGCTCATCGTCCTCCCAGAGACATAGACCTTTCCTGGGGGAGAGAAACCTCTGGGCCCACCCCTCGTGGAGCTCAGCGGAGTACAGACCCCATCAGAGCCACGGCCTAGTTCTGTCAGTGCTCTGCATGCTACCCAGCATGCAGAGCACTGCTCCCCAGTTATTGGACTCATTAGGATCTGGCCCCTCATGCAGAGAGTTGAAAGACCTGACAGGAACCACAAGGAAAACAACATGAAGAGATCATTGATCAATTGGCACATGAGGAAAAGAGTCTGCAGTCTGTCGACTATGCACACGCACAAAAACATGACAAAATAACATGCATACACAAATACAAGTGAACAAAAGCATCTACAAAAGCCTCCCCCCCCCCCCCCCCACAAACACATACACGTCACATTGTCTTTAAAATTCCATTAATCAAATATGGGGGTCTCAACATGCATATGACATACATTAATTTGTTAACTAGCATTTAGCTTCTACCAGAAGCAGATAACCAGCCATGTATGAAGAACCTCAAACCATCGCCTCGTTCTCTTAAACAAGAACTCAGACTTCTACAAGTTGTCCACGGTCATGCCAAGTAGAAACACCTCGATGTCCAACATGTGTCTGTGCCTTGAAGTATGTGAGTTTATTTTCGAGTTTAATAATGGCACGAAAGATGGTACCAAAGATGAGACTGAGTCAACGAAGAGTCTCCATTGGGTTCTTCTCTATGAGGCCAAACAACGCCCGATGCTAATCAAGTATATTTCAAATCAATTTATTATTTGAACGCTGATGAAACAAGGACTGCCTTAACAGTTTAAGCTAAACATTGTGTTTCTAGGATAATATTGAGGTTGTAGGCTTTAAATTTTTCGGCTCAAAGAGACAAAGTGAAAATATACGAAGAAGGTATATTATATATATACAGATATATATATATTAGTGCTGTCAGTTAAACGCGTTATTAACAGCGTTAACGCAAACCAATTTTAACGGCGTTCATTTTTTTATCGTGCGATTAACGCAATTTCTTTTTTTCTTTGGCTCAAAACAAAGAAGCAGTAGCCTGACTGCTATGTTCAAGGCAGTATGTTTGTATGTTCATCATTTAATTGCATTATAGGCTTTTTTTTTTGCATCGTCCTGTTTTGATCAGTATATGCCAATGATGTTATCAATAAAAAAACATTTGCACAAGACAAGCCGATGCACTTCTCCATGTTGATAAGAGCATTAAAATGAGAACAATTAATGGGACAAAGAAATCAAGGGATATTTAGCATAGAAAAAAGATTAATTAATCGTTAGTTAATTGTGACATTAATGCGATCAATCACGATTAAATATTTGTATCGCTTTACAGCACTAATATATATATATATATATATATATAACTAAAACTGGTGAATCTCTGGTGAAAGTATAAAGATCAAAAAGTGATGGTTTGTTAAATATTTGAACAAAGTTTAAAGGGGACATTTAAAAGCATTTAGATGTCTGAAGTAGTTGAGGTCTCACAATGACGCTTACTAAGGAGTCCCTTACGGGATCAGCATAGATAAAAAGATAAAAGCGTTATGAAAAAAACAAACTAAAGGGAGATCAGGCGACCCATCGACAGCGATGCCAGCATAGTTTTTGGCTCTGCTCTCAAAGTCTTATTCTTTCAATAATCCTATCATATACCTTGAATACTTCGACATATTTCTCATCATGAATCCTTCCCCAAACAAAGAAGCACGGAAAAGGGAGAATGAACAATCGCCTATAAAGAAGATATTCAGAGATTCGGCCATCTCCAAGGACGATCTTGATTAAGCTAAAGCTAATGGGATAAAGCTAGCCCTCAAAGAACTACAATGTGGTCTAGAAGTGGCGGTAGCCTCCGCTGTCCGGGAATCTGTGGACTCTATCCTGGTCCAGCAATACGTGATTTAGGAACCGAAATCCAAAAGACTAATGAAACTGTGAAGGAGATCAGCAATGAACTTGAGCATGTAGCCAAATCTACTAAAAGGACCCAAGACTGTGTGGACTCTGTTCAGGCAGCTGCACGAGAGGATAGGCGTTCGGTCGTTGAGCTAAGAACACAGCTAGAACAGCTCACCACAAAGTTGACGGATCTGGAGGACCGGGGACGAAGAAATAACGTAAGGCTGGTTGGCTTACCAGAATCAGGGGAGGGTGCGGATGCAATCGGCTACCTCAAAGATAACCTCCCCAAGTGGATTCCTTCATTGGTGGACTGAGACATTGCCATTGAGCGGGAGCATCGTGTGTATGGAGGAGAGGCTAACTCAAACAAACCACGCACCCTCATCTTCAGATTACTGTGTTGGCAAGACAGATCAGCTATCCTTAACGGGGCGCGTCAAGTTTATCCAGGTAGGTACACTTCCAACGGAGCCACTTCGGCACCAACAGCCAGCACGCTCCTGTTCTTCCCAGATTACAGTCCAGCAACGACAGCAAGGAGAAAGAGCTTCAGTTCTGCCATAAAGGAAGCTAAAGACATGAACCTGGAGCCATTCCTCATCTACCCTGCGCAGATTAAACTGCAATACAAAGGTGAAAAGAAGATGTTCGACTCCCCCGAAGCCGCCGAAGATTTCATCAACTCTCTTCTAGAAGGCAACTTAGTGGACATGAAGGAATGAACTCTCATCCCTTAACATATACAAGTTATGTAGCAATGGACAGTCTCAGGATCCTTATTAAGGTATTTTGGAATGTTTGGAACATAAGATTAACTTTGCTCTTCTGACAGTTCCTTCCAGTATGATTTAACACCAGCATGCTAAACCAGTTCGAGAGGTGATGTTTTCTTTTTTTTTATGTTATGACTGTATGGGCTTATCTGCTAGCCATGCGTTGGTGTGGATTGATCACGTATCGGACGATGCTTATGTTTTTACAGATCTACGTTTCTTTGTTCGTGCGGTCTGTGTTTGTTTTTGTATAGTTTTTCCCACCCCTTCCCCGTTAGACATATTCATACTCTTTGTTAGAACATCAGCGTTGGGGCATCTGAACAGTAATTGGCAGGACGATCGCACGCATATTGTTATGGTTAGCGGAAAGGTTAGTTTGGACCCCTGATGCAGAGACAGAGACAGTACAGACAATCCATGGTTTATTGTCAAAAAAGGGGAACTCAAAAGATATCCAGCGGGCAAGGCGAAGACAGGAGCGGGTAGGCGTAGCTGGCGGAGGCACCGGAGAATGCTGCGGTCCGGTAGTAATCCTCTGGCGAGGAACTGGCTACTGGCGAAAAGATAACACGTCGTTTAGGAATCACAAAATCAGGTCAGAGTATCGAAGGTCGATGTACACTCGTCAGCCAAAGTACCGAATGAGACGTAATAATCTGGGACCGAAGAGAAGTCCCCGCCAGGCTTAAGAAAGAGTGTGTGATTGGTTGATGAGGTCCAGGTCTGCCACGTTGCGGTGCCCAGCTCCGCTCGCCACGCCCCGCACCTGTCTAAGAACCAATGCCTGTGGAGCAAATCATAGAGAAACCATGACACATATGCTCTATCTTATACTATCACGTTTACGTTTTAAGACAGATCTTAGCCACATAATATGTCGACGCAGTCATTGAATATATTATCACTCAATGTGATTGGCCTAAACTCCGCTATCAAATGAACTCGTGTTCTTGAATATCTTCATCGTAAAAGGGTGGACATTGCCCTGATCCAAGAAAAGCACCTAAAACAATGCGATGTGGCACGGTTTCAAAATAAACATTAGAGATTAATTGTATCATAATGCGCCCTAAATAGGACCAAGGGAGTTTGCAACCTTCTTAACCGGAAAATGTCCTGCGAGGTAAATGTCACTGGTAATGATGAGAATGGAAGACTTGCTTTTGCCCGTGTTGGCATATTTAATCATAAATTGGCGTTCACATCTGTATACTGCCAAAATGAGCCTGATTTTGTCATTGGAAACACTTTATTAGAACAAAATGACTGTTCTTTAGTGATGGGGGATGATTTCAATACAGTCCTTGATCCATCTCTTGATATATCTAATTCAGATGCAATAGCCAATCCTTCATCTACCCTATTGAACACACTTGTCTCTGACTTAAATCTTGTTTATATTTGGCGCATGCAGAATTCTACTGCTAGGGATTATACATTTTTCTCCAATAGGCATAAGACATTTTCCCGGGTAGCTTATCTTTTGCTTAGCCCAACCTTAATTGCCAAACATACGTCCATTACTATCTTACAAATTCTGCTATCTTATCACTCTGCACTGTTATGTAACGTTGATCTGCCCAACATTAGGACAAAGGCCCCCAGGTGGCGTTTAAATACATCTTTACTAACTGGAATTCTTAGTTCACTCAAAGTTCAATTAAAAGATTTTTGGGATATTAGCACAAAGGAATGCTCCACTCCACAAATTGTATGGGAGGCCACAAAGTTTATACAGAATAAGTTTCACTTTATTCTGTATTTCATTCTCCTCAACTCTAGCTAAAACAAAAGCTTCCCAGATCGCAAATCTTGAATGCAAAATAAGATCTTTAGAAAACTTACAAAAACATAGATTCTCAGATGATCAGTCTAAACTGCTGAAATCTTTGAAAGATGAATACAAGACACTGGCTGTATCAAAGGCGGGAATTATCCTGCATACAACTAGACAAAAATACTACTTTGAATCAGAGAGGCCTAGTCACCTGCTGGCTCTAGTGTTTAAGGAATGTGAAAGAAAACTCACATCCCAGCAATAATTAAGCCTGATGGCAAAATTACAACCAATCCGCAGTCCATTAATAATTCATTTTTAACATTTTATGAAAATCGATATAAATCAGAAATTGCTTATGACGACACTTATTGTATACATCATCTTGACAAATTGGAGCTTCCCTGCCTTGAACAAACAGACCAAGATGAACAACATAGAGCTATGAAATGTCTCAATAAAGGCAAATCGCCTGGCTTGGATGGCTTCCCACCAGAGCTATATTTAGAACTTTGGGACATGTTACGACCCCTCCCTTTCGGCAGCTGATTACTTCCTGCAGGAGTTGGCTGAAAGGGAGGGTCGTTAGGGCAAGTTGCTCACACCTGGCTAGGCCTCTACCCAGGGTGATATAAGCCAGCCTGGTCTCATTGTCTCTCTCCTAGGCTCCACGCTGCTACAGGTTCTTGGTTCTTGGTTCTTTTTGTTGGTTTCCTTTTACACTCAACAGCCGCACACACGTCTCACTCATCCATGTACTACATTCACCACTGATGCCACTACTCTCCACACCTCATGCTATTTGTAGATATGATTGTTTAAGTCAGTGGTTCTCAACCGGGGGTACGCGTACCCCTGGGGGTACGTGAAGGTAGTCCAGGGGGTACGTGAGATTTTTTAAAGATATATTTAAAATTAGCACCCATTCAAAGAAATAGTTGTTATATGGCTCTTCAGAATGTTCCAAAAAGTTCCGTTGATTTGTATGGGACATACGTGGGTTAAATGTCTGCGTTCGCAGGTCTGTAATTTCTTAAGACACACCTCCAACACACCCCCAAGTTTGACCTCACTGTATCCTCCCATGACTGGTGAAGAACTATTTGCCGCTTGAAAACTTAAAAAAATGAAGTCGTGGTTGAAGCATAGCAGCAATGCTGCTGAAAACACGAAGGCAGTCGTGCCAAAGAAAGCCAAATTAGAGCCGGAAAGATTTCGTCAGTATTCAGAAGAATATGTTTTAATGGGATTTACATCAACGAGTTGCCATCCACCCAAGGCGTTGTGTTTCTTCTGTGGGGAGAGATTAGCCAACAGCAGCATGAAGCCAGCACATCTTCAGCGGCATCTCAACACTAAACATGCAGGTCATGTTGGTAAGGCACCTGAGTTTTTTAAGAGGAAGCTTTTTGAGTTCAGGTCATCTCAAGACACGATGCGGAAAGCCTCCACGTCCACGACATCAGCCAAAGCCCTGGAGGCCTCATTTGAGGTCTCTTTGCTCATCGCTCAAGCCAAGAAGCCGTTCTCCATAGCCGAAGACCTGCTTCTTCCCGCCGCCGTTAAACTGGCTGAGATAATGCTGGACACAACCGCAGCGGAGAAATGAAAGACTGTGCCTTTGTCGAATGACACTGTGTGCCGCAGAAAAGATGCAATGGGAACAGACATTGTCGAGCAAGTTGTGGGAAAACTTAGCGACTCTTTTTCTCTTCAGCTGGATGAATCCACAGATGTCAGTGGGAATGCTCAAGTTGTTGCTTTTGTAAGGTACATCGATACTGACGACATTTATGAGCACATTCTATTCTGCAAAGCATTGAAGGGGAAAACAACAGGAGAGGACATTTTTGATGTTGTCAACACCTTCTTCTGTGAAAATGGCATGAGCTGGAAATCCTGCAGCAGCATCTGCACGGACGCAGCAGCATCAATGACGGGCAGCACGCGAGGACTCATAGCGCGTATTAAAAAAGAGAACCCCGACGTGAAGTGGACTCACTGTGTCATACACAGGGAAGCATTGGCCTCAAAGAGAATGAGCCCTGTGCTACATGACGTTTTGAACGACTGCATCAAGGTGATCAACTTTATAAAGTCAAAGCCACGTAACGCACGCCTGTTTCGACGCCTCTGTGAAAACATGGGAGCGGAACACACACAGCTGCTGCTCCATACAGAAGTGCGCTGGCTGTCTCGAGGGAGAATTCTCAACCGGCTGTATGAATTACGATCAGAAGTTAAAACATTTCTGATTGAGCACAGCTCTCTCCATGCCACCCTGTTCCAGGACACAGACTGGATTGCAAAGATGCGTTATCTGGCAGATATATTCAGCAAACTCAACGAGCTGAATATGTCTCAAGAGGAAAAGACACCAGCCTTTTGAACCTATATAATAAGGTGGATGGCTTCCTGAAGAAAGCAGAGCTGTGGAGAAGAGCCTCTTCACAGGGGGATTTCACCTGCTTTCCTCAGGTGAATGCTTTTCTCTGTGAGGATGTGGACAGTGCTTCAGTCAAGTTGCTCATTGTGGGACATTTGAATAACTTGATTGAAAATTTCCATTCCTACTTTCCTGACATTGAGGAAAAATCTAAATCTAAACAGCTGGATTGGGTGAGAAACCCATTTCTCTTTTCCGAAACAAACAAGCTACCTGTCACTAATCAGGAAACACTCCTTGATGTGTCATCTGACCGTGGCCTCCGGATAAAGTTTGACACATCCACACTCACACAGTTTTGGGTGTGTGTGAAGCAGGAGCACCCTGACCTGGGACAGAAAGCTTTGGAGTCGCTACTGCCCTTTGCCTCCACATATTTATGTGAGGCCACCTTCTCTGCAATGTCTGTGATTAAAACAAAGCAGAGAAACAGACTGAGCCTGGAGAAGAGCTTAATCACAGCAGTTGCCTCCCTGTCACCAAGAATGACAAAGCTTCTCAGTGAAGCACAACCACAAGTTTCTCATTAAAAATCAGTTCACAGGTTCACCCTTGTATTTATTTTTTCTATCTTTCTTTTTTATAAATGTATTTATTTCTGTTAACCTATTTGCAAATGTATGTTTGTCTGATATTTATGTTATTTTATGTACATTTATGTTTATGTGTCTTACTTTTATAAAGTAAAAAAATATATATATCAGTTCAATGCAACTATGTTCAATGTTCAGTGTTGACAGTTCAATAAATCAGACAATGATGGCATAACGCTGTGTTTTACATCTTTTTTTCAAACAAAAATGCTTTGCGCTGGTTAGGGGGTACTTGGCTGAAAAAATATTTCACAGGGGGTACATCACTGAAAAATGGTTGAGAACCACTGGTTTAAGTTATAAATAAACCTTATCATTCATTACTTTCAACCTGACTTGCCTCCCCTCCTTGTCACATATGCTGAGCCAGTTTGTGACAAGTGGGGGCTCGTCCGGGATTTACTAGGATTTACTAGGATTAAAATAGCTTGAATTTTGACTACTGGTAAATTGGCCCAGTTTAGGTTGGTGTGTGCTTCCTCCTCTTGCAGACAATGGTTTTTGGTTTGCTTGGTTGGAGTGTACACTACTTGTTGTTGGACATTAGCTGATTGTGCTGTGGTTATCATCAACTGGGGAAATGTCAGGTTGTTGTCAGTGCTGGTTATTTCTTGTAGGAATTTCAAGGAGAGGTATTCGGTCCATTTCTGTTTGTGGTGAGGGTGATTAGATTTGACTGGGGCTTTGCGGTTAGCCCTACCTGGGGTATGTTGGTATCTGTTGGAGCAGGAGTTTCTACCCCCTGTTAGGTTTGGTAGCGGGTTCCTCTAGGGGACTCGTGGTGATCAATTTAGGTGGCGGCGAAGGTGGGTAGAGCTATTAGCTCGGGAGCACCTCTAGGGTTGGGAGAGGGTTGCCAGTCCTCTGGTTGCCTTCTTCACACCGCTGGTTTCGCGTGCATAAGTACCCCCCACCATTAACTGCACGAAGACTAGGGCAAGTTAGTTAACTAGTTTTAATGGTTGTAGTTAACATCAGGATAGGGGTGGGGCTCCTGTTCACCTGTTACCTCAGGTTTTGGGCGTGTCAGTCAAGAGTGGTAACTTGTTAGGCTGATTTGTTTTTGAGGATGGCTTCCCTGGTGGAGAGTTTCATCCAGGAACCTTCACAGGCTTTGCTAGATCAGTGCACTAAAGAACAACTTCTTAGGATAGCAGAGCACTATGAAGTTGACATTCCAGATAAGAGGTTAAAGGAGAGTGTGAAGACCTGCTTAAGGGATGGTCTGTTTGATGCTGGAGTTTTGGGCTGGCAGCCAGTTAGCAGTCCAGTGACTAGTGTAGTGCCTAATCCTGGAGCTCTAACATTTGAACAGCAGAAGGAGTTGCTGCAGTTGCAGTTAAAACAGCAGTTAGAGTTGGAGAGGTTGAAATCTGAAAAGGAAGTAGAGTTGGAAACTATAAAGCATAAAACTGAGTGTGCCAAGTTGGAAATGCAACAGCATCAACTACAGCTGGTAAGAGAGGGTAAACTTTCAGATATGGGGAGAGCGGATAGTTTTGAGGCCTCAGGGGGCAAGTCCCAGGGTGACCTGGTTAATAATCTCCGCCTGCTTCCCAGGTTTAGTGAGTCTGATCCAGATTCATTTTTTTCTCTGTTTGAGAGGATAGCAGATGCTCGAGACTGGCCAGACGTAGACAGAACGATGCTGTTACAGTGTGTTCTGACTGGAAAGGCCCAGGAGGCTTACTCTGCTTTAAGTGTATCAGAAAGTAAGGTTTATGACACAGTGAAGGCAGCAGTGTTAAAAGTGTATGAACTTGTGCCAGAAGCATATCGCCAGCATTTCAGATCTAGGAAGAGGCGGGATAATCAAACCTACACTGAATTGGCCCGTGATTTGACTTCCCAGTTTAACCGCTGGTGTGCAGCATCTGAAGTTGTTACATTTGATGGTCTCTGCAACCTGATGGTACTTGAACAACTTAAAAACTCTGTACCTGAGCGGGTGGCTACCTACATTACTGAACATAAGGTAAAAACCCCGAGAGATGCTGCAGTCTTGGCTGATGAGTATGTTCTAACACACAGAAGTTTCTGTGACACAACGGGAGCAGCTGGTCATAGAAGTGACACTTATTCTAGGCCAGTAAAGATAAAAACAGCTAACGAGGCAGATCGGCAAAAGTTTACTCAGGGTGGAAGGAGTTCAGTAGTAAATTCTGACACTTGTAGATACTGTCAGGCACGGGGGCACTGGAAAAGGGAGTGTCCAGCGCTGAAAGCCAGGAGGTCCTTTGGTCAGGTGAAACCTGCTGTTATGGCTGCTCCAGTTATAACATCTGAGAGCAGGGCGTTAGGTCAAGTGCAGGCTTGTACTAAGCCGGTAGCTCCTCAGGTTGACTACTCTGCTTTCATTTCAGATGGATGGGTCTCTTTGGTAGGAGGTGGGGAGCAGGTTCCCATTAAAATACTAAGAGATACTGGGGCACTAGATTCTTTCATTCTTGAGTCTGTGTTACCATTTTCATCCAGGACTGATACTGGTGGATGTGTAATCACACAGGGGATGGGTATGGTTCCATTCTCGGTCCCATTGCATCGGTTGGCTCTAAATTGTGGTCTTGTTCAGGGGGAGGTGTCAGTGGGTATTCGTCCCCAGTTGCCTATTGAGGGTTTGCATATGATTCTGGGGAATGATTTGGCTGGTGACAAGGTGTGGGCCGATGGTCAGCCTAATGTAGTGCAGCCCCCTACGTTCCCCACTGCAGTAGAGCCCTTTGTGACACCACTGCCTTTAGGTGACATTTTCCCAGCCTGTGCCGTCACTCGTGCTGCCAGTCGTGATGCCCAGAGGATGGTGAAGCCAGAGTGTTTGGAGTTGCCAGATTCTTTGCTGGTTGACCAGTTAGCGGGTTCTCAGGCTGAGCTAGTGGCAGAACAGAAGGCTGATTCCTCTTTAATGGAGCTGTTTGACCAAGTTGTGCCAGCATCAGAGGTGAGGGATACTGCCCAGTGCTATTTCCTCCTAAATGGGCTATTGGTTCGGAAGTGGCTGTCACATGGTGATGCATCTGTAGGAGAGCCAATCTTCCAAGTTGTTGTCCCTACAAACAGTCGCAATAAAGTGCTCCAGACGTCACATGGTGACGTGGCAGGTCATCTTGGCGTCCGTAAAACTTACCACCGTATATTGCAACATTTCTTCTGGCCACGCTTAAAGAGAGACGTTGCTCTTTTCGTTAAGACGTGTCATACCTGTCAGATCACTGGCAAGCCAAATCAGGTTGTTAAACCTGCTCCTCTACAGCCGATCCCCGCCATTGGACAGCCATTTGAGCATTTGATTATTGATTGTGTGGGGCCCCTACCTCGGTCCAAATCTGGACACACATATTTGCTGACTGTAATGTGTCAGGTTACCAGGTATCCTGCTGCTTACCCACTTCGCAGCATTACAGCAAAAGCTGTGGTTGGCGCTTTGACTCAGTTCATTTCAGTGTTTGGTATCCCCAAAGTCATACAGTCTGACCAAGGTTCCAACTTCACATCCCATCTGTTTGCTCAGGTGCTTAAACAATTACACGTCAAGCATAACAAATCAACAGCCTACCATCCGCAAAGTCAGGGTGCACTTGAACGTTTCCACCAAACGTTGAAGTCACTGTTGCGAGCTTATTGTACAGAACTGTCGGGTGACTGGGGGGGTGGGCTGCCCTGGTTGCTGTTAGCAGCTCGCGAAGTTATCCAGGAAAGTACTGGATTCAGCCCGAATGAGCTGGTGTTTGGCCATAAAGTGCGTGGCCCACTTGCAGTTTTGCAAGATGGTTGTTTGCCAGAGGATCCACCTCCAAAACTTAAGGATTATGTTAGTGGTTTCAGATTGAAACTGTACAGGGCAGGTGAGCTGGCTAAGCAAAAGCTGCAGAAGTCACAGGGCAAGATGAAGCAACGATATGACCAACGGGCTGAGGCTCGCCAGTTTAACCCAGGTGACCGTGTACTTGCTCTTCTGCCTCTGGTAGATTCCCCTTTTCAAGCTAAGTACAGTGGTCCTTTCTCTGTGGTGCGTCAAGCCTCTGATCTAAACTATTTGATTGAAACTCCTGGCCGTAGAAAATCTACAAGGCTGTGTCATGTAAACCTCCTGAAGCCATATCACACTAGGGAGTCTGTGTCTCCACTGCCGAAGAGCTCTCCAGCCAAGCCAGCGTTGGTCTCTGGCCCTGTTTTGACCTCTTCCATGTCGGAACTAGTGTTAGTTGAGGAGGAAGAGTTGGATATTGCTCCTGAAGATGGGTTGTTGCGGGGCCGGTTGAAAAATTCAGAGACCTTGCAGGATCTGAATATCCTTGTCGGTCACTTGGGTGTGGTTAAACGTGAGGAAGTGACTAAACTAATTAACAGCTATCTATCACTGTTTTCCGATACCCCAACCCAAACACATTTAATTGAGCATGACATAGATGTTGGAGTGGCTGAGCCCATCAGGCAGCGCTTTTATCGTGTGTCAGATGAAAAGAGGAGACAGTTGGAGGCTGAAGTACAGTACATGCTGGATAATGATATTGCTGAGCCTTGTTCATCAAACTGGGCCTCCCCATGCATCCTAGTAAAAAAAGGCAGATGCTAGTTTGAGGCCCTGCACTGACTATCGTAAGGTGAACAGTATCACTAAACCTGATCTGTATCCACTTCCTCGTATGGAAGATTGTATTGATATGGTAGGTTCAGCCACATTTGTGAGCAAATTTGATCTTCTCAAAGGGTACTGGCAAGTCCCACTCACCAAAAGGGCAAGGGATATTTCAGCCTTCATAACTCCTTCTGGCTTGTTTTCATACACTGTCATGCCATTTGGTTTGAGGAATGCTCCTGCAACTTTTCAGCGGCTAATGAATCGGGTTGTATCAGGGCTTACAGGTTGTGCAGTATACCTAGATGATGTTGTGGTGTATTCTGACACCTGGGAAGAACATGTACAGCGTATAGGTGCTCTCTTTGACAGGTTGGTCTGGGCCAACTTGACAGTAAATCTGGCTAAGTGAGTTTGCCAGAGCCACTGTGACCTATCTTGGGAAGGTGGTGGGTCAAGGCCAGGTTCGACCTGTGGAGGCCAAGGTCATGGCAATGCAAAAGTTCCCCCCCCCTACCACCAAGAAAGAGCTGATGCGTTTCTTAGGGTTGGTAGGCTACTACCGCAGTTTTTGTAGGAACTTTTCATCTGTGGTTGCACCTTTGACCGACCTCTTGAAAGCTAAAGCTGAATATATTTGGTCTTCAATGTGTCAAAATGCATTTGACAGGGTAAAAGCCTTGTTGTGTTCAGCCCCAGTGCTGGCAGCGCCACGATTTGATCAGCCCTTTAAACTTCATGTAGATGCCAGCAATGTGGGTGTTGGGGCCGTCCTGTTGCAGGAGAATGCGGAGGGTGTAGATTGTCCTGTGAGCTTCTTCTCAAAGAAATTTAACAAGCATCAATACAACTATTCAGTGATTGAGAAGGAGGCCTTGGCACTTGTTTGGGCTCTGCTGCATTTTGATGTCTATGTGGGTTCAGGATTATCTCCGCTGATTGTTTTCACTGACCATAACCCCCTCACCTTTTTGAAGTCACTGCAAAATCCTAATCAGAGGCTAATGAGGTGGGCGCTGTTCCTGCAGCCATATAACCTAGACATCCGACACATTAAGGGGACTGACGATGTAATTGCAGATGCCCTGTCTCGGGCACCTGTGGACCCTTAGTCTATTTATTCATGCTGTCTCTCATTTCCATGCTCTCCTCTGCTCATCTCTCGGCTCTTCATTCCCTTAAAATGCTCCTTTGGTACCAAGGCTGCTGGGTTGGTGAGGATGGAGGGATGTGCTGGAGGATGCAGCCTGGAGGGAGTGCGGTAATGTATGAACCATGACAGTTTGGGACATATTGGCACTTTGTTTGTATAACACGAGGTGGAACCTCGTTCTTATGGAGGGGGGTGTTACGACCCCTCCCTTTCGGCAGCTGATTACTTCCTGCAGGAGTTGGCTGAAAGGGAGGGTCGTTAGGGCAAGTTGCTCACACCTGGCTAGGCCTCTACCCAGGGTGATATAAGCCAGCCTGGTCTCATTGTCTCTCTCTCTCTCCTAGGCTCCACGCTGCTACAGGTTCTTGGTTCTTGGTTCTTGGTTATTTTTGTTGGTTTCCTTTTACACTCAACAGCCGCACACACGTCTCACTCATCCATGCACTACATTCACCACTGATGCCACTACTCTCCACACCTCATGCTATTTGTAGATATGATTGTTTAAGTTATAAATAAACCTTATCATTCATTACTTTCAACCTGACTTGTCTCCCCTCCTTGTCACATATGCTGAGCCAGTTTGTGACAGCGGGCACACTCATGCTTGATTAATTAAATTTTGCAATCAAGAGTGGGACCTTTCATAGAGACCAAAAACAGCACTCAAAGACTATTGGTCTTTTCAGATCAGAGCACTCAGCACATGGGTTGACCCACAGTCTACTACTGCATGGACATTGATTGAAGGTGCTAAAATATTACCACACAAACTGCAAGAAATCCTATTGTCTAGCGTAACAAACAAAATAATAAAAAAATAAAATTGGCCCATCATTGCAAACTATATGTGGAAGAACATTGGATGGGCACCCCTTCTAAATTCTGTCAGAATGCACCACTATGACTTAATCCGAGGTTATTATGCGGTAACAATTTCATCAAGCATCTTGGTCATCTCTTTCAGTGAATACATTAGGTGACATATATAACGCTCAAGGTCTTTGCTCCATACAAGACTTAAGAACACGCTTTTCTCTTCCTGCGTCCTCTTATTTTGTTTACTTTCAGGTAAGATCTGCCTTAAAAACGTATGGAGTTCCCTGGAATTCTCCTCTCCCCTCACATCCCTTGTTACGATGGATTGCATCATTACTGGGCAGATCTTCTGTCTCCTTAATATATAATTCACTGATTCAGCACAGGGCCAAGGCTTTACCAATTGAATCCAAAAAAAAAACTGAGCTGGGGAGTTTGAATACAAACTTGGATTGGGAGAGAATTTGGTGCAATTTAAGTAAGACTTCTAAGAACCTAGCTCACCAACTAATTCACTTCAAAACCATACACTGGGCCTACATCACACCCTATAAGAGATTTCAAATGAAATTGAAGACTACTGCCAACTGTCATATATGTAACACTGCTTCGCCCGGAACATTCTTACACATGTTTTGGGATTGTCCGGTTATCTCTAAGTTCTGGTTTCATGTAAACTCAGTTTTAGCGGATATACTTGATATTTTTTATCTTCCTAATCCTGTTTTGTCTGCTTCATGATAATTCTGATATAAATCTAAAGCAAATTCAGTTCAAAATGATATTCGAAGGGTTGTCCTCTGCAAAGAAAACAATTTTGAAAAACTGGTTTACTCCAGATATGTGTATGAAATCATTCTGGATCCATAGCCTGGTCAACATTATCAATCTTGAACATACAACTGCCGACTTAATAAGGCACGACCAGTGACTGTTCAAGCTTGGTACTCTCTCATTCAAGATAATTTCTTGGGCTTGGGACGACGACAACAACTAGGCAATCTTTGTAGTGATTTACCTGCTGAACATGTTTTTGTTGCTTTATGTCTTGCCAAACTGATATTTTTTCTTTTCTACTTCTTAATTTAACATATGACTTTTCATGTAATAATAATAATAATAATAATAATACATTTTATTTATAATGCACTTTATATTCAAGAATCTCAAAGTGCTTCAGAGAAAAAAAAACTATTAAAAGGGGGAACCTCAAAGAAAGTTTAGCTAAATGCTCTTTTAAAGAGATTGGTTTTGAGGTTCCGTTTAAGAAGAGCTGTAGTCTGTGGAGCCCTCAGGTGGTCAGGGAGGGCGTTCCATAGTCTAGGGGCAGCAGCAGAAAAGGCCCGATCACCCATGGTGCACAGCTTCGTATGTCGGGTTTGGAGGGTGTGAGTGGATCCTGAACGGAGTGTACGTGAGGTTGTCGGGGGGGGGGGTGAGGAGTTCCTGAAGGTAGAGGGGGGCAAGTCCGTGAAGGCACTGGTGGGTGAGGAGGGAGACCTTGTACTCAATTCTGAGTGGGACAGGGAGCCAGTGCAGTGATTTCAGGATGGGGGTGATGTGGTCATGCTTGTGCACCCTCATCAGGACCCTGGCAGCACTGTTTTGAATGTATTGGAGCCTCTGGATGCTCTTGCCAGGGATCCCAATGAGGAGTGCATTGCAGTAGTCCAACCTGGAGGAGACAAAGGCATGGACGAGCTTCTCTGCATCAGCCAGGGTGAGTGATTGGCGGAGTTTGGCGATGTTCCTGAGGTGGTATAATGCTGTCTTACAGAGGTGTTTGATGTGGGTGTCAAAATTAAGTTGTGGGTCCATTTTAACACCGAGGTTGGTGACGGATGTGGAAAGGGGGATGTTTTGGCCAGAGAAGGTGATATTGGTGATGGTGGGGGAGCGGAGCTGATGTGGCGTGCCAACAAGGATGGCTTCCGTTTTATGGCTGTTAAGTTGTAGGAAGTTGAGCTTCATCCACGCCTCTATCTCCTCCAGGCAGGTGGTCAGTGTGGATGTTGGCAGAGGGGCAGAAGAAGTGGGGGTTGTCCTGATGTAGAGCTGTGTATCATCAGCATAGCAGTGGTAAGATAAGCCATGCCTGCTAATGACACTACCCAGGGGGAGCATGTACAGGGAGAACAGTGTGGGGCCCAACACGAGCCCTGGGGGACACCGCAGGTGACGTTGTTGGTGTGTGATTTTGCTTTGCCCAGGGCGACGTGAACCAGTTCTTTAAATTTCCTGATAGTCCAATGGTGTATTGCAGGCGGTGAAGGAGAATATTGTGGTCAACCATATCAAAAGCAGCTGTTAAGTCCAGGAGGATGAGGAGAGATGGGGAGCCGGTGTCTGCTGCCATCCGGAGGTCATTTGTGACCCTGACCAAGGCTGTTTCTGTGCTGTGGCCATAGCGGAAACCAGACTGGAATTTTCAAACAAGTGATGTTGTATGAGGTGATCCTGGAGTTGTGCTGCAACTGTTTTTTCCAGAACTTTTGAAAGAAATGGGAGATTTGAGATGGGCCTGTAGTTGGAGAGGACTTCTGGATCAAGGGTAGGTTTTTTTAATGTTGGTCTGATGACAGCAGTTTTTAATGCAGATGGGATATGGCCGGCCAGGAGGGAGTGGTTAATGATATTGGTGATGAGTGGAGAGACAGCAGAGATGTTGGCCTTCAGCAGAGCTGTAGGGAAGGGGTCTAGTGCACAGGTGGATGGCTTCATTTTCCTGATGACGTCCTCCACCTCTTCCTTTGTGATGCTGGAGAAGGAGCAGAGGGTCTGGACAGAGTCAATCGGTGGGTCAGCAGTTGGAAGGGGCAGGACAGTAGTGGTGGAGAGGTGTGAGCGGATGTTATTCACTTTTTGTTTAAAAAAGTTGATGTGCATGTTGCACCTCTCCGTGGTGACATCAGATTGGGATGGTAAAGGGGGTTTGAGAAGGTGATTGATAGTTGAAAAGAGCTGTTTGGAGTTACCAGGGCTATTGTTGATTATTGTGGAATAGAACCTGGACCGTGCATTATTCAGGGCTTCAGCATATGCCCTCCTGTGTTCCCTGTATGCCTGTTTGTAAACGGTCAGACCAGAGGCCTTGAGTCGCCGCTCAAGGACACGCCCAGCCGCCTTCATTGTACGTAGTTCACTGGTGTACCAGGGTGCGGAGCGCGAGAAGGAGACTGACCTCGATGTTAAGGGGGCGTGGAGATCCAGGAGACTGCTCAGGGACTGGTTGTATAAGTCCACTGAGTCAGCAACAGAGAGGGAGTCAGTTGAGCCAGAGGAGAGATGTTGAAGGTCCAGGGCCAGGGCATCCATGTTGATATTTTTCACATTCCTGAAGTGGATCTGCCGCTTTGGTTTGGTGTGGGAGGAAGGAAAAGGGAGCTCCATTGACACAACTCTGTGATCCGAGACGCCAAGATTTTGATGTGTCTTTAACCCCCCCCTCCCCCATTTGAAATACAATAAAAATGTTGATCACAAAAAAAATGATGAAAAAGGATTAAGGTTTGAAAACAAACCTGCATGGGTAAATAAAAACATAATATCGTCTTTGAGCTTGGCCTAACATATAACCAATAAGGTATGTGTTAGGCTGTAGACATGATTTTCACTTCAGTGAAAGACGTATTAAGAGGTTGCTTCGTGCCGGAGGGTTATCACAACGGAGTCTGATGGACCACATCAAATTCATTCGAGCTGGAGTACTCCGGACAGCTTCACGAGTACAATGTGAGTACAAGTGTATTGAACATGGCCTGTGAGGAAAGAAGATGTGCGCTTGGTTCTGAAGGAGCTGGATCCTCAAGGATCTTAAGTGAGGAAATTAAGACGTCTCACACGACAAAATTACTTCTAAAGGGGGCCCAGTCTGATCTGGCACGTTGACTCGTATGATAAAGTAAAGCCATATGGTATTTGTGTCAATGGACACATGGACGGCTTATCGAGAAGAATGATCTGGCTTAATGCGTACACAACAAGTAGTGATCCCAGGGTTGGGGGAGGTTTTTACATTGAAATAGTGCAACATTTGGGGGTCTGCCCCAGAGTTGTGATTTTGGGACTGATAATAGTAACATACGAGTGTTTAGGGTCTCCTCTGCTCAATCTCCCCAGTTACAACCTTCACAGCTATTTGGAAGGTGCCAGTACTGCCAATCAACTCATTGTGTTCTTTGGTGGAGATTTCTGGACAAAAGCCTCCTAAAATGATAGGAGGCCGATACAAATCTTGGATGGGTCATCTGAAACGACTGTGATGTGCTCAGCATCTCCAGCATTATAGCCTAGATAAAACTACCATTTGAAAAAAACGGAGGGCTACGCAAATAGTCTGGAGTGAACTGAGGCCAGGTCCTCGATTGGTAGTGTTGGCTATGCAAGGCTATTTAAATATATTAAAGATTTGCGCGAGAATCTATATCTCTCCACTCCAGCAAAAAGTCATCCAATATGCCAAGATGTCGAGCCGTGGTCTTATCAATCGCTCCCGGTGGATTGCACGTATAATTTGCGCTCTGATATCAGCAGTTCTCTCATCAAAAGGGCATGCCATTGTGAACACATGAAATCTGCGGTGAACGCCGGTTGAAATACCCAAAACCGGGTTATGTTTCAAACTTAACCTGCGCAAAACCTGGTCCGACCAGGTTTGATTCAGAGCATATGTTGCTATAGCAACGAACATACCGTGATCCTTTTGGAACGGAAAACCTAGGGTTACAGCAAACCCTGGGTTAACTTACCCGGTTATGTGATAAAACCGGCTTTGTGGAACACCCCACAGGTGATCAGCGTTGGGTTAATCAACTCTGAGTATGTTCACTCTGGGTTGAGGGCGTGCCTGTTGACTCTAAAGAGCCATCATCAATGGATCTCTGATAACATGATCAAACATGGACCAAAAGCGTAGATCCACTTACTTTCTCCCACGGAATTGAAAATTCTAATGAACGCGTATGCCGAGCAGTTACCCAGAGAGAGCTTGGCCTGAAATAGCTGAACAAGTCAATGCGTGAGTAAAATAAATAAGTAAAATAAAAAAAAATAAGAGGAAAGTTTAATATCTTCCACTTATTCAATATGTAAATGGTGTGTATGTGTGTGTGTGTGTGTGTCAATTTACGCAACCCCGAGTTGCCCCAAGAGGACTTGGCAGCAAATGAAGATGAAGTACAAAAATATAGTTCAAACAGGTAAACTAATGTTGAATTGAAATCAAATCAATTGTGCGGTTTTGCCTGCTGTACCTAATTTAACAGCTATATTCAACATTTGATGGGCCTATATTTAAGCAGTAAATGTAAGTAGTACATTTCCCAGCCACCCCCAACACTGCCTATATATATATATATATATATATATATATATATATTGTCTTCAAAATAGCGCTTACTGAATATTAGGGTAACATTTTCCTCCATGTTAGCAAATTGAAAAAAAAGCAGAGGCCACCTCTGCAGCCCTCACAGAGGCTGAGGAGATGGCCCTCAGACAACAGAGTATGCGTCCTGTGGCTGAGGGCATCCCTGGGGAGAGCTCCTCTGACCCCCCCCCCCCACCCCCCAGGATAGAAGTGCCTTTATAAGAGGTTGGTTATTCAAAATAATTAAATATGTACACGCAACCCAGCATGTTGCAAATTGGATGGGGCAATATTCTGCGCTCAAGTAATAATTTCACTGTCTAATCATCTTCTTCCATGGCGTCATCGCCCTACTTGAACCAGATGCCCTCACCAACCTCCATGCAATTGTAACAATTCAAAATATGCAAAAGGATGCTTTGGAGATCCAAATTTTGGAACATAAGTTAAAGGTGAGTGAGGTGCAAACTGGGATACTGTTCCCTGCTCTAAAAACATACCCGATATGAATGACTTTTTTTGTGCTTTCAGGAAATAAAGAAATCCTCATAAAAAGTAGATTGTATTTATTAGAACACGGGCTGTGGTGGGAAAAGTTATTTTGTTGAACAGTTTACTCAAAGGGTTTTACTTCAGTGAACAATGCAGACGATTATGCGGAGCATGTGCATGTAGAGAAGAACAGCTTAAAAGCAGTACCAGGGTCTTTTCTGCCTTGCATTCTTAAAATTAGTTTCTTGACTTGCAGCAGTTATAGGTCCGTGGTTAGTCAGCTACTCTGATCATGGGAAAGCCACAACGTTAAAGTGAATGTAGTACAGAGCGGGCGGGAAGCACGGGGCGGATCATTCTGCACATGTGTTAATTGCGTAAAAAAACAAAACTTAATCTTAAAGCATGCCCCCGGTGCGTTTGACAGTTAACATGGGGACTGAGAAGGTGGACTAAATAAATGATAGATTGCGCTAAAAAACGATAGCGCTCGTGAAGAAAATTATCAGGAAAAGAAAGTATATCCAACCGGGTTCTTAATAATCGTTCCTCACGGAGATTCCTTCTGAGGATCGCAGCCTCTACATCCACAGGCTCTCGTAGAAAAGGACATGCCATTTTTGACACTGCCTTCTGTCGGAGAGCTGCCTTCAGCCTTATAGACAACAAACTCAGAGTAGGTCTAACCACCTCCCGAGCAGAGGGGTGTTCCACGAACGGAGGTTTAACAAACACTGAGTTAACGCTGAACTCTAGGTTGATTGACCCTGTGCCGACCAACCCAGAGTTTTCGGTTCCACAGCAGCGGTTATGCATTAGTTCAATCAACTCGGGGTTGGTTAACACAGGGTTGTGCGCGTCCACGCCAAACTTAAAAAGACGTGATGTATGGATCATGGAAACCCTGATCGATATGGCGAAACGGGCCGCTTATTTCAATGAAATGGAACTCCAGGTTCTCCTGGAGAGCTATGACGAGGAGAAGGACATTATCACAAGAAAAGGGAACGCTAAAACCTCTGGAACCCAGAGAACCAAAGCCTGGCAGCGGATCGCTGACCGCGTAAATGCGTTAGTTACACGTCAAAAGCATGATCCTTAATATTTGAGCCATGAATATATAAATATCCCAGTTAAGCATTCTTAAAGATCCTACCACATAACCCCTTTCTTCTAAAACAATATGTACTCCGATTGCTTCCAAGCGGTCAGAGGATCAAGTATAAAAATTAAGTATAAAAAACATACAAACTGGTAAGCTTTTCCCACCATCGTATTGGTATGAATTTAAATAAGCCATTTTTTTAAGCCAATCGTGAAAAGGCCGACAGTCGGCAGACTGGATCTGGCCCTCAAATTGTCTTGACCCCGGTGGAGGAGCTGTTAATAAACATAAATTCAGGGCGCCCTGGCATGGAGGGGGTAGCCTACCTGGAGGTACCTACCACCTCAGAGAGTCATGGGCCATATCCCACACTGGTTGAATGCAGGTTTTTGTGTTTTCTTGTATTTTAGATTTTTTTTGCCTTCGAAGTAACACATGCAAACCGTGTGCTTGCCACAGCGCATACTATTCCAAATGTTTATTTTTTTGGTAACTGGGTAGAAAACCTAAAAGTGACAATTCATCAACTTCACAGATCAAGATGGATCAGTGCTTGTAATGAAGCCGCCGGCTACGATCGAACATTCTCCAGTGGATGCAAGTCCGTTAGGACTATTTTATACTTTATGTTGTAAATGCCTCTCGGCATAGTACTCAGACGATATTGCTCTTTGTATGATAGGAGGCCGATACAAATCTTGGATGGGTCATCTGAAACGACTGTGATGTGCTCAGCATCTCCAGCAAGGCCTATAGCCTAGATAAAACTACCATTTGAAAAAAACGGAGGGCTACGCAAATAGTCTGGAGTGAACTGAGGCCAGGTCCTCGATTGGTAGTGTTGGCTATGCAAGGCTATTTAAATATATTAAAGATTTGCGCGAGAATCTATATCTCTCCACTCCAGCAAAAAGTCATCCAATATGCCAAGATGTCGAGCCGTGGTCTTATCAATCGCTCCCGGTGGATTGCACGTATAATTTGCGCTCAGATATCAGCAGTTCTCTCATCAAAAGGGCATGCCATTGTGAACACATGAAATCTGCGGTGAACGCCGGTTGAAATACCCAAAACCGGGTTATGTTTCAAACTTAACCTGCGCAAAACCTGGTCCGACCAGGTTTGATTCAGAGCATATGTTGCTATAGCAACTAACATACCGTGATCCTTTTGGAACGGAAAACCTAGGTTTACAGCAAACCCTGGGTTAACTTACCCGGTTATGTGATAAAACCGGCTTTGTGGAACACCCCACAGGTTAGGTCCACGGCGTATGTTGCCGCAGCAACTAACTCTCGGTTGCGCTGAACCTGCTACCTGAAACGGAAAACCCAGAGTTTCCACTAACTCGGAGCGAACAAACTCGGGGTTGCCTCAAAACCAGCTACCTGAAACAGGCCTCTGGTGTGGTAAGCATGGGCATCCCTACTCCTTATGAAGTGATTTCTAAGGTATGCCGGTGACTTGTGATTGCAAATAGGGATGCACCGATATGAACATTTTGACCAATACCGATATCCGATTTTAAAATTGCTGTTACGGCCGATAACCGATATTTACCGATATCGATATTGGTATAAAAACTAGTATCCATGATGATTTTGTATACTGAAGAACATGTAAACACTGTGAATATGAAAAAGTTATTTCTTCTTTATTTACCAAAACTTCGAAATACATTGTTTCTTCAGCAAGTTACAGGGCATCCATAACAAACACAAGTTAATAACAGTGTTAGTTTTAGGCTACTTTTACAACTTGCATCTATGAAAAAGTTTGGATCATAAATCACAAATCAAAATATCTTGACATGGTTTTATAACTTCAATCAAATTTGCCAATATTCATGGTAACCAGACACTTACAAAAAGTGTTTCAAGTTTAAGTCAATCTCAACTCAAATCTGTGAAATAGGCTAAATCAAATATATCAAGGGAGGTTGGTTGTAGTCTTTTCACTCGGTTCTAGCCCTATTGTTGATCCGGAGAACCGAGCGAAAAGACTACAACCAAATATAAACATATCCGGTTCTGGTTTCCGGTTCAATGGGATTACGGAACGCCAAAGAAAACACAACAGAAACTGTATTTCGCTACGATAATGTATATAATGATTTGACACGGCATCCTCCGCGCATTACTTCGGCTTTGCAAGTACTGTATATTACAATTCGAGTACCTTCATTTGAGACCTTAAAAAACATCCAAACCGCCGACATTGATTATTTTCCGTTAAAGGCACCCAGTGCAACTTTATGTAAACATTCAATGAAAAATAAACATTACATTTCTAGTCTTTTTTACACGTAGTAAGTTTCAATAACTCCATACCATTTACATATCGACATTCAAGGAGCAAAGATGAGACGTCGTTGTGTGGTGAGAACTGATAGAAAATCGTAAACAACAACAATCGCCGGTGGGGAGAAGCCATTTTTCCATTGACTGGAAGCCTGCTTTATTTATTGTAGGTTACAAAAAATAAAGAAAATGGCGGCATTGTTGTTGTTATCGATTTTGTATCAGTTCTCACCACACAACGACGTCTCATCTTTGCTGCTTAAATGTCGGTATGTAATGGTATGGAGTTATTGAAACTTACTACGTGTAAAAAAGACTAGAAATTGAATGTTTATTTTTAAGCCTCGAAAGTTGCACTGGGTGCCTTTAAGGTGACAAACACTCCTGTGCCGTGTTCCAATACCCGTACTGTCCGTACTTACTAGCCAAAATTTGAGTACGGAGTACGTTCCAATTCAGATCCGGCGAAAAGAAGTATACTTCATGGACCCGGATGCCGTACTCAAAATGGGCTAATCGTGAAGTGTGGATCGAACATGAGCTGTGTTCGAAATCGTTCCCTATACACTCGTTCCCTATTCCCTATATAGTGTACATGATATAGTGCACTATATAGGGAATAGGGAACGAGAATTCGGACACTACGCTGAACATTTCTAAACGTCATTTGCGTCAGTAAATGCGCCGGGTATTTGTGTGACGCAGACAGATGCGCCCACATCATGGAAACAAACCTGGCACTCACGACGAAAGCTGGAGGTTGTATTGATGTTGAATGTTACATTTCCTTGTTTAATTAATTTTTAATGTTCAATATTCTATGTCAAATCCCAAATAAATTGTTGACATTTCTAAACGAAAGCCGGAGACTCCATCATTAAATGTATTAGTTTTCGCGGTCATTCGGCTTCTTCTTCTCCCCTGGAAAAATACAACCGCATTGCATTGTGGTATACGGGAGTAACATGTAGGGAACATCGTATGTACCCTATTTTAAGTCCACTATATAGTGCCCTATATAGTGGACCACTGAGAATTCGAACACCCTACAAAATGGCGTGCACCCTATTTAGTGCACTACATCCATGATAGGGAACGATTTCGAACACAGCTATGGACATATTAAAGGATGGACCACAGACTGGAAAATGGCCGCCCATTCATTCCTATGCAAACTGCTCACTGGCGCAGGGTAACATACAGGAGCGATTTGCTTCCGCGTTATGTGGCCAAGACACGTGACCTAGTCTGTGACGTACCGGATGCAGAGATCTTCTTCTTCTTCTAGTTTAGTGGAGGATCATAGTTTTTCCCCATATACCGCCACCTACTGGACTACTATACAGGAGTTTGTGACAAGGACGTTGGCAAATGATACTTTAAATCATAAAAATAAATTCAAAGAAAAAACCAAACTAACGAAACAAAATAAACAAAATAAAACAAACTAACAAAAGAAATGAATAAATAAAAAAATAAAATAAAAAGATATATATACTTAAGGTTAAATTCTTCTAATTAGGTTAGTATCTTTTTGCTAAATTATCAGCAATTTCATTTTGTGTCCCCTAATATGACAAATGATTAGAATTACATGTTTACTGAATTTATACAAATACTGCATATGACATAAGCTAATGACTGTATGAATAGGATATATTAAGCTATATTGTTCTATAAGTTAACAGTCCCCTCACTCTGTATTTACATGTATAGTAATCTGTGTTTTGTAATCTTTAGGGCCAGAAGTGTGGATTATCGGGGACAGCTACGTCCGCCGTGGAGAGGAGAGAGCCAAGGAAACCTGTGGCCCCCACCTTGGCCTAGAGGCCAGGGTCAGTTGGTTTGGCTGGGGCGGGCTGAGATGGAAGACCCTCATCCCTTTCTTCCTGCAGTCCCTGAGAGGAAGAACAGCCCCGGATGTCCAGCTCATCCACTGTGGCGGCAACGGCCTCGGACGCCTGGAGGGAGTTGAGGTTGTTGCCGCAATGAAGCAGGACCTGCAGTACCTCCACCAGCAGTTCCCAGCAATGCAGATCGTCTACACTAACATCAACGAGAGACGCCGGTGGAGGGCTGACCATCCGGGGAAGCTAAATCACGCTAGGAAATGGGTGAACAGTGTGATGAACGCATTTGTTAGTGTAGAGCTAGGAGGCAACAGCGTAGAGCATCCTGGAATAAGGTTTAACTGCTGTGGTTTATACTTAAAAGACAAGGTTCATTTCACCAATAGGGGAAATGAATTTTTTTTTAAAAGCATTTCACAGTCTCTTGAAGCGATAATCCAGAGTGGGTGAAACTGACACTTTTAGGACCAATGCCTTCAGCCTTCTCCACTCTGAATTGTAATTTCAACAGTTTTCAATACTGTAAAATATAATCCAGGTCCTTAATCTTTATTCGATGATGCTCTTCTCTGCGTATTTGATAAATCAGTAATTATAACCTTTTTGGAAATCATTTGCGTTTATCACACTGTTCATTCATTTCACTGTTCTTCCTCTCATTCCTTTCCTTACTTCTTCCTTAGGCTACCTGTCTTTGTTTCCCCTTCCAGTCTTCTGCCCCAGCCAAATAGCCAAAAAAAGTGTTTTGTTAAAATTTGGGGTGGGGGGTCTTGTAATAAAAGCTTTTTTTATTGTAACACTTGGTTCAAATCCTATTTCTTACACATGCAGCCATTTGGACACCATTCTATGATAGCTGATAACCAAGGTACACACTGTAATACTATAATCAAGAGGACATACAGGCAGTTCAAATAAAAAGAGATAGAACTTTATTGATCTGGAAACTTCATAAATATGTAAGATTGCTCCATATAATACCATAGTAACATAGTAAACGTATGTAGGCCTAAAAAATTCAGTTCAATGTTATTGCTTAAGAAACAGATTCCTTCCAACTAACTATTTACGAAAAATGCAATCAATAATTTATATAAAAGTAAATGTTTGCATATCGACCAGCAACGAAGTTGGAGTAGCCTACCCAAATAATGAATTGTAATACACCAACATTGTCAACTGTCATACATAGCTAACCATAACCCTGTCATACATAGCTAAACAAGCAAATGAAAATGAAATACCTACCAACGCAACTGAAATGTTAATATTAGACAATTAACAATATTATGAAAATGACGTAGGTCTCCCATAATCATTCAGGTAATCAATACGTCCGTGCCTGTTACAGCTATTTCAATGATATGTGTGCTATATATTCGTGTTCAACGCCATTCATGTTAAGTAAAAGGACAAATCTCAAACGGAGCCGTGCACTTCAAAATAGGTCCATAGCAAGGAGCCGTTTGTTTCAGTACGGCTCCTTTCAGCTGCCCACCCAACATAAACTGCTAATAAAACGCTTGAGGAGGCGTTTTGAAAAGAAAAAACAAATTTTTTTTTAGAACAGGGTAGAATTATAATTATGAGCCTTTGATTGATATCCAGAAATTTTTTGCGGAGACACAATCCTGTTCCCCACTTGTATTGGAGTGGACGGCGATATCTACTTCTGGGCCACATGAAATGACGGACCCCCGTCCACTCCCATCTTAAACAGCTGCAATACCAGGCTTGGCCTCTGAGCACTGGTGGATTGCGGAAGTATGCGCCTATCCTGGGGGCCTGGGATCGAAGGACACTCCCCGTACTCAACGGCAGCCATCTTAGCTACGTAGCGGAAGAGGCGGAGCCAGGCTGAGCCAAAGTCGGCGCATTTTCCACATAGCCTGCATTAATAGAGTCATTTTGTAGTTTTTATAGTTTTTATAGCTTTTTATAGCTGCTAGGCGTAAAGAGTTCACCGTTCAAAGCGGGATGTTTATTGCGGGTGAGGAGCCACGGCGGCAGTCTTGATCGTCATTTCCGGTAAGTGCACCACAGAGTACTCGATTTGGAACAGCACTCACATCTGAAAAATTAGCGTACTCAAGTGAGTACGGATAGTGCAGATAGTGTACTTCCTTTAAGTATACTCATGGAAGTACGGGTATTGGAACACGGCACTGTACTGCCTCTCCGTGCGTCTCTGGCTGCCTCACTGAATATGTCACATGACCAAACAAGCTGCGCATGGGCAAAAAACACACAACGGCAACTAGACGGAAATAAATATCGGCTGTTAATATCGGACCAGTTTTACTTATCGGGCCGATGCCGATATGTTAAAAAATGACTAACATCGTCCGATAACGATATCACTGCCGATATATCGTGCATCCCTAATTGCAAACATTATGGACCACCACCCTGAGCTGGAGCTGAACTGCCCTAGCCTCCAGGGGGAGCCAGCCCAGCTGTTGGAACTGGAGCTTACCCACATGATCCCTTGATGTGAGCCCCTGCACTACCCTGACTAACCTATTCTGAGCAACCTGCAGTTTGTCTTTTATGGCCATAGTAAGACCAATATGCCATGAGCCAAGGCCATAATCAAAGCAGCATAAAAGCAGTAAATTAGCTAGCAGTCTGAGGCTAACTGCATCAAGGAATGGAGCTTTCCTAGCTAGCAATCTGGATCGGCCATTTACCTTGCTCATGACATTTGAAGCCATGCTCCCCCCATCTAGGTTGCTGTCTAAACAGCATCCTAAATAGGTCAATGAGGGCTTGGCAGGGAAGAGCTGCCCACCAAGGCTGATACTGGACAACTCTTTCTTGTGCAGTCTTGGCTTAGAGCCAAACACTATGAATACAGTTTTGGCCACATGAAGACACAATTTATTGTGTAATAGCCAGACTCTGATCTTACTGAATTTCTCTGGCAAAATGGCATGCAGCTCAAGCTCATTTTTGTTGGACGCTATAATAGCTTAATCATCAGCATATAAAAACAAGTTTTCATTGCAGGTGGACTTCATGTCATTGATGTAGATTAAAAACAGTAATGGCCCCAAGACGCTTCCTTGTGGAACTCCACAAGTTACCAGTTGAACCTTGGATATATGAACTTTGAATTCAGTCTTTTGGGATCTACCGGAGAGGTAGGAAAAAAAAACTCTTAAGGCGGAAGGGCACGTGCCCTGACATCTTGTTGTACAGTAGGCTATGATCGACCATATCAAAGGCCTTCTGTAAGTCAATTAGGATCATGCCACATAGTTTGGCAGAGGAGTTTGGCGTCCACAGCATATTGATACAATTGTTCATGAACTGCTTTCTCCAGGACCTTGGAGACTACACTCAATATAGAAACCTGTCGATAATTTCCCAGATCAGACCTATCACCTTCTTGAATAGTTGGATGACTTTATAATGTTTCATGTCAACAGGAACAGTGCCTTGCTCCATGGACAGATTAATAATATGAGCAATAAAAGGGGCTATGAGATCAGCTGCATCTTTCAAGAACCTGGCTGAGATATTATCTAGCCCTGTGGCTTTGGCAGAGTTAAGGCCCTTTAGCATGTCGCCAATTTTCTACTGACACAGGCTTGAAGGAAAAACTATTGGGAGTCACACCTATCTTAGCATAAAAATCCTGAATGTGTTCAGGCCCGTACAATCTTGGGCCGAGTGGCAGCTTCTCCACAAGTTTATGGGCAACTGAGGTAAAGTGATTGGCAATATCCTCTTTTCCATCAATGGAGAGAGTAATACAAAAACTGGGAGGGATTTTTGCCTTAGATAAGCATCCTAGATTTTTCAGAACCTTCCACAATTTCTGGGGTTTGTCCTTGTTTTCGTTTATCATTTCAGAAAAGTAGGTTATTTTGGACTCTTTGATTATACGTTGGGCCTCGTTCCTACAAACTTTAAACTGAGAAGTCAGCTGGATCCCCTGTGCGTTTGTGCTTTGACATGTCTTTATCCCTAGCCCTGATGGCTTCAAGTACATCTGAGTGAAACCAAGGATGGGACCTTTGCTTTACCCTGACCGACCTTGCCGGGGCCACTGAGTCAATGGCAGAAAGGAGCAGGGTTTTAAACTTAACCCAGGCCCGGTTGATATCCATCGTTTCTAGGACTGGTGAGTCGTGACCAATCCAGCGTTTGGATTTTCTCTCTAAGACTGTTAGCTGAATAGCGTTTGAATGACCTAATTTTGATTGTTTTGTGTCTGTTAAATGTGGCTCTTTGCAGCTTTCTAGTGCAATATATTAGAAAGTGGTCACTCAAGGAATACTCTATTACCCCGCTCTGGGAGATATGCTCCTTATCTGGGACCAAAATCAGATAAATTGTGCTCTGGGTTGATTTACCAATTGGTGCACGGGGATGTTTCCACACCACTGTCAGGTCGCGTAGTCCCCCGCAGCGGAGTTGAAGAGCCAGCGGTAAGGCCTCCACCGACGCCCTCACCCGTCCAAGTCCAAGCCTGAGCCGGGGCACCATCGAGCCTTGGCAGCAGTTCCTCCATCACGCCGCTCGGACAACAGACATCAGTGTCAAGGTTAGACAGCTGGATCATTCCTTGCAGATTCACTGCTCCCATTGTTGTTGCTTTCCTCTCCCATCAGTGTGATTGATGCGGTGGCGTTGAAATTTGGGCCGGGGCATTGGTGAATATCACCGGAGAGTAACAGAAGAGGTATTGTGAAAAAACGTGTAACTTCGCCGGTATTTTTAAGTTGTCATTGTCCGTTTTTTAGCTGTATTGCGCCGGGAGGAATGGAGAAAGGCAGCAAGCAGTATATTGTTTCCGAATCCAAAGTGTTTACAAACTTTGGATCTCTCGAGATTAAAAAGGTTTGAAGTCTGAAATGGTGCATAGTGGTCATTTATGTCGGATCTGACAAGGTTAAAAACTTGGCCAGCGGTAAAGGGTTTGATAGTAAAACCGTATAATGAAAGAGCTGTCAGAACGTCACGTAGGCCTACTCCATGAATGCCGGGCGCGGCCATAGCCTTTCCATGCGTTAACAACAGGCTCTCCGCTTATCGGAAGCGGGAGCACAGGAGCACAGAGCCATTCAGCAGTCGATGTGCTGCATGTGCGTGCGAAAACTAGTGAATAAAGTGCTGTGTTACAGTTTCTTGGAACTGAGCAAGCTACTTTGGTGAGATGAGGCTTGGTTTTATTTTGGGTGATTAGTTGTTTTTTTCTTTTGGGAAAAGATAGGGTCAATAGGTTCAAAAGCCTTTTTAACTAAGCTGAAGTGTGTTGTGTTGAAAAATCTAAAAACAATCTTTCACTATTGTCTTGAAATATCACTCGCCTCAATTCAACTTTCCACAACCCAAACATTGTAGTTGAGAATCTGCCTAAACCCCTCAGCCATCTCCAAGTATGACATGTAGGCGTTGGGATCCCCAATAGCAGCCACAGGTGTGCGTAGGGGCTTTAGACAAACCGGATGGTTTGACAGATAGCACATGGATGGTAGACAGCAAATGTGCAACATTAATAATATATAGAAAGAACAAGTGTGTGTGTGTGTGTGTGTGTGTGTGTGTGTGTGTGTGTGTGTGTGTGTGTGTGTGTGTGTGTGTACTGACACTAGGGTTGAATCCCATTACTTGGCTCGCTTCAAAATCTCAGCCCTAACCCTCGCTGTTGCGCGTTCACGCGCCGTGGAGCCATGTCCCAATACCAGTTTAAAGGTAGCTTAAGGGGTAGGGGGAGGGCTAACATCCCCTCAAAATAGAGATTTTCGATGGGCACCCTCAAAGCGCCGCCCGACTTTCGCGGGCCGCCCGACTTTCGCGGGCCGCCCGACTTTCGCCCGATCACGGACTCTGCAGCCCGGCCGAGAACCGGGCTGCAGAACGGGCTGCATACGACCGGGCTGGATATCAAGTCGTATGATATCCAGATCTTCCATGTTCTAGTGACTCCAGGTTAAAAATAAGCTATATACTAATATATTATATTATATTAGTAATATTCTATAAGTAATAGTATATATACTAATATATTATATTATATTAGTAATATTACATGGTTAATCAATGTATTTTTTGGCAGGACTATATTGTGTACATAGCTATTATATATTGTACATAACATATGGCCATATCAACCAGTTCTGGCATATATTTCCTATTTCCTTCTTATTCGTTTTCTTTCAGGACTTCGTTGAGTCCACTGCCACCAGCCCCCCCCCACCTCTCCCTCATGCTCCTCCACCCCAGGCACCTCTTCCACCACCCCAGACACCCCTTCCAAGAGGAGAGTGCCAGGGGGCAGGCGAGGCATGAGGAGAGCGAGGCAAAGTTGGCGGAATGGTGGAGAAGATGTGATTCTCCACCATTCTCTCAAAAGCTGAGAGAGAGAGTGTGTGTGTGTGTGTGTATTTTTAGGTGTGCGTGCGTGTGTATTTTTAGATGCGTGTGTGTGTATTTTTAGATGTGTGGTTCAGTGTTTCTTATTTAAATAAAGTCTCATCTCATCTCATCTCATTTTCTTCCGCTTATCCGGGGTCGGGTCGCGGGGGGAGCAGCTCAAGCAGGGGGCCCCAGACTTCCCTTTCCCGGGCCACATTGACCAACTCTGACGGGGGGATCCCGAGGCGTTCCCAGGCCAGTGTTGAGATATAATCTCTCCACCTAGTCCTGGGTCTTCCCCGAGGTCTCCTCCCCACTGGACGTGCCTGAAACACCTCCCAAGGAAGGCGCCCAGTGGGCATCCTTACCAGATGCCCGAACCACCTCAGCTGACTCCTTTCTAAGTAAAGGAGCAGCGGCTCTAATCCGAGTTCCTCACGGATGGCTGAGCTTCTCACCCTATCCCTACCGGGAGACGCCAACCACCTTTCTGAGAAAACTCATCTCGGCAGCTTGTACCCGCGATCTCGTCCTTTCGGTCATCACCCTGCCCTCATGACCAGAGGATAGGAACGAAGATCGACCGGTAGATCGAGAGCTTTGCCTTGCGGCTCAGCTCTCTTTTCGTTACAACGGTGCGGTAAAGCGAACGCAATACCGCCCCCGCTGCTCCGATTCTCCGGCCAATCTCACGTTCCATAGTACCCTCACTCGCGAAACAGACCCCGAGGTACTTGAACTCCTTCACTTGGGCTAAGGACTCATTTCCTACCCGGAGTAAGCAATCCATCGGTTTCCTGCTAAGAGTCATGGCCTCAGATTTAGCGGTGCTGATCCTCATCCCAGCCGCTTCACACTCGGCCGCCAGCCGATCCAGTGAGTGCTGAAGGTCACAGGCCGATGATCCCATGAGGACCACATCATCTGCAAAAAGCAGTGACGAGATCCTCAGACCACCGAACTGCAACCCCTCCCCACCACGACTACGCCTCGATATCCTGTCCATGTATATCACAAACAGGATTGGTGACAAGGCGCAGCCCTGGCGGAGCCCAGCACCCACCGAGAACGAAACTGACTGGCTGCCGAGGACGCGAACACAGCTCTCGCTTTGGGAGTACAGGGATTGGATGGCCCTGAGGATAGACCCCCTTATCCCATACTCCCGCAGCACCTCCCACAGTTTCTCCCGGGGGACCCGGTCATACGCCTTCTCCAGATCCACAAAACACATGTAGACCGGATGGGCATACTCCCAGGCCCCCTCCAGGATCCTTGCGAGAGTGAAGAGCTGGTCCGTAGTTCCACGTCCGGGGCGAAAACCGCATTGTTCCTCTTCAATCTGAGGTTCGACGATCGGCCGAACCCTCCTTTCCAGCACCTTGGAGTAGACTTTACCAGGGAGGCTGAGAAGTGTGATGCCCCGGTAATTGGCACACACTCTCTGGTCCCCCTTTTTGAACAGGGGAACCACCACCCCGGTTTGCCACTCCTTTGGCACTGTACCCGACTCCCACGCGATGTTGAATAGGCGTGTCAACCATGACAGCCCCTCAACACCCAGAGCCTTTAGCATTTCTGGCTGGATCTCATCAATCCCTGGGGCTTTGCCACTGCGGAGATGTTTGACTACCTCAGTGACCTCCACCAGGGAAATTGACGACGAAACACCATCAACCTCGAGCTCTGCCTCCAACATAGAGGGCGTGTTATTCGGATTCAGGAGTTCCTCAAAGAGTCCCATCCTTACTGTACACAGCTTGGACGGTTCCCCGATTCCCCCTCCTGAGGTGCCGGATAGTCTTCCAGAAACACTTTGGTGCCGACCGAAAGTCCTTCTCCATGGCCTCTCCGAACTTCTCCCACACCCGCTGCTTAGCCTCCGACACGGCAGCAGCTGCAGCCCTTCGGGCCTGTCGGTACCCTGCAACCGAGTCAGGAGTCCTCCAGGATATCATATCCCGGAAGGCCTCCTTCTTCAATCGGACGGCTTCCCTGACCACCGGTGTCCACCACGGTGTCCGAGGGTTACCGCCCCTTGAGGAGCCTAAGACCCTGAGGCCACAGCTAGCCACCGCAGCTTCAGCAATGGAGGCTTTGAACACCGCCCACTCCGGCTCAATGCCCCCAACCTCCACAGGAATGCTAGAAAAACTCAGCCGGAGGTGTGAGTTGAAGATACCTAGGACGGGGGCCTCCTCCAGACGTTCCCAGTTCACCCGCACTACGCGTTTGGGCTTACCAGGTCTATCCGGAAATGTCCCCCATTCCCTGATCCAACTCACAACCAGATGGTGGTCGGTTGACAGTTCCGCCCCTCTCTTTACCCGAGTGTCCAAAACATGCGGCCTCAGATCAGATGACACGATCACAAAATCGATCATCGATCTTCGGCCTAGGGTACTCTGGTACCAGGTACACTTATGAGCACCCTTATGTTCGAACATGGTGTTTGTTATGGATAATCCATGACTAGCACAGAAGTCCAATAACAAACGACCGCTCGGGTTTAGATCAGGGAGGCCGTTCCTCCCCACCACGCCTCTCCAGGTGTCTCCATCGTTGCCCACGTGGGCGTTGAAGTCACCCAGCAGAACTACGGAGTCCCCTACTGGAGCCCCATACAGGACTCCATTCAGGGTCTCCAAGAAGGCTGAGTACTCTGAGCTGCTGTTTGGTGCATACGCACAAACAACAGTCAAGAGTTTTCCCCCCTACAACCCTTAGGCGCAGGGAGGCGACCCTCTCGTCTACCGGGGTAAACTCCAACACCGCGGCGCTCAGCCGGGGATTTATGAGTATCCCCACACCCGCCCGGCGCCTCACGCCCTTGGCAACTCCGGAGAAGAATAGAGTCCAACCCTTATCCAGGAGTACGGTACCAGAGCTGAGACTGTGCGTGGAGGTAAGCCCCACCAGATCTAACTGATAGCGCTCCACCTCCCTCACAAGCTCCGGTTCCTTTCCCCACAGCGAGGTGACGTTCCACGTCCCCAGAGCCAGCTTCTGCCGCCCGGGTCTGGTCCGTCGAGACCCCTGACCTTCGCTGCCACCCATGTGGCTGCGCACCCGACCCCAACGGGTCTTCCCACAGGTGGTGGGCCCATGAGATGAAGAGAGGGGGGGTGCCACGTAGTTTGTTCGGGCTGTGCCCGACCGGGCTCCGTGGCAAACCCGGCCACCAGGCGCTCGCCATCGAGCCCTCCGTCTGGGCCTGGCTCCAGACGGGGGCCCCGGGCTTCCTCCGGGCCGGGTCACATCTCCTCTATTTCCGTTATTCATTGAGGATTTTTGAACCATTCTTAGTCTGGCCCCTCGCCTGAGACCACTCTGCCATGAGAGACCCTACCAGGAGCACAAGGCTCCAGACAACACAGCCCTCAGGTTCACAGGGACACGCAAACCTCTCCACCACGATAAGGTGACGGTTCCAGGAGAAGATATTTAAATAAAGTGTTTCTTCTAAAGTGTTCTTGTTCATAACCGATTATTATCTAAGGGTGCACTCACACTAGGCCATCTGGCCGTGGCCGTGGCCGTTTTAGCACCTAACCGTGCTCAAATCTGCCAGTGTGAGTGTGGCCAGTCTGGCCAGGCCGGGCCAATTTGGCCACTTGGGAGAGGTGTGCTGCTACGGCACGGGCCGCTACGGTACAGATGCTAATGAGCCGACACGCGCTACGCAACCTGAGCTGGATGACGTATAGTCAATGCGATGACCACGGACATAATAAAGGCGACGAGCCTTCTTTCCCATTAAACGGTAAACATCGCGTCAAGCGGTTCAACTGTTGGTGTGTTCTCTGTGTTGTTGTCCATTGTTGTTAAAACTCTGACTGGCGGCAGACTTTATTATGGTCCATGCAGCGGACGCTTGGTGATGACGTGTTACGACGTGATGACGTATGTACAAGAGCCTTCCGTGGCCAGGCCACAGCTGCAACGGCCACGGCCAGATGGCCTAGTGTGAGTGCAGGCCAGAGAACAATGGGGCCATTTGAGCACGGTTAGGTGTGAAAACGGCCAACGGCCACGGCCAGATGGCCTAGTGTGAGTGCACCCTAATACCACCTTTAACATGTAGCTAAGTGACATTCAAAATAAAGGTATATTACGAGGGACAAATAGTATTATTATTTTTTTAACACTTTATTTAAACATGCCAATTACAAAATATAAATACCATTTCAGGTTAAACATCTTTACAATGGGTCTTGCTCGTTGCCCGAGACAATGGCAGCCAGTCTGTCACTTGTAACATTACCAGGGGTCTGGTTATCTGCTAGGGGGCACGGGGAGGCCATGATGACGTCACAGGGTAGGGTTGTCCCATTTGGTAGGGGATCGGTTAGGGGTAGCAATGAGCATGAGCAATGAGGGTTAGGGTTGAGATGTAGGGTTGAGACAGTGAGCAAAGAAACGGGATTGGGCCTAATTGTGCAATATCCCTTAAATGTATGTTACTCTTTGGCTCAAAGGATAAAGGAAATGTTCCTACCTGGTAGTGACACTTAAAACGTACACTTAAATAATCCCCCGGAGGACAATTATTTTGAAGGAAGAGATACAAGATAGTCTTATTATAATACAAAGTAATGCTCTGAAAAGGAAAAAGAAAGAAAAACTAAATGCTAAAAAATCTGATGGCATACACTTTAAGAGGTTTTCCAACATTAATGAGTTCCCCTAGCCTGCCTATGGTCCCCAAGTAGCTAGAAATGGCGTTAGGTCTAAAACGAGTACTAGACTACCTTTGAAAAAACAAAGCCCAGACGCACCGATTTTTAATCTTTCCCCTTCTCTGCTTTGCCCAATGAGCTTATACGACCGTGCGAGCGCCACATTTGTGTGTGTGAATACACACACTGTAACGCAAGTGTGTGTATTCACACACTCTTTGTTATTTGGATAACCTTTCTGCTGTTGGTGTCATGGCGCATAACACGCCGGGTTCTCCGACGTCTCTGGTATTTCCACACCGAGATTCGTAGTGAGGGTTATCTCTAGGGCTGCAACTAACGATTATTTTAATAATCGATTAATCTGTCGATTATTTTTTCGATTAATCGATGAATCGGATAAACATTTGGAATTGCCGCATCTTTATTCAAAAACTGAACATTACATCAAATTCACAGCGCAGACTGAAGTGTAAAAACACCAGGTTATTGCTCCAACGTCCCGGAACTATTAAAAGTAATATTAAATAATAAAAATAATAAAAAAACATAACTGGGATAACACAAAAAAAAACATACAATGTATGATATACCTTAATATGTATATAAGGGATGTCCATGGTTAACCGGTCGAACCTATTGATACCATTTTCGAGACTCCTTGAAATATAACTTGTAATATTGCTTTAATTGCTGATAAGATGATAGTTCAAGATAGGACATTGAACAGGTCATAATTCTATCTTTACTATCTATTTTATATTACTGGGAAAACAAGTTTTCACCAAAATCTAAATTAGTATTATTATTATTTTTCTGTTGCATTTGAACGCATCAATCATATTACTGAGCCGACCTGAACACATCACATTTGACATTGTTTGTGACCATTGGTTAGTTTTTAAGCTAACTAGCTCTATATCCTGCCGATTTTAACATGGATTTAAAAACTGCATTACTATTTTTAACTGACGGGACTTTCTACACCGTCCGGTTGCGTGATTACTACCGCTGCTTTGAATGACTGTTGATGCACGCGGTGCCGACTCCGAGCCCGTCTGCACAACGTCTACAGCAGCAGCAGCTGACAGAGTTTTCGGTTGGACTAGACGGATACTGAGTTGAAGGAGTTTTTTTTAACCCAAAGACAGTGAAGGTCCAACACTTTTATGTAGGCCTACAGTCCAGTTTTAAGATATGACCAAAATACAAGCTGTGGTCGCTCACACTAAAGCTCGCTGTGGGCGTGCATGAACCATGAACCAACCTGTCGGCGGCTGGCTGTAAACAGTGCTGCGCCTATGAGTAACTTATTAATCGTGCGACACAACGAATCGACGACCAAATTCGTTGCCAACGCATTTAGTAATCGATTTTATCGATTCGTTGTTGCAGCCCTAGTTATCTCAGCCATGGTTGAGAAGGAATTGGGGGGAATGGAACTTTGGCTTTGACACTCTGAAGTCCATGAACCGCGGGGGAAGGGATTTAGAGCTCCACGACTCCCACAGGAGCACCCGTAGTGTTCTAGAATATTTACAGAACACGGCCAAAGGCTGTGTGCGCCTCGCCATTGAGAGATTTTATCCACTGGAAACAGAGCGCATGGTACCGTGGCCGCAAGCTGCCCTTGGCCACACCCCAACCCTCATCCTCTCCTCCTCATTTGCAATGAGGAGGAGAAATATTAACCTTTCCCATTGGAATGGCATCTCCAAGTGAAAGGTGTTGGAAGGAGTTGGGCCCAAACTATACCATTTGGTGCCCCCCCACTGGCCGGTGCCCCGGTCACTCGCCGTATGCAATCTATTTCTAATTCGGCCTTGAGCTTGAAGCCTGGGCCAAATTCAAGCGTGAAGGGAAAGAAACCTGTCTGCTGGATATAATTGAAAATACAGTTCTTTGAATCTGAATCTGCATTACCTCTATAATCAAATATATCCTATTTTATGTTTTATCAAGTGAAGTATCAATATATTAATATAACTGTGGCGTGTGTGGTTGGTGGATGGTTTAAGCAGCCTCACCTGGCCCGAGTCAGACTGGTTGGACTTTGGGGCTGGTGAGGCTGCAAACCTGTGGTGCATTGACCAATCAAGGCTCACGGTTTAAACCAGTCCATTTGATGCGTCATGCCTACTCTACAACACATTACCATCAATCAGCACACTGGGCAATGTTAAACAGTTAATTTCTTAAAGGGGACAAATTATGAGAACAACACTTTTCCTGGGTTTTTGGGGTGTTATTTTGGGTCCCTGTTGCTCCCACACGCATCCAAACTTTGAAACAAGTCTGTGCATGATTTTTTTTCCGCCGAGATCCCCCAATCCGGAGGAAGAGAAATGCAGGAGAAAGGGATTGTACTCCCGGAGCTGAGCTGCCGGACTGCCGCTCGGCGTCAGTCCAGTCGTCAAAGCCGTAGGGCCGCTGCCGATGCTTCGGCGGCAGTCCGGCAGCACCGGCGCTGTACTCCGGGAGATGAACTGCCACCGAAGCTGGCATCTCCTGGGCGGGAGGAGCTCGGCGGCAGTCCTGCAGCTCATCTCCCGGAGTATTCCCTTTCTCCTCCATGTCGCAGTTCATGGACTTCAGAGAGTCAAGGCCAAAGTTCCTTTCTCCCCCAATTCTTCTCAACCATGGCCGAGATATCCCCCACTACGAGTCTTTACTTGTTGTGGAAGTACCAGAGACGTCAGACGCAGTCTTTTTGATTCATAATATCATCCAAGGCGCACATATCTTTTGGCCATTATATTAGATATAATATTATATAAACACCCATACTGAATATTATTAGTATTATATTATATTATACAGATATATATAATAGCTCCAGGAGTCCGCAAACGGCAACAATCCCTTCTCCTCCATGCTGTGGTTCAGTTTCACAGCTCATTGGTCAATGGGCAGCAGCTAATTTGCATTAAAGCTACAGACTCCAGCACATTCTGAAGGGACTGAAAATGAGGGAAATAGCGGTAGGCAAGATCATTTTTCCTATAAGCTATTTCCAGCAAACGGCTTCAAAAACATGTTTTCTGGAACTCATATACTATGTTTACTTGTTGGGAAAACAGCATAATATGTCTCCTTTAAAGGTATCAAACACAATTGCCGGTGTTTCAACAGCGTATTAAAGTTTTATAGAATTATTATAGTATATGGCCAAAATTGCTTTTTAATGATGCTATGTAGCCAGACAAATCTTTTTCCTTTCAAGTATTTAAACCAAGAGTCATTTTTACAGCTTTAATAGGAAAACATGCACACATTTTCAACAATAATAGCACCACGCGCCACTCATTTACAATTGCGGCCACTGAAGTGTATTCCATTTCATTTGTGGAGACCTTTGTGCTTCATATTAGGCAGCAATTGACAGAACTTGTTGTCGAAGTTCCAACCCTGAAAAGGTCTTGCCATTTCTTTCTGACCTCCACATCGGACCTAGTGGTACCAGTGACCGCAGTCATTCTCTCTGCTATTTCCCCACTTCTTACATTTTTGCTTGTTGGTGTTGGCACCTTTTGAAGCGATCTAATAAAAGGCCTTTGTTGGCCTCTACCACCTCAAGGAGAACGTGAAGTTTTTCTGCTTTAAAGGTTTCTCTCCTCATTCAAACCTTGTCCTCCATTTTGCAAAATGCCTTCCCTGTTTCCGGAGGGTGTAATATAGGTGTGTCCTTTCACGTGAGCAATTAATTAATTGAACAATAACGCCATAGGCTGTTTAGCAATGTAGCACAGGGGCGCAACCAGGTTTGTATTCCATAGTACGCACAGTCCGGCTCCACCAGGCCCCCCTGCCGATATATTACTCGTAGACTGCTGTTAAATTTTAATCAGCAAAGACAGAGATATGTTAGAAGTCAACCACAACAACGTTTATTGCAGGAATTAAAAATTCCAAAAATACATGCACATCCGAATTGCATCGATCAAACGCCATGTCACAAGGCAACCCTATCACAATAATATATCAAATGATTCCATTGCGCTTGTGTGGGAGGTCACTTTCGAGCTGCACTTGCTGTCTCCCTCTGATTTTAATTATACCAACTTGGTTAAAATGTCCTCATAGTGATCAATGACAGGAGACGCACATAAATCATGCTGAGACCAGTGGGTTTCTGCAGGCGTTTTTTGTTGCACTGTAGGCACTTCGGTGACGCTCTGAAGTTCACTTTTTTTTGGACCTTGACAGTTACGAACATCCCCAACATTAGTGGAGTGCACAATCGACCAGTTTGGAGCGTTGTTTCTGCAGTGAACATAGACTGCTGCGGGACACTGCGATGCGTGCCTGAGCGCTGCGTGCTTTCCCGCTTACATTGCTAACCCCATCATACCCCTGCCCAACAATATGGGCAGGATCGATACCAAAATCTCCTAATCGGGTCAGCAATAGCCATGTCAATGCCTAGCTTCTGGGTTTGAATGATTTGAATGGATGGAACGTTGCATTTTTAATGTTTACACCAAAGATCCTTGACTAGAGAATGCGAGCTAATCAATGAAACCTTATGCAGAATCAGAGAAAGTGTTCTCTCTCTGCTGTGCAAAGCATGTTTCAGGAATCAGCACATTAAGGCCCCGTCCACACGAAGCCGAAACGGGCGAAACCGTTCCGGTTTCGATCTATCCGGTTTCGGAGTATCTCCGTAAAGACGGAGTCAAGGGAAACCGGGTAGATCTGTCGAAACGCTGTAGTACACATGCCAGGTCCATAAGGTGCTTCTGCTACAGAAATCCAGAAGAAAATTAAATAAGAAGAAGAGGAGAGCATGCGCATAAAGGCTGCCCCCCGAACCACTAACAACACAAACAAACAGTCAGTCAACAGTCTCAATAAATAAAGGCTTAGCAACCCAACAAGGGAAATGATCTGCCGCAGAACGATTACAAGCCTGTAGTCCGCCATCATCTTGGTTGTTGTGAGTTCCGAGACTCTGCGGGCTTAACAGTCATTGGCTAGAGGGTAGAGGGGTGGGGCGATGACTTCATGGTTTACGGTTTCAGTCGGTTTCAGGCGTCCACACCAATCCAAAACGAAACCGGGTAGATTTGAAACCACCTCCGAGGGTGGTTTCAGAAGTTTACGGTTTCGGTCAGCGGATTCGCCGGCTTCGTGTGGACGAAAGGCCGAACCGTACAAGACGTTTGCGGTTTCGCCATGAAATCGGCTTCGTGTGGACGGGGCCTAAGATAAATGTAGTTGTCACGCAGTTACAAGCTATTTTAATTTTTGTAACTTGGAATTATTTCAGGGGGGAAAATGATGAAAGAAATTGTACGCACAGCAAGTTCAGGATTTAGGACTGATGTCGGACGAGGCCTAATCAATTATGTTTTAATACTTTAAGCATTCATATTATTGTAGTCTATACTTTTCGTAGGCTACTCTGCTGTTGGCCTTGATGGGGAGATATTTCTTTGCACACTATGAACTCCTCCTTTCTGAAGTCAGGACCTAAACTTGGCTTAACTGCAGGTTTTTAGTGTATTTTATGAAATTAATACTTTAATAACAGAATGCAAAGGCAATGTTGTTGTGTCTTTTATACTTTAACCTCAACATGTGGCAAATATTGTTATGTGTGGGAATTAATTATCCTAGATATTTAAATGAGATTCTGAAATAGTCTTCAAACTATTAACTTCTAGTCTGCACTGCTTCATTTAAGGTGTGAGAGTGTCAGGACAGTGGCATGTTTGAGTCCCAGCCCAAATCTTGTTTAGTATAGACATCTCTGGCAGGATGCCCCCATACCATTTCATTCATTAAAAAAATCACCTAAATGACTTTGTAGTAAGGGCAGGATAGTCTAGCGTCTCCTAAATGACTAGCTATTAAAGGCAGGATAGTGTAGTGCAGGGGTCCCCAATTACTATTAAACTCCCCTTGGAAACAATGGACGACTCAACCCCCAACCCCAACGGCCATCGAGCTACCAAACCAATCAGCTTTAAAACTCACCCCTTGACAGGCCTTCCTGTAGTCTTCTTTCTGTTTTGTGTATTGTTGTTTGCTCGATTGTATGCGCTTTGAGATTGTACAAACAAAAAGTGATTTACAAATAAAATGTATTATAATACTATTATTTGTATATTTGACATCAGATCGTCTTCCTTAGCAGGATAATCAGACAGAAAAAATACTAAAGATTACTTTACAAATAAATAAGTTTATACTTTATAACCATTTTATTTGAACATAAGGGAACTGGTTATTCCCTGAAATTAAACATTACAAAAATAGGCAAAATAGACGGACAAAACAAAACATATGTTAACAATGGTTCTGGATTATGGGGAAAAGTGTGGTTTGAATTTATTTAATATATTGTATTTTCTGTGTTGATTAATTATTATTTCTCTGATTCTGCTTCAAGCAATAAAATGACAGAACGTTAGTGATATCTCTACTTCTCTGATCCCCACAATATATATATATATATATAATCTAATTAAAATAAAAATATACATATTTTGTTGTCTTCAGATCAATTTATGGTGGGCTGGGTCTGGCCCTTGGGCCGCCTATTGGGGCCCTCTGGTGTAGTGCCTCCTAAAGTACTAGGTAATACATTTTCTTTACTAATAATAACTTTGAAGCCAAAACAATGAAAACATCCTCAGATTGTGCTTTCAATTTGTGATAAAGAATCATTTTTAATTGAATAAATAACCTAATCCGTCTCATCTCAGTCCACACTGAGAAGCGGACCCGGTCTGGTGTATGGTTACTCTGTGCCACATTGATTCATATGGAGGATTAAGCGGCTCTGGAATCAGCCACTGACACTAGCTCAATTATAGGAGGTCATCACTCTGCGGACATCGGCTAGCGCCCATGATGGGGAGGAAATGTGTCTAATAGATGATTGGTTATGCATTGCCTTGGCATATATCCCTGCATCCACTTGTAGAGCGGAGCTCTCTGTATGAAGCTCACGTGAGGACTGGTGTTGATCAACAGCAACAGCTCTTCCCCTGACCGCGCTCGCCTCTGGAAGGTGGGAGTGAGGATGGATGGATGAGAGTGTGATTGATAGAAATGAGCTGAATTGATTTTTCGTACGATGTTCCAAAGATACCAAATTCTCAAATGAATAAAAAAAGAGCATTATCTAAATTAGGTTTACAAAAATGACAAAACAAATGTTGAAATTGTAGGGAAACGGATAAAAATGGATTTAGATTAGATTAGATTAGATTAGATTAGATTAGGCTTTATTGATCCTTTTGGGATGACTCCCTCAAGGAAATTGATTGTCCAGTAGTTTACAGAAAGAAACACAATATTAAATTATATACAATATAAGATAAACAATACACTCTTAGATAACTATAAAAAGTAAAAAGTAAACAGTAAACAATAATTATAATAATAATATAAGATAAACAATAAACTCTTAACTAACTACCTAACTATAAAAAGTAAACAATAAACAGTAAACAGTAAACAATAAACTCTTAGCTAATATAGAAAGTAGAGATAATAATATAAGTAAAACAGGATTCAAGTAAAATAAAAGATAAATGTAGAGAACTGTATAGAGGATTAATATAAATAAATAAATATATATAAATAAATAAATGTAAACATATATAATAATAATAATACATTTAATTTAAAGGCGCCTTTCAAGACACCCAAGGTATATATATATACATATACACATGCACATACATACAGTATATACACATATATATATACATATACATACACATATATATACATACATACACATACATACACACATACACATACGGCATTGTGGATAAATATATCGGTAACACTTTATAATAACTACACACAATTCATCATTTATTAAGCATTTTTTACCTATTGGGTAATGGTTTGTTCACCATTAGTTATTTATTGTTCATACATAACGTATCATTAGTAAAGCATTTCTTCACACAGTTATAAATGGGTTTGTTCATAGTAAATAAGCCTTCTAAAAAACTATTAAATAATGGTTTGTTCACCATTAGTTATTTATTGTTCATACATAACGTATCATTAGTAAAGCATTTTTTCACACAGTTATAAATGGTTTGTTCATAGTAAATAAGCCTTCTAAAAAAGTAATTTTACCATTATTATCTAGGTACTTAGGAATGTATAAGGCCGGTTAAAACCTGGAAGTTGATGATTAACAGACTATCTAGACCTACATTTGTTCATGCCTTAAATAAAATGTTATGATTTAGAAATAGGCCTCAACTAATAGCTGGGGTGTTAATACATATGTTACAAATACTTACCAATTAGGTTATCCATGATTAATTCATGAGTTACTATGGATTAGTTGACTACATGGTGTGAGCCCATCTAAAGTGAGCACTTTCTATGCTTTACAAAGCATTTATAAATGAATTGCAAACATAACCTGGACACAAATATGTATTATTCTATTTGGACATGCCTTCAGAACTATGCCTACGGATAGTTAGTGTTACTGCATCTTTAACAAGCACTTAACACTTCAATTCATGATTAACTCATGAGTTACTACTGATTAGTTGACTATATGGTGTGAGCCCATCTAAAGTGAGGACTTGCTATGCTTTACAAAGCATTTATAAATGAGTGGCAAACATAACCTGGACACAAATATGTATTATTCTATTTGGACATGCCTTCAGAAATATGCCTACGGATAGTTAGTGTTACAGCATCTTTAACAAGCACTTAACAACACTTCAACTCATGATTAACTCATGAGTTACTACGGATTAGTTGACTACATGGTGTGAGCCCATCTAAAGTGAGGACTTGCTATGCTTTTCAAAGTATTTATAAATGAGTGGCAAAAGCTAGCAGATACCAAAGAGACACAAGTCAAATAAGTATTATTTTAAGAAAAGGGAAAGAATTGTCAAAGTGTTGAAAACGTACAAATATTTATTTAAAACTAAATACATTATAATTATTTTCAACACAAATTGTGTTTTTAAACAGTGACTAAGATCACACCCCAGGGGGAAAAAAATGAACTGAAAATAAGCTATGAACAATGGTATTGAACAAACATTAAAAAAAGGCAAATTACAATAAATAAAAAAATACAATTAATGCATACTTATGTTGTCATAAAATAAACCAACAACAATATAAACACATGCATGCACAATTCATTAAAACTACCTAGGCCTACTTATATTTTTTTGAGATGTCGTGCATTAGCCGACCAAATGCACCATGGTGGTGCTTTTTCGCCAGCCACTCGTTCCACTCTATGAGGGTCAAATGGTCAGAGAGCAGACTTTCTGACCGATTGCCCCTCAGTCTCCATATCTGCTCCTTGTAAGAGCGCCAGGCCCTCTCCACGTGCTGAGTATGAGCCCCCGTACGCGGATCAACATACCACCTACTGTGATTCACAGTATGATGGTGGTACCCAAGCCCTGAGAGTACACGGTAGGAACGCCATTCATCACTTATAATTGATGTCCCTGGTCTGACATGGTGAACTATTAAAGGCACGAGGTGCCCCCTGGATCTCTTCTCCACAAGGCGCAAAACTGGCCTCCTTGCCTCTCCATTCACGCCAAGCATCCCAAATACCCACTTCCGCCGTCTCCACCCACCAGCCATCCTTCCTCTTCCATACTTATACAGGAAAAAAACAATACAGATATAATCAGTTATATATTTTACTATTATACAATCATATTACTATAAAAAAATAACTAGATTAACTACTGTTTTTCACAAGTATCAAAATGTTGTAAACTAAAGCTAAAAACATACCTTTCGTTTGTGTCGAAAATGGCTCTCATCAATAGCTACAAACTCCCTTCTCCCACCAATCTGCTGACGTGTCCGCCTCCTCAACCTCTCCATCGCAAACACACATGCCTCCCTTATTTTTTTGGCCATTTGTCAGAGTGGCTGAACTGGCTGCAATGCTGTCTTCCATCATGTCAATTTGTCTAAGTCTAAGACCCTGTGAAAATCTTCAAAGGTAAATCGAAAAAATGTTGTACTGTTAATACATTTAACACAATCAAAGGGACCAGCAAAAAAAAAAACAATACACTGTATTGTTTCTTCAATAATTAATTCAGCTTGACTGGCTTAAAGTCTTGCTACGCAGTTTCTTAGCTAGAACATTTATTTTGTCACATACAGCAATCATCTCCTAACGATCCACTAGCTGCCTGTCCGCTGAATATGCTAGCTCTCTGTTTTGTTTGAAACATCAACAGCCGTGACGGCACCCAAAAATAATTCGAGAACCTTCAACATAGAAATGTGGTTAACATCATATTCAGACAACCAAGCACATATTAACCGAGCACTCTATACTATTCATTTTGTTCTTTTATTTATTTTTAAAAAGAAAATGCTTTGCATGTTTCAAGTACTCAAATTATAGGCTCTTTTTCTCTGTGTGTTTTACTTTTCTACACTTCCTCTGCTCAAGTGCATGGTGCTATTTCAAAAGGTCCTTGCTCACTTAACTGCTGAACTTTAAAGGCTCTCTGTCTCTACTACCTAGCAGCCACCATGTCTAGCAACACAACAGTCTTTCTACGCATTATCTGTTTTAGCTTTCAATGACATGTTAAGTCACTTTTGCATTGTCATGCACTGGTAATTCCTTGGAATAACATTTGTAGTTATTTTTGCTAATAGGGTTGTATAAAGGTGGTTATATTATATACCTATTGTTAACCTTACACATAACACATAACACTAAAAAGTACTAACATAGCCAATAATAACAAGCAATGACAAATATAATGTTAACTCAACAATAGCACATACATTACAATAATACGAATAATAATGCAATCATAATACATTGAGTGTAGGCTTAAACATGTTCAGCTACAAAACAAATAGTAATCAATTAAAATAAAAAGGTAAAACTATAAAAAGTTAATAAAAGTATGGCTCCATAATCAATTACATTAACAGAATGGCGAGGTGATTTCTTAAAACTCAAATGTATTGCTTACCTACCTGTACATGAATTGCATCCAATTTTTCAGAGAGACCTTTGAATGACTGAACATTGACTTATGCCGCACAGATTTTTGTGTGGGCTTTCTGTAATGTGCAGCCCGTCGACAGATCCTAACAAACAGTAACATACCGTCGTTGTTATTTAGAGAGGTGCATCATACAATTAAAATACAATCAGCACAATTGTACATGTCCCCATATTTTACTATAAACTACAAAATACATGATAAGGAAAAGGGAAGCAGTCGTTGCTTATGAAGTGAGCTGAAATATGTGTAAATGTGTAAATAAATGAAGGCAATCTTTCCCAGCACACTGTTTAGAGTTACTTTCTTCAAGTGTGCAACATGTGCACCCCAAGTAGGCTCAGTCTAGTCCCATATGAAGTTGAAGAAATAAATTACTTCGTTTTTTTACAATAAAAAAGCATATCATGCTATTCAAACTGAATGTATCTCATCTCAGCTATCCCTTTCTTACCAAGCATATTGGTCCACACTGTTTCCTCTTCTCTTCAGCTCCATGCCATGATAGCATTTACTGCATTTCATTTTTCTTCTCAAAAGTTTCTTCCTCTGAAACCACTTAATAAGCTTCCAAGCATTTTGTTTAGAGACTTCCTGATGTAGAAGGTTTCTCACACTGCTGAATCTTGTCATTGCACTGGTGAATGATGCCGCCAGGATCGTGCTGCCACATAATCTAACGCCTGCGTTAAGTAGGAATAGCGTCATCAACGTGGGACAAAGAAAGGTTTCGCGCTTATTCTATAGTGATATAGCCACCTGTTCCAGTTGCTGGACAGTATCAGTAATAATGGCAAACAGAAAACGGATACAGACCAGAGGAAAAAAACATGTAGAGGAGACAGAAGCGGAAGGCAGCAGTGTTGGTGAGTATAAACAGAGAATGTCTAATATGATTAGTAGACGGGCTCTAGTATAAATATATATATATATTTTTTTTTTAAACCCACATTGATTGACAATGAGGTAGATTGCTTGCTAGCTACTTATACAGTACAGCCACATATAGTAGCTAGCTACTCATATGCGGGGGCACTGAACTGCATCAGCAATTTAATGAATAAGTGAGAGTTTACTGTAGCCTAACTACCATGGAACGTCAACAAATTAATTCAGCATGTTTCTCCTGATTTCAGCAAACCAAATTAATCTTGTGAACATATTATAAAGACAGTATAAGATAACCGAATGAAAACCTCTGAATGCAGTCTGTAATGAACTAATTGTATAGTATTTCACACTGCATACCTGAACAATAAGCTATACAGGCGTTAGAAAAGGAAATTGACTGAAATCCATTAGTTTAATTTCTTTCTGTCAGATGAGGTTACTTTAATAGGCTAACAGTTAATGTTTTATAGGCTACTTTATGAAACCCGTGCTTGAATAGAAGAAAGACATTTTACTGAATTCCTGTGATTTGTCCAGTGTCCAGTGATTTGACTTGAATTAGATGTTCTACATTCATTCAATAATGACATATGTATTTCTTTTAGGTGCGTCAGCAGCCCCCACAGCACAGCTGGCACTAAACAATAAAGCACATGAGTTGCAGATGTGCAAAAAGAAAATGGAATGGCAGAATGACTGAGAAAATAGAGGAGTTGACCAAGGAGAGAGATTTCCTCAAGGAACAACTAGTATCCGGCAAGTCTCCCAACAAAATGTTTAGTCAAAGTGTTGGTTTGTTTTTAGTAGGGTAGAAGGAAGGCATTGCGTGTCCTCTTCGCCTCCAGTCCGCCACAGTCATCTGCCGAGTGGTCCAAGAATGTGGGCTTTGACTTCGAACTTCGTAATTCGAATATAATTCGAATATCAAAATATAAATCAAAATTCGAACAAATATTAGGCAGCCCTTAATATTCGAACCTGTTATGGGCAGGCCAAGAGGGAGAGACGTCGGATTACCTGACGCAGTCTATTCATAATATTGTAATGACCACGGAAGAGGCAGTGACTGAAGTATTGATTAGACAGCGATTTATTAGAAACCTAATAAACCGTTGGAACACGCAAGACCGGTAACCATAGCAACGCCGGTAAACCAACCTCGCAAAACCCAATCCAGGGCTGAATCCGAATACTCATTCTTATAGTATGCATTTTGTAGTACACCACAAATATAGCGCGTCCGAATGCTCAGTACGCATTGTGTAGTATGGAAAACGTTAAAGAATGCGTACTACCGCCACAGTATACAACGGTAGGTCCCTACGCTATCCCACAATGCAACCGGAGTCTGGTAACGAACGAAGAAGAGATGGCTGACCCGACACTAACAGCGGCTTAGAAAGACGTCGTAGAAAGCGGCGAAGAAAAGAGATTAAAAAAGTAAAGTAAGTAATTAAGTAAAAAGAGACATTTTTAATTTAATAGCAACGATGACAAGACGGAAAACAGGTAACTTATCAAGGTAATTTTGCCGGCATCTGAGGGGAGATACGTCATATCCAAACGTCCGGTGGAGTTTCAGAGGCGTTCTACGCATAGCTGTAGTACGGTGAAGTAGTAGACACTGAACAGAAATAGCATGTACTAAGTATTCAGATTCAGCCCAGGTCTTACTGAAGGCATTTAATGGTCAAAATAGTATTAATAAATATTCGAATATTAATATTAATAAACAAACGAACTTCGAATATGATTTTTTGGGCCAAAGTCAAAGCCTCCATATTAGCAGATTCACACATTCCCTTTCCACAGTCCATCAGGTTATTGAACTGCTGTTATTAACACACAACCGCAAACTCATGATGTTAAAGTCTTCGCTTAGTAAGGTTCTGGTTTAAGAGGCAGTCTTTGCTTTCATCGGAAATAGTACTACTATTGCTTGGCAGCAGGCTACATCTATCAATTAATGAAAGGAACGTCTGACTCTCAGTCTGCGTGTGTTTGTGTACCTGTTATTCGCATATCTCCCGAATACAATTTACATTAGTATTGTGATTGTTGTTTTAACATTCACATTAGTGTTAAAATTACTTTAAAAAGTAGTGGGGGAAAAAGTGGGACCATGAACTTGCAGGATCTGGCTGTGCATTGTATGCGTGCACATATGTGTTGTTATGTATTATGTGTTGTGACTTTTATGTTTGTATTTTAATCTTTTTAAACAGCTCTTAAAAAAGATGAGCCCAAAGCAACTGCCGGTTCCAGTAGTGTCTCTACACTGGACTCAGCTTCCTCCGAGATGAGTTCAAAGAGTACGGACTCAGAGTCATCCAACAGCTCATCCTCAGGGGACAAGAAGAGGAAGAAGAAGGGGAAAGGGAGAAAGAAGCTATCCAAGAGGGTTAAAATGGAAAAAACACTGCAAAGAGGTTAGAAATACTAATTTCACCACTTTCCACTCACCTGGGTGCTAGATCACTCCTGGTTCGCTGTGTTGTGTTCTCCAAGCTGGCTCTTCCCATATGATGTGACATTGCTTGTGTGATTGTTTCTAGCACTCACACAGTGAATTTTAGAGGAATAGCTTGTGGTCATCTCATATTCTAGATTGAAATCAGATTTAAGTGTGTAGCTGACAAGCCACACTAGATTCATAGTGTAGTGTAGTGTAGTGTGTGTGTGTGTGTGTGTGTGTGTGTGTGGGGAAGTAGATTTTGTGTATGTGTGCTCCTTCACTCTGTGTGTGTGCTCCTTCACCCTGTGTGTGTGTGGGCATTCCACCACTGTAGCTTCTCCTGCCTCTCACCGGCAACACATACTGAGCATAGTTGCCGTTGTGTGTGTGTGTGTGTGTGCAAGGAGATAGTGTGTGTGTGTGTGTGTGTGTGTGTGTTAAAGATGAGTACAGTATGAGTACAGTAATATAAATGACAAAACTCCTACTATAGATAGCACTAATTGTATGTTCTCTTAATTGCAGCCCGGAATCCCGAGCAGGCTTTGGCCCGGTACAAAAAGATTCTTAAATGCTACAAGAGGCTTGGAACCATGTCTGGGGCATTTCGAAAGGTCGGTGTTGACCGTAATACAGTGGTGGTCAATGCACCAATCGCCGAGCTTTCCATTGCTGCCCCAGACCAGTACAAGGAAGCTTTGAAAACGTATACCCATTCCACAAAATTGAAAGCATTTGCGGAACACTGTGCCTTGACAATTCTAGGCGATGTAGAAATAGTTGACGCAGTCAACACGCTTAAAGCCAGTGGTAAGCTGCTACCACTGAAAAAGAAATAATTATGTGCATTTTGTATTATGCTTTACAAGTGTTCCTGTAAAGTAATTTTTACATTTTCTGTACAATACCACTGTTCATATTTTATCTGTATTTTTTTGTTGTGTGTTCTTTGTTGAAAAGAAGAATTTATGTAGTTTAAAATAAATATTTGTACGTTTTCAGCACTTCAGCACATAGCTTCTTTCCCTTTTCTTAAAATAATATTTTGTTTTAACTTGTGTCTCTTTGGTATCTGCTAGCCACTCATTTATAAATACTTTGTAAAGCATAGCAAGCCCTCACTTTAGATGGGCTCACACCATATAGTCAACTAATCAGTAGTAACTCATGAGTTAATCATGAATTGAAGTGTTGTTAAGTGCTTGTTAAAGATGCTGTAACACTAACTATCCGTAGGCATATTTCTGAAGGCATGTCCAAATAGAATAATACATATTTGTGTCCAGGTTATGTTTGCCACTCATTTATAAATGCTTTGTAAAGCATAGCAAGTCCTCACTTTAGATGGGCTCACACCATATAGTCAACTAATCAGTAGTAACTCATGAGTTAATCATGAATTGAAGTGTTGTTAAGTGCTTGTTAAAGATGCAGTAACACTAACTATCCGTAGGCATAGTTCTGAAGGCATGTCCAAATAGAATAATACATATTTGTGTCCAGGTTATGTTTGCAATTCATTTATAAATGCTTTGTAAAGCATAGAAAGTGCTCACTTTAGATGGGCTCACACCATGTAGTCAACTAATCTGTAGTAACTCATGAATTAATCATGGATAACCTAATTGGTAAGTATTTGTAACATATGTATTAACACCCCAGCTATTAGTTGAGGCCTATTTCTAAATCATAACATTTTATTTAAGGCATGAACAAATGTAGGTCTAGATAGTCTGTTAATCATCAACTTCCAGGTTTTAACCGGCCTTATACATTCCTAAGTACCTAGATAATAATGGTAAAATTACTTTTTTAGAAGGCTTATTTACAATGAACAAACCATTTATAACTGTGTGGAAAAAATGCTTTACTAATGATACGTTATGTATGAACAATAAATAACTAATGGTGAACAAACCATTATTTAATAGTTTTTTAGAAGGCTTATTTACTATGAACAAACCCATTTATAACTGTGTGAAGAAATGCTTTACTAATGATACGTTATGTATGAACAATAAATAACTAATGGTGAACAAACCATTAACAAATAGGTAAAAAATGCTTAATAAATTATGAATTGTGTGTAGTTATTATAAAGTGTTACCAATATATCATATATGAAATGACGGTGAGCAAGGGGTGGCTGACAGTTAAATCAAATTAAATAAATTAGCAGTTCAAATTAAGCAGTGGAATAGGTTATATCTCTCCTCTTTACTCTATTACTTCTATTCTATTTCCTCCTACTTCCCTCCGAGTGAGGAGTTGTATAGTGTGATGGCATGAGGGACAAAGGAGTTCTTTAGTCTGTTGGTCCTAACTTTGGGAAGGAGCAGCCTTCCACTGAACAGGCTCCTCTGGTTGCTGATGACAGTGTGCAAGGGGTGGCTGGCATTGTCAATAATGTCCAGCAGTTTGTCCAGTGTCCTCCTCTCTGCCACCGTCACCAGTGGTTCCAGCTCCATGCCGACCACAGAGCCAGCCCGCCTGATCAGTTTATCCAGTCTGGAGGTGTCCCTCTTGTTTATGCTGCCTCCCCAGCACACCACAGTGTAGAAGAGGACGCTGGCAACCACAGACTGATAAAACATCCACAGCAATTTGCTGCAGATGTTGAATGACCGCAATCTCCTCAGGAAGTACAACCTGCTTTGTGTCTTCCCATACAGGTAGCTGGTGTGTGTTTTCCAGTCCAGTTTGTTATCCAGCCAGACCCCGAGGTATTTGTAGGAATTCACAGCCTCCACCTCAGCTCCGTCTAGCAGGACTGGTCTCGGACTTGGTCTGGATCTTCCAAAGTCAATGACCAGCTCTTTTGTCTTAGAGGTGTTAAGCTGTAGCCGGTTAGTGTGGCACCAGAGAGCAAAGTCCCCCACCAGACTCCGATACTCCTCCTCTCTGTCACCCCTAATACACCCAACGATGGCTGTGTCATCGGCGTACTTCTGTAGATGACACAGCTCAGAGTTGTAGCAAAAGTCTGAGGTGTACAGGGTGAAGAGAAGAGGGGCCAGCACTGTACCCTGGGGGGCTCCAGTGCTGCTGACCACAGTGTCAGACGTGATGTCCTTCAGCCTGACGTATTGTGGCCTGTCAGTGAGGTAATCATCAATCCAGTTCACCAGATAGGGTTCCACTCCCATCCTGTTCAGTTTGTCGTGAAGCATAGGGGGCTGGATGGTGTTAAAGGCACTGGAGAAGTCCAAGAAGAGAATCCTCACTGTGCCGCTTCCCTTATCCAGATGGGAGTGGACTCGGTGTAGCATGTAGAGGATGGCATCCTCCACACCAACATCTGGCTGGTACGCGAACTGCAGGCGGTCCTGGGCGTGTTGTACCTGGGGTCTGAGGAGGTTGAGGATGAGCCGCTCCAACGTCTTCATCAGGTGTGAAGTGAGTGCCACCGGTCGGAAGTCATTCAGCTCGCTGGTCCTGTTCTTCTTCGGAACCGGAACGATGCAGGATGTCATCCAGATCGTGGGCACTCTCCCTAGCCGCAGGCTAAGGTTGAAGATCCGTTGTAGCGGCTCTCCCAGTTCTGCAGCGCAGGTCTTCAGCAGTCTCGGACACACTTTGTCTGGTCCTGCTGCTTTCCTGGGCTGGAGCTTCCTCAGCTGTCCTCTGACCTGGTCTATGGTGATGTGAGGCGGGGATTGTGTTGAGGTGGGGGGGGAGGAGGGGGATGTTGTGGTGTCTGGGGGGAGGTGTGTAGAGGGAAGAAGGAGAGATGGCTGTGGTGAGGGTGGGGGTGGTGGTGATGGTGGTGGTGGTGGTGGTGGGGGGGACGAGGGCTGGTTGAACCTGTTGAAGAAGTCATTCAGCTCGTTCGCCCTCTCCGTTGTCTGCATTGTCCCCCCTGTAGCTCTGGTCTTTGTGTTGTGACCTGTGATGGTCCTCACACCTTCCCAGACCTCCCTCATGTTGTTCTCCCTCAGCTTCTGCTCCACCTTTCTCCTATAGCTGTCCTTAGCTTCCCTCACACAGTGTTTCACCTCCTTCTGTGCTGCCTTCATGGCCTCCCTGTCCCTGCTCCTGAAGGCAGCCTTCTTCTTGTTGAGGACAGCCTTGACTTCCCGCGTTACCCATGGCTTGTTATTAGGGTAGCAGCGGACAGTCCTGACAGGGGAGACCACGTCTGCGCAGAAGTTGAGGTACTCCGTCAGACAGTGTGTCATCACCTCTATGTCCTCACCATGCGGGTCGATCAACACATCCCATACTGTGGTATCGAAACAGTCTCTCAGGGCACTTTCCATCTCAGGGGACCACCTCCTGATGGTGCGAGTTGTCACCGGCTGTCTTTGGACCAGTGGGATGTCCAGTGGCTGTAGGTGAACCAGGTTGTGATCAGACTTCCCTAGTGGGGGGAGGGGAGTCGCTCTATATGCATCCCTCAAATTAGCATAGAGGAGATCAATTGTCCTGTTGTTTCTGGTAGTACAGTCTACAACCTGGTGAAAAACTGCCAAAGTAGAATCCAAAGTTACGTGATTAAAGTCCCCAGAGATGATCATAAATGCCTCAGGGTGCTGTGTCTGCAGCCTTGCTGTGACGGAGTGTATCTTCTCACAGGCAGTGGCTGCGTCCGCTCTCGGAGGAATGTAAACACAGACGGTGATCACATGACTAAAATCCCTCGGCAGATAATATGGCCGCAGGCTAACAGCAAGCAGCTCGAGGTCCCGGCAACATGAGACTGTCTTTACGGAGATATGTCCTGGGTTACACCAGCGGTTGTTGACATACATTATGAGACCCCCACCTTTGCTTTTTCCGCTCGCTTTAGTGTCTCTGTCGGCTCTCACGGCAGTGAATCCCAGCAGGTCCACGTTAGCATCCGGTACAAGGTGGTTGAGCCATGTCTCCGTAAAGATGAACAAGCTGCTGTCACGGTAGATCCGTTGGTTGTTCAGCGCGGACAGCTCGTCGATCTTGTTCGGCAGCGAGTTCACATTCCCCATGATTACGGAGGGAATAGATGGTTTGTAGCGCCTACGATTATCCGCTAGCTCAGCCTTTATCTTAGCTCCAGCCTTGCAGCCCCTGGGTCTCCTCCTCAGCTCCGCTGGGATTGGGTGTCGTATCCCAGCCCGTCCGTTTGTTTGTTTGTTGTTTGTTTTGTCCGTTTGTCCGTTTGTTTGCAAAGCCAGTAGTTCCTCTCTTGAGTAAGTGAGAGAGCTGGCTCTTGGTTGCATTTTTAGAAAGAAATAGAATAGAAGTATCTATAGTATATAGTATATAGTTTAGTATAGTACAGTATATATATTAAACACACAATAAGTAGAAAGAAGTTAAAAAACGGGAGAGCTACTGGAGAGGCAGCCGTCTCCCACAGCGCCATGGCAACAACAGACGTGTTGTAAATTAATCAAAGTAAATTGCAGAGGAGTTCTTCCCATTGGGCAGAACTAGTGAATTAGAGCCTGACAGAGTCCCCATTGATAACTCTTCAAGGTTATAGCTGAAACATAGCACCTATTATAAAGACGTGTGTGTGTGTGAAGTGGCAAATCTTTGCTCTGGATATTGCCACGCGAGGTGAATGGCGAGGGTCCCGACGCACTTGTTCCAGAAAAAGCACTCGCAGAAAGTTCATGTGAATGGTGTTTTAATCAGAACAATTCCGGTTTACTTTCTGTTACAGTCCAAAGGATGAGGAATGATAATACATGATATACCTTTACGGGAATATGGGAGTATGTGGTCGGAAACTTTTCCGCCTCGCTATCACGCTACCCTCAAACTAAACCCACTATTTATTCAATTAGCCGGTACGCCGGCAAGTCAAGGGGGAGGGGTTACGTGCCACCTGATAAATGACGTAAGCAGGTAGGTGTCAAAATAAATAAATAAATAACCATTTTCTTTTCCTGGCTTGCAAACTGTGGTCATAACTTAAATGAAAACTAAATCAGAAATCAGAAACCATGAAACCACAAACATGGCTCCTACAGTGTGTGTGTGTGTGTGTGTGTGTGTGTGTGTGTGTGTGTGTGTGTGTGTGTGTGTGTGTGTGTGTGTGTGTGTGTGTGTGTGTGTGTGTGTGTGAGAGAGATAATACCTTGTTAAGCAAATACTTATTTGGCTTTGGAAAGCAGAACAGACCTCTGAGTTAAATGACAGACTCAGCGCTGACCTGGTTACCAAACGTCTCCTAGTGCTGTGCAGTGTGCCTATGTTCCCATGACTACTCTACTACAACCTCTGGAGCCAACCTTCTGTCAATGTCACATATGAATGGAATAATGAATCAAATGTGTTATAACAATACGAATAACAGGCTTTATTATTAATTGTGAAAGCTACAAATCTTAAAAAATAAATAAATTCACAGCTTACAATATGCCAGAGGGTGTATATCAACCGTCCCATTGAGACAGCAAGCGCAGGATACTTCTCTACAGTGGAAAAACTCAAAGCTCCAAACTAATTAATCAAAGCCTACCCTTCAGTGCACAGTCATCGCTGGAGATGGCATTTTCAGGCCCAAGTGCATTCTGGGTTCACAAGGCTGCTTGACTGCCACAGATAATGTCCTCTTACTAGACTCCTGAGTTCTCGCCGTTCTAACATTGCAGAAATTGTTATATGCTTTGATTTTGAGACAGAACCCCTGAGTTGTTGTCAAGTGGAAACTAAGATAATATCTGAAACTTAAAGGGAGAAGTCCTTTCCCTTTAAACCGTACTGTAACCACTGTCGCCGTATGACGTCAAACATCCACAGAAGTAGAAATGGTAAAATAAGACCTAAGATCACCATTAGACGTTTTGTACCAACGTGAATGTCTTGGCCAATACTGTGTAAACATAGCCTTTTTCACAGGACCTAGCTGCATAACAAATAATCCAAACAGGAAAATATTCCAACTCATAAAGATAGTTAACAATAAATCCCAAACATTAATTCAAAATAAATAAAGGTAGAAGGGTTGGTTGAGAGGCACATAAGCTTTTAAGCAAAGCGAGAAGAGCGGTGCAATACTATCATACGCAGCCTATCATAGCCCATGGTGCACGACCATGACTTCGCTCGGGCCGTGTGTGTGTGTTTGTGTGTGTGTGTAAAAGGACAATAAGGTGCATGATTGCAATGTATGCATGGACAATTGCAGAACAAATTACTTTGGCTTTCAATTCGCCTCCACTTTTTTCCGGTTCCTACCATCAAGTGCTTTCACTACCTTTCCTATTTTTGTCACACATTCATCTCTTATTACATTTGATTTTCCTTCTGGCTGCAGAAAGATGAGCCAACGGCAGCTACAATTTTGCCGCTTCCTTTCAGCTCCTGATTGGTTCTTTGGAGACAAACATGTTTACTTTAGACCAGAGGACATCACACACACTCTGTTTATCTTCCCCTTTCGTTAACTGTTGAAGAACAGATTACCGGACACTTCAGAAGGTTTTTGTTCAGTGGGTTCAGATGAGTTCTGGCGCTCCACCGGATAAGGGGAGGTGGATGGACGTTGGACTCTGCAGAAATGAAGGAGCTCTTAATGTTGACAACTCTGGAACACTGTTATTTGTCAAGCTAGGTGGATGAGGTATAACCGACATTCTTGTCTGCTCGTGGCCAAAGTAAAAAACTAGCCTGCATCAAGCACTGTGGATAAACTCAGAAGATCAATAGTTGTGTCAAATCAAAAACACATCATTGGGAATTCTATTTTCAGCAAATGAATTCACCTGTGTACCGGAGCGCCGATGTGAATGCAAATGGGCCCTTTGGCAAGGTGTATCTGAAAGGGATCTGTCGACCCTCTGGTGCTCCAGGGAAGTGGGAAAACCCTCACTACATTAATAAACTGAATATTATTCAAGAACAGTTTTTACAGCTCAAACCCACGGTGGCAAACCGTTCGGATTACAACTTCTAAGTTCTAAAATACGTGACGAGAGCCTTGAAGAAGTTCCCACTAGTAAAACCCTATCTGGAGGTCTTAAAGGAGAAATCCGGTGTAAAATGGATTTGGGATATGTTTGGTATGAGTTGGAATGTTCGTATTGGAGCAAAAAAGTTGGCTTTTTTTAGCCGATTCTATCAAAATGTTATAAACTTGGAACGATAGGGGCATTTGTTTTGGTAAAAACAAAATCGGTATTTTAAACCACTTAAAAGGCTAGAGAGAGAGAGAGAGACACTTCTTTGGTAGTATAATCAGGGTCTTAACATATAAAACAAGGCATTGATAACTTTGTAAGTGTACAGATTGTTTATTAAAAAGGACATTTTATACACACAATACTATCAGTGGTTCACCCATCGACGCCATCTTGTTTTTAAGACTCGATAAGTAGATTGGCGAACACAAAGATTGTGAAATCCGTCAGCAACACGCAAGAGCTCTGTGTTCGGCAATCTACTTATCGAGTCTTAAAAACAAAATGGCATTGATCGGTGATTTACTGATGGTCTCATCTCATCTCATTTTCGACCGCTTATCCGGGGTCGGGTCGCGGGGGGAGCAGCTCAAGCAGGGGGCCCCAGACTTCCCTTTCCCGGGCCACATTGACCAGCTCTGACGGGGGGATCCCGAGGCGTTCCCAGGCCAGTGTTGAGATATAATCTCTCCACCTAGTCCTGGGTCTTCCCCGAGGTCTCCTCCCCACTGGACGTGCCTGAAACACCTCCCAAGGAAGGCGCCCAGTGGGCATCCTTACCAGATGCCCGAACCACCTCAGCTGACTCCTTTCTAAGTAAAGGAGCAGCGGCTCTAATCCGAGTTCCTCACGGATGGCTGAGCTTCTCACCCTATCCCTAAGGGAGACGCCAGCCACCCTTCTGAGAAAACTCATCTCGGCCGCTTGTACCCGCGATCTCGTCCTTTCGGTCATCACCCAGCCCTCATGACCATAGGTGAGGATAGGAACGAAGATCGACCGGTAGATCGAGAGCTTTGCCTTGCGGCTCAGCTCTCTTTTCGTTACAACGGTGCGGTAAAGCGAACGCAATACCGCCCCTGCTGCTCCGATTCTCCGGCCAATCTCACGCTCCATAGTACCCTCACTCGCGAACAAGACCCCGAGGTACTTGAACTCCTTCACTTGGGCTAAGGACTCATTTCCTACCCGGAGTAAGCAATCCACCGGTTTCCTGCTAAGAGTCATGGCCTCAGATTTAGCGGTGCTGATCCTCATCCCAGCCGATTCACACTCGGCCGCCAGCCGATCCAGTGAGTGCTGAAGGTCACAGGCCGATGATCCAATGAGGACCACATCATCTGCAAAAAGCAGTGACGAGATCCTCAGACCACCGAACTGCAACCCCTCCCCACCACGACTACGCCTCGATATCCTGTCCATGTATATCACAAACAGGATTGGTGACAAGGCGCAGCCCTGGCGGAGACCAGCACCCACTGAGAACGAAACTGACTGGCTGCCGAGAACACGAACACAGCTCTCGCTTTGGGAGTACAAAGATTGGATGGCCCTGAGGATAGACCCCCTTACCCCATACTCCCGCAGCACCTCCCACAGTTTCTCCCGGGGGACCCGGTCATACGCCTTCTCCAGATCCACAAAACACATGTAGACCGGATGGGCATACTCCCAGGCCCCCTCCAGGATCCTTGCGAGAGTGAAGAGCTGGTCCGTAGTTCCACGTCCGGGGCGAAAACCGCATTGTTCCTCTTCAATCTGAGGTTCGACGATCGGCCGAACCCTCCTTTCCAGCACCTTGGAGTAGACTTTACCAGGGAGGCTGAGAAGTGTGATACCCCGGTAATTGGCACACACTCTCTGGTCCCCCTTTTTGAACAGGGGAACCACCACCCCGGTTTGCCACTCCTTTGGCACTGTACCCGACTCCCACGCGATGTTGAATAGGCGTGTCAACCATGACAGCCCCTCAACACCCAGAGCCTTTAGCATTTCTGGCTGGATCTCATCAATCCCTGGGGCTTTGCCACTGCGGAGATGTTTGACTACCTCAGTGACCTCCACCAGGGAAATTGACGACGAAACACCATCAACCTCGAGCTCTGCCTCCAACATAGAGGGCGTGTTATTCGGATTTAGGAGTTCCTCAAAGTGTTCCTTCCAACGTCCGACGACCTCCTCAGTTGAGGTCAACAGAGTCCCATCCTTACTGTACACAGCTTGGATGGTTCCCAGTTTCCCCCTCCTGAGGTGCCGGATAGTCTTCCAGAAACACTTTGGTGCCGACCGAAAGTCCTTCTCCATGGCCTCTCCGAACTTCTCCCACACCCGCTGCTTAGCCTCCGACACGGCAGCCGCTGCAGCCCTTCGAGCCTGTTGGTACCCTGCAACCGAGTCAGGAGTCCTCCAGGATATCATATCCCGGAAGGCCTCCTTCTTCAGTCGGACGGCTTCCCTGACCACCGTAGTCCACCACGGTGTCCGAGGGTTACCGCCCCTTGAGGAGCCTAAGACCCTGAGGCCACAGCTAGCCACCGCAGCTTCAGCAATGGAGGCTTTGAACACCGCCCACTCCGGCTCAATGCCCCCAACCTCCACAGGAATGCCAGAAAAGCTCCGCCGGAGGTGTGAGTTGAAGATACCTAGGACGGGGGCCTCCTCCAGACGTTCCCAGTTCACCCGCACTACTCGTTTGGGCTTACCAGGTCTATCCGGAAATTTCCCCCATTCCCTGATCCAACTCACAACCAGATGGTGGTCGGTTGACAGTTCCGCCCCTCTCTTTACCCGAGTGTCCAAAACATGCAGCCTCAGATCAGATGACACGATCACGAAATCGATCATCGATCTTCGGCCTAGGGTACTCTGGTACCAGGTACACTTATGAGCACCCTTATGTTCGAACATGGTGTTTGTCATGGATAATCCATGACTAGCACAGAAGTCCAATAACAAACGACCGCTCGGGTTTAGATCAGGGAGGCCGTTCCTCCCCACCACGCCTCTCCAGGTGTCTCCATCGTTGCCCACGTGGGCGTTGAAGTCTCCCAGCAGAACTACGGAGTCCCCTACTGGAGCCCCATACAGGACTCCATTCAGGGTCTCCAAGAAGGCCGAGTACTCTGAGCTGCTGTTTGGTGCATACGCACAAACAACAGTCAGAGTTTTCCCCCCTACAACCCTTAGGCGCATGGAGGCGACCCTCTCGTCTACCGGGGTAAACTCCAACACCGCGGCGCTCAGCCGGGGATTTATGAGTATCCCCACACCCGCCCGGCGCCTCACGCCCTTGGCAACTCCGGAGAAGAATAGAGTCCAACCCTTATCCAGGAGTACGGTACCAGAGCTGAGACTGTGCGTGGAGGTAAGCCCCACCAGATCTAACTGATAGCGCTCCACCTCCCTCACAAGCTCCGGTTCCTTTCCCCACAGCGAGGTGACGTTCCACGTCCCCAGAGCCAGCTTCTGCCGCCCGGGTCTGGTCCGTCGAGACCCCTGACCTTCGCTGCCACCCATGTGGCTGCGCACCCGACCCCAACGGGTCTTCCCACAGGTGGTGGGCCCATGGGATGAAGAGAGGGGGGGTGCCACGTAGTTTGTTCGGGCTGTGCCCGACCGGGCTCCGTGGCAAACCCGGCCACCAGGCGCTCGCCATCGAGCCCTCCGTCTGGGCCTGGCTCCAGACGGGGGCCCCGGGCTTCCTCCGGGCCGGGTCACATCTCCTCTTTTTCCGTTATTCATTGGAGTTTTATGAACCATTCTTAGTCTGGCCCCTCACCTGAGACCACTCTGCCATGAGAGACCCTACCAGGAGCACAAGGCTCCAGACAACACAGCTCTCAGGTTCACAGGGACACGCAAACCTCTCCACCACGATAAGGTGACGGTTCCAGGAGAGGTTTACTGATGGTATTGT